>NC_140511.1:31074412-31674412 GCF_964339955.1 Pipistrellus hanaki
AAGGGCAACTCAGGCTTCCTGCTCTTTCCAACTTTGTGGCTGCCACCATTTTTGTTGGGATTCATTTATCTTCTATAAATGAAACTTTGTAGCCTTGAGTGGAGTCCAGGGCTGGCCAGGGTGTGAGGAATGCTTGGTTTCCTCCATTGCTGGGGAAACCCAAGCCTCCTGCTAGCTCTGTGGCCACAGCCATCTTTGTTGGGCTAATTTGCATACTAACTCCTGATTGGCTGGTAGGGTGGTTTATGGGTGTAGCAGAGGTATAGTCAATTTGCATATTATTCTTTTATTAGATAGGGTAGTTTGTTATGAAACATATAATATTCCTTATATAAATCAGTTTTCATTATAAGGGCACAGTTAAAAAATAATGCTAAATATTTTAAAGGTTTATATTATTTTTATCAATTTTCACTTTTAATTTACCATCTCTAAATCTTAAGTTGGAGTCCTTTCAATTGGTTTGATTTCAATCTTTGGTTTTAGGAAAGAATTATAGAATTTTAGAGCTGGAGGGCCTTACTGAGCATCAAAGGACTAGAGCTGCTTATCTTTGAAGCAGTCAGATATTTGCCCACAGGCTCTGTTAACTCAGCCTGTGTTGTCTGACTTAATCATGGGAAAGGTTTGAATTCACTATCTGCCCCAACACCCTCAGAGGCTTGTTACTTCCTTTATATTCTGCAGCAGGGAAACAGAAATAAAAGGAAGAAAAGTGGAATGCAAACTCCCATGTGTCTAAGCTGTGTTGTCAAAGTGGAATGCAAACTCCCGTGTCTAAGCTGTGTTGCCAAACACTTATATTTTGCCTGCCTACTTGCCTTTGCTTTGATGAGTTTTTAGCAGGTCGTTCCTAGCTGCAGCTCAGAATTCCTTCACAGCTTGGTCTTCGGAGCAGCACTATGATAGAGAGATAGGCCAAGTGATCTAAAATCTGCATGTCCATAGAATGCACAGTGTTTTTATTTACTACATTATATAATATAAATAGAAATAGTAATCACTTTCTAAAAGGGACATTTTTGGTATTACACAAAGATAAAAAATGTCATTTGACTCTGTAAATTAATATTTGGTGTTGGCTTGGGTGTTTTGGAGATTTTTTTAGGGGTGGGTACTAAAGCACTCTAAAAACAATTTCTTGGCACTATCACTAACCATTAATTTGACTTATGTATTTGAGAACAGTATAAGTTTTACACAAAACAAAAGTTTTACACACATATATATAAAGTTTATATATATATATATACACATACACACACATACATGCATATATAAACATTTATATATACTAGAGGCCTGTTGCACAAAGAGATTCGTGCTGTAGGCCTTCCTTCCCTTGGCTTCCAGCACCAGTTTTCCTCTGCACCTGGGACCCAGGCCTTCGCTCTGGCCGGAGTCTGCCACTTTTGCTGTAGGCTCGGGCCTGAGTCTGCCACCTTCGTCTTTGCTGACTTTGTCTTTGCTGCAGACTCCAGCTAGAGTCTGACATCCTCGCCTTCGCTACAGATTCTGGAGTCTGCAGTCTTTGTCTTCACTGTGGCCAGAGTGCCGGTCCTGTAGATCCCTTCACCTCCCCACCACCCTCCTTCTCATAGCAGGCGTTTTGCCCCTGCCCGGCCACTTCACACCTGGAGTAGCTGGGTGGCCGCCATCTTTCTTTTTCTAATTTGTATATTGGCTGGACTTCAGCTCATCCAGGACCACCTTAAAATTTAAGCAAAATTCAGAAGGATATGCACTTTTCTTTAGAGAGGATCTATAATTTCATGGAACCACACTCTATTTTATAGGTTCGTAGGATATACATAAAATGATACATAAGAGAAATCCCAAATTTTGAAATCTTACAATGATAGAAACTTATTTCTTCCTCACTGAAAATTTCAGGCTGAAATGGTGACTTTACTTCCTGAAATGGTTATAGATCTAGGATCCAATGATCTTTTTTGTTCCTTCATTCTATACATTATTTATGGATGGCTCATAAATAGATCAGCATTTCAGCCAACATAAAGACCCTTTTCTCTTCAAGGCAAGACCAAACATTGTACTATGCTTTCATTGAAGTCCCCATTAATAATGTCCCCATATTAGAACTTAGACATGAAATTCTCATTTTTGGGTTTTCACTTGTCTAGCCAAAAAATCAAGTGTATTACCTTAAAAGAAATAAGAGAATAATAGTTAGGGAGAATCAGTAGTTTGCCACAAACACTCACTTTAAAGTGCTTAGAGCATTACTTGGTGTATACTATTATAAGGATACATTACATATTGGCTATTCTAGCCATAGATTCTTTAAAAGAACTCTCTCATATAAAGGTTGGAAAAAAGTGATAGTAACAGGGTAGTCAAGGTAATATGAACTATAAATTAGTTATCCCATGTAACACTGTCTTCTTTGTTTTATATATATACATTGTTTGAATTGTGTATTGTTAAGAATTATTTAATCTAATAGAATGGCATGCCTCAGTGTTTCTCCCATGGTGCTTGGTATGCACTAAATGACTTGCTCATTGACACAGCTCCAGAGACCTAACTTTAGTTTGTGATATTGAAAAGCATTGTGTGTGGTGTGAAACTTCAGCCTTAGATATTGTATTTCCTCTAATGCATTAAAACATATTTTTTAGATTTAAAGGAACAATTGTTCTACAGTGATTATCATATGCCACCCACATTGTTTTATCTAATCTAGGAGGTCTGAGGGTTCTTAATAAATCTTTATATTTTCTTAAACTAAGGACTATTTGTTTATGTCAAAGCAGAGCGAAGTCTGGGGTATATGTCAATATTTGAAAACTATCCTAAGAAATTAATATTATATGTATTATTACTATCATCATTATTATAGATGTTAATTATTTGTACATGAGCAATTTGGTAGCTAGCCATCCAGCCAAAAATATGGGACATCTTTGAAGATTCTGAACTTTATTAGCCTCCTAAAAAACCAGATCCAAAACTTTATAGACATACCACATGTTGGGCATCAGATATTATTGCTATTTAGCACACTTAGAATTAATTACTTTTATTATACTCATCCCTATGAAAAACAGTGTGCTATAGTAATCATGAAACATTAATTTGATATTTGTTAGAGATATTATCAAGAGTATTTAAGTATTAGATTGAGAATTAGAATAGGTTGAGTTTTATTTCTTCTTTCAGCTCCAAAAACCTATTAATTTGTTACTTTTTCAATTACAAGGCCTAGGCTCTAATTATAACTCCACTCCTAACAGTGTGATCATGAATGAATCATCCAAATTCCAGTTCTTTAAGGCCAAACAGCCCACATCTTTAAATCTACCCTTAATCATTAGGAGTATCCATCCAAAGGAAAAATTATTTTTAAATGTATTGGTTAAAACATTATACTTTCAGTTGCAAGTGACAGAAATACAGTTTTGAAGAAATTAATAAAATAGGTGGTGGAGTGATTTCTTGGATGGTAATGGAGGCACTAATTTTTGAACACATTTTATGGCCAGATGAATTGTGATGGCTGAGCTAAGGGAGTAATATCATTGGCCAGTCTTAGATATATGTTCACCTCAGTGCTTACAGCTGAGTCTTGGTCTATAACCAGAATAACCAGAAAGATGCCAATAATAGCAGAGATAACTTCTCAACAGTTTTCAAGGGGGCTTGTTGGAAAAGTAGAATTTTTTGAGTTTAGTCTAAAACAAGCATATCAAACTTGCAGTCCATGAGCTGCATGCGGTCCACTACAATACTCATTAATGATTACTCATTTACTATTTCACCGCTTTTATTCAGCATGTCTCTATTAAAATAAACCTACATTTCTATGAAAATTGAAGCTTTTTTTTTCTGTGTGGCCCACATAAACTTAATACTTGTTTATTTGGCCTGTGTTAGCCTTTGAGTTTGACAGGCTTGGTCTAAAAGCTCTAATAGGATGGAAATAATTCTCTTTGAAATGACTAAGAGAGCCTCAATGAATAACAAGTATTTTAATTCTGCTTAATGGAAAACCAGTGTCTGCTTCTTTTCTGTCTTAGACTACATGTTAGTTATGATAAATGTGGAAAAGGAAAAGAAAAAGAATATGTTTTAAGATTAGGATTACAATCATTGCTACTGGCTTAATTGATGATTTTTTAAAATCAAGAAAGAGACTATCAATGGGAGGAGTACTGCAAGAAGATGTAGAATACGTTTGGAGTACGAGATGCTAATCTTACTCTACTACCAAACCTGTATGGCCTGACCAGGTTAACTAATGTGCCTGAGCTTCAGTTCCTTACTGTGTGAATTGAGTCAGGTTATCTCTAATGTCCATTTTAGCTTTAATATTTCTTGAGCCCATAAAGGAGCCAATAATAGAAGGCAAACAATATATACACAGCAATATCACTTTATTGCTTAAAATATTTTAATGACTCCCCATTGCAGTATAGTATTACGGTTAAGAAATAGGATTACTGTTAAGAAATTGCTCAGTTTATCTGGGTCCCGATTTCCTTACTTGGCTTATTATTGGGATTTAGCTAAGATTGTGTATGTTAAAAAATACCACAATGCTCAGAAAATGATACGAATTTAATAACTACTGGCTGCCTCTATTGACTATAGGATTAAATTAATTTTTGAATGACTTACTTAACCCCTTTAATCTTGACCACCTCACTAGCATTGTCTCTCACCATTCTCTGCCTTGCACATCAAGTTGAAAACAAAAAAAGAGTCTTTATTTTTCATTCACTTTGGAAGGATAATTTTACAGGATAAATATTTCTACATTAACAGTATTTTTTCCCCCCTCACAACACTTAAATATTTCATTTCACTCTCGTTTTGCTTACATAGTTTCTGAGAAGTTGGATGTCATAGTTTTTTACCTCCTGGCTTCTTTCAAGATTTTAATTTTTTAAAAAATTAAATAGAATATATATGCTTTGGTGAAAGTTTGGGCATTTATCCTGCTTGATGTTCTCTGAACTTCCCAGATTTGTGATTTGATACCTGATATTACATTGAAGAAATTCTGTTCTTTTAAATTCCCAGTCTGATTGTCTGACCTGCATCACCACCATTTGCCCATCATCCAGAACTGAAATATCATTGCTGACATGTACACATAAGGAACTGTTTGACACTAAAATTGGGTCTCAAAAGAACTGTTGGCCCAGAAGGAAACTCACTACAAACTGATTCATTTGCCTCTCAGCATAACTATTATGGTTTGTCTCATGTTAGGTTCTTATAAGTGTATTTCTTGTATCACATGATCTCACGCATCTAGGGGAAATAATGAACAACATAAACTGATGAACAAAAACAGACCTGAACCAGGGAAGCATCAATCAGTCTGTCAAACCTCAGAGGGAAGGTAGGGGAGGGTGGGAATAAGGGGGAGAGATCAACCAAAGGACATGTATGCATGCATAGAAGTCTTACTTGTGGTTACGGACAACAGGGGAGTAGGGACATATGTGGGGAGGGGTTTGGGATGAGAATGGGGGGATGAGGACAAATATGTGATACTTTAATCAATAAAGAAATTTTAAAAATATAAAATATTTATAAATAAATAAATAAATAAATTCCTAGTCTGATCATTCCAACATTCCTTCTATGTCTGAGTCTGGTTGTGTTGCTTGTCTCTTAAAATTGTGAGGTTTTTTACCTTTTTATAAAAGGTAATTACACCTTGAAATTTTTTCTTAGTCTCTGGACACAGTGTACTGGGTTAAGGAACTTGTATAAATACGTCTTTAAATAGGTAGGGTGCGGGGGGATGGGAAGCATTTTATGAACCCATGATTCTGTGTTTTAGTGAGTCTGTTCCTGACCATGAACTTCACCAATGCTTCTCAGTTCCCCCTGCCCTTGGGTAGGGAAGGATGGCTACAGTGGGTAGAAGTTGAGTATTTCCTTTTTCTTACTTGGAAAGCTAGGGGGTCTGGAGGTGGGTATTTCTCTGCAGGAGGTTAGAGCATCTGGAACTGGTTAGTGCCCCCATCCCAGGCCAGATAGACTCTAGTAAAAACCCCAGCAGCTTAGGCTCTGGTTAAATAGTTTCACCTGAGGCCACACCATGATAAGAACAGAATGCTCAGGCATATTTCAAAATGGTGACTTCCCCCCACTTCTGCAGGACACTTGGGATTTTTTCCCCAACTCATTAAGGCGTGAGGACCTCCTACTTCCATGGCTGGGGCCCTTGAAATTCTCAAACTTGTCCACCCTGAGCTTGAAGCAACACATCCATGACCGCCTAGGTTTCCTACCGCAGCTCTGGTTCCTTCAGAGGTTTCAGCTCCGGTAAGTTCTGATTCTCTGCATTCACTTGTCTGTTCAGTTTTGGAGACATCCATTTTCCCTTGCTTTCCCTGTGGATCTGAAAAGAGTCATTGGTTTTAAAGTTTGTTCGGCTTCTTACATGTTGTTAGGTGGGGGAGGCAATTTCTACATGCCAGACCAGACACTGGAAGTTGCCTTAGTGAAATTGGAGGTGTTTGTTTTGTACACAAGTGAGGATATCCATCAGACAACTGAAAACTGGTGCTGATAGCTCAAAAAAAATTTGAAGGCTAAAGATATTGATATAGAAGATGAGCCAGAGGTAATAATAATAGTAAGTGGATGAGAAAAGGTTCATGATGCTAGAATCTGGGGAGTTCTCCCCAGCCCTGTTTTTGATAAGGTAATATAACATTTCCTATAGTATTTGTTCTCTCTCTCCTACAGGTTTGATCATGAAGTAGTTTAGGACTCTGGTAGGATGGGGTAAATATTAACATTTTATATAAAATCCATGTGACAAAGAAACATGTTATTTCGAGACACCATTGACATGGAGAATCAAGAACTCTTGGGTAATAATTTCATTACCCAAGCCTTAAAAACCTTCTTGATTTTGCTGACACTTTAATTATCAAATGACATGTCTAGTCCTAAAGTAGCGAGTCTGCACACCTGATATTCAATTCAAATGTTTTTAGTATATCATTCTCAACCATTTGAAAAGCTGTTCTCTACCACTGTTGTGGCACAGACAATAATATACTTATCATTTAACATTTTGACTAATTCTTTTTCAGTAAATTCAAAATTTAGAGCAATTTTTTATGAGATTTTTTTTTACAGTGATATTAACCTTTAGGTGTGCTTGACTTTGTAGTGTTAGAATAATCCATTTGCTAGATTTCACCTTTCATGGTTTGTTTAATTTTATCTTGGAAGACTTCTTTTTTTCTTTTCTTGTCATGCTACCATGCTACTCCTTGCACTAAAGATGTCACATAAGGGAATATATACCTACTTCCAGGTGCCATAAAAGAATTATTTGCTGGGTTGTTTTATATCCCCTGCTTCCAAAAAAAAAAAATGATATAGCTTATGAGGTAATCTATGTAGATGCAATATATTTGGCACTGATTTCAAATAAAAGGTACTACATACAATAGATTCTTAGACACTGAACAAGTAAGAAAATACCTTAATCTAAATTTCCATGACACTTGTGAGGCCAACCAATATTGCAGAAGAAAACACCACATCTTGATTTTCTCTGCTGCTTACCATGTGACATGAATCTTGCTTGCACACAAATGATGAAACAATTGTGTCACCTATCAATGAATAAATCATTGAACAAAAGTCACTTTGAGTGAGAAGTTTCCAGATTTTCAGACTCTTTACATCTACACGCCCCAGAAAACAAAAGTTAGTAGATTACCTCTCCAGAACACCAGTCCTGAATGTCACATGCTCAGAACCCTTGCTGGGTGTAAGTTGAACCACTGAGAGGTATGCAATGATGTGGAGAAGAGAACAGTATCCAGAAGACAAACCCTGACAAGGCACCTCTCCTGGAGAAGGATTCCTTCTGTGGTAAGTGATTTTGCTGTAAAGTAAAGTTATAGGTTTACTATTAGTATCTCCAAGAAGAGACAAGTTGGCTCACTTGGAAAAGAAAGGGAGGGAGCAGGTAAAATGTTAAATGTTGGATATACATTTTTTTTAATAGTAACCCAGGAGGAAATATAAACTTTGTGAAGATACTTCTGTAGGTTGGTGGAAAGAAAGTTAAATGTTAATATATATGAGATGTATAAAATCATATGTTAACATAAATTGACATCATGTGTGGTATTGGCATAATAATAGGGAGGCCAGTGAAATAGAATAAAAATAAAAATAGAGCCCAAATAATGTGTACCTCTAGTATATGATAAATGTGGCATCTCAAATCACTGGTTCAAAGACGGGATTTTTAAAAATGATGCCAGAATAATTGGTTAATCGTTTGGAAAAAAAAATAGGAACTTCGGTCCATTCCTCACTCCACATACAAAAATAAGGTTTAAATGGGATAGCAATATAATACTAAATATCAAACCATACAGGTACTTAAAAAATACATCATTTTAAAATATTTTATTCACCTTTACTTTTAAACTTTTAAATTTAAAATACATCCCTCCTGAGCATTGGCCTACAAAACAAAGGGTCATGGACTTGATTCCCAGTTAAGGGAACATGCTGGGTTGCAGGTCTGATCCCAGCTCCAGGTCAGGGCATGTGTGGATATGACCTATGGATGTGACACATGGATGTTTCCTCCCTACCTTCCACCTTCCTTCCTTCCTTCCTTCCTTCCTCTCTCTCTCTCTCTCTCTCTCTCTCTCTCTCTCTCTCTCTCTCTCTCTCTCTCCTTGCCTCCTCCCTTCCACTCTCTCTAAAATCAATGTTTTTTGGTTTTTTTTTTTTTTTTTTTTTTTGCTCAGTGGATAGAGTATCAGCCTGCAGACTGAAGGGTCTGGGTTCGATTCCGGTCAAGGGCATGTACCTTGGTTGCAGGCACATCCCCAGTGGGGGGTGTGCAAGAGGCAGCTGATCGATGATTCTCTCTCATTGATGTTTCTAACTCTCTATCCCTCTCTCTTCCTCTCTGTAAAATATCAATAAAATATATATTTAAAAAATATTTTTAACTATTTGGTGATTTTTATGATATTTTTCCATTATTATTTACTATTTAAATTTCATTATAGTCAGAAAATATACCTATATTAATTAGACTTGCTTTATGGATCAGAATATGGTCTTATAAATGTTTTATGTTTACTTATGAAATGTGTGTATACTGATGTTGTGGGGAGAATGTTACATAAATGTCAAATGGGTAAAGTGAATTGATGGTGAAGTGAAAATCCTCTGGATCTTTACTGATTTTCAGTCTACTTGTTTTTTAAAATATTGAGACATTTTCAACTGTCTCTGTGGGCTGCTTTCTCTTTTCACTTGTAAATGTTTATTTGTAAATGCTTCATGTATTTTGAAGTTCTGTTATTAAGTGCAGAAGCATTACATTTTTATATCTTCTTGATGAATTAATGCTATTATCATAAAATAATCCTTCTATTCCTGATATTTACATATATGTGTACTTTTTCTTATGTTAAAGTTGCCATTCTATATTTCTCTTGATAATGTTAGCATGACATATCTTTTTACAGCCTTTCATCTGATTTATCCTATATAATAAAAGGCTAATATGCAAATTGACCAAACGGCGAATGACCAGTCATTATGATTCACACTGACCACTAGGGGGCAGATGCTCAAGGCAGGAGCTGCCCCCTGGTGGTCAATGCATTCCCACAGGGGGAGCGCTGCTCAGCCAGAAGCTGGGCTCAAGGCTGGCGAGCGCAGCAGTGGTGGGCAGTGGGTGGTGGTGGGAGCCTCTCCCACCTCTGCGGCAGCACTAAGGATCCCTTGGGGGATGTCTGCTGAGGGGTCCCAGACTGCAAGAGGGTGCATGACAGGCTGATAGACTCCCATAACCCACCAGTGCACAAATGTCATGCACCTGACCTCTAGAGTCCTTATAATAAAAGTGAACTTCTCTTAAGCATCATACAACTGAGCCTTATTATAAAATTCATTTTGGCTTTTCTGCTTTTGATTTGGTGCTTACATCAATTACATTTAATATGATTGTTCATATAGTTTAGGTTTAATATCCCATCTTGCCATTTGTTTCAGTTTATTAAAAGGAAATAATTATATTTATGCTCATTTATCTCCTATTATTTTTTCCTTTATCTGAACAACTCATTTTAACATTATTGTACATTGTAGTGCAAGTCTGCTAGAGTTGAATTATTTCAACGTTTATATGTCAGAAAAAGTCATTATTTTACTGTCATTTTTTGATAGCTATTTTCACCATGTACAGAATTCCTACTTGGTAGAGTTTTCTTTCTTGTTGTTTAAGGTTGTCTCTCCATTGTCTTCTAGCTAACACTGTTTGCAACAACAAATAAGCTTCTTGACACTTTTTTTCTTTGTTCCTCTGTACACAATATGTCTATTTTATTTCTACCTACTCAAGTTTTTCTCTTTACCACTTTTAAAACAATTTGATGTGCCTTGGCCATTTTTTAAAATTTTATGTGTCCCTGCTTGTGTAACTCCAATTATGCAAAATAATAGGCTGAATTAGCTTGTGCCATAACTCCCTGATGTGATTTCTTTTTAGATAACTACTTTTACCATTGTGTTTCATTTTGGATAGTTTCTTTTATTATAGATCAGGTTCACTAATACATTTATTCTGTGTTTAACCCAATCCAGTACAGTTTTCATCTGAAAGAACATATATTTTTTTTTATCTCCAGAAATTCAATTTTGCTTATTTATGTCCTCTGTGTCTCTCCTTAACATGGTCATTGTTGTGCCAACTTTTTGGAATATATGAGATGTACTTATATCTTCTTTATATGTCCATGTTTACAAATTCTATTACCTATATCCGTTTAGTTTCTAACATCAATTTTTCTCTTTATTAGTGGTCGTATTTTCCTGCATCTTTCATAACTGTTAGTTTCTTTATTAGATGATAGGTATAGTGGATATTCTTTTAAGTTCTAGATACTCGATGCTTTATTTTTTAAAATATATATTTTGTTGATTTTTTTACAGAGAGGAAGGGAGAGAGATAGAGAGTTAGAAACATTGATGAGAGAGAAATATCGATTAGCTGCCTCCTGCACAGGGGATGTGCCTACAACCAAGGTAGTCCGCAGACGGATGCTCTATCCACTGAGCAAAACCGTTAGGGCAAGATACTCGATGCTTTAAATATTTTGACTTCTATTCTGTAGTGCAGGGCATTTTCTTAGGAAAGTTTCATCCTTTGAGGCTTTCTTTTTAGCTTTGTTAAGTTGGTCTAGAGCCAGGCCTTATTTTTCCACAGTACTCAGGTAATATCCTCTTGCTTACTCTACCTGAAGCCTTATGAAATATAACATTTTCCATTGTGGCTAGTGGGAAGACAAACTATTTTCAGCCAGTTGTGAACTCACCCAATTTTTCCACCAGCTTCTTTATGGTAGTCCATTTCCTGACCTTGAATCTTTACTCACACTCATCCACCGCTCTCTACTTACATGAATATTCAGGGGAAACCTATAAATTTTCTCAGTTCTCTATGTAGTTTTTCCATTCTTTACAGCTTCCTTTGTTCTGATATTTGGCTCCTCCCATTTTCCCAACCCCCAATTGTAGCTTCAAGTGTAAAATAAAGAATATCATCTTCACCTTACTGTGTTGTAGTGAAGATTAAATGAGATTGACCATATATAGGCATGGTATAATGCCTCTACATATCCAGGGTTTACCAAATGTTCGTTTCTGTTTTCTATTCCATCTCTGTACTCAAGAGTAAATTAGGATAATTTGAGTAAGTGTTTTAGCCTACAGGGTAACATTATTTTTAGAAGGAAGAAATGAAGGATAATTCAAATCTTAAAAGTTTAGCAGCAGGACATATTTTCCACTATGTTTTGTTGGGTTAGACTCAATGCTTCCACCCTCTTCCAAAATTGTAGAGAAATTAAACAGACAGAAAGTGTTGGACTATTTATCCATGCTTTATACATCCATGTAAGTTGGCTACCTTCACATGTAAAGGTATTGGAGGTAGTCTATGACTATGCCCATATGTAGTAACCAACCTATGACAGGCACCCTATGGATCTTCCCTCTTGACACTCATGACCTTGTTTACCTGGCTTCAACAATATGTGAGGGTTGGTCTGCATGTCTAATAGAATAACGCAGAAATAAACAAATGATTGACTATCACTTTAGAGATCATAGGTCATAAAATATACTGAAGCTTTCTTCTTTCTCATTCTCAAAACACTCAGTCTGGGGAAAGTCATGTGCAATGATTTGAGAAGTCATCTGGAGTGGTCCATGTCACAGGAGCTGAGGCCACCAACCAACACCCACGAGTGACTTGGAAGTGGATCCTCTTGCCCCAGTCAAGCTTTCAGATGACTGTAGCTCTGCATACATTTTATTGTAACCTCATGAGTGATCCTACGCTAGGACAACCCAGGGAAACTGCTCCTAGATTCCTGATCTTCTGAAAGTATATTAGCTATTAAATGCTTAATGCTGAATTCTGAGATTTCCAGGGGGGAAAAAAAAAGTTAAATTGCCTCTTTTTTTCTCCCTGTTATTTATAGTGAGACAGAAGAATGGTAACCCAAAGGAAAGGCTATTTTACACAAAAAGATTAAGATTTGATTGTTTTGAACTTTTAAGGAATATGTTTTTATTGATTTCAAAGAGAAAGGGAGAAGGAGAAATAGAAACATCAATGATGAGAGAGAATCACTGATAGGCTGCCTCCCGTATGCTCCCTATGGGGATTGAGCCAAAATGATTTAAGAAAATTATTTCAGTACAAATAATGCCAGATTGGGATAAAAAAAAATCAGAGAGAACATAATGAAAGGCTTTTGGATCCCCTATACTTCTATTTTCAGGATATGGGCTGAAGAACTACTTACCTGAAAACACATATTACTTCTCATGGAAAAAAAGGAATGGCTCAGTTATAACAAAATTCCAGGAGGCAAGGTCATGAGCTCTGGAGAGTAATTCCTGGGCAAAAGTAGGCTTGCAGTATAATCAAAGAACTTTCAATGTTTCCCCAAATGAATTTCAGAATTTCTAGGAAGCAACACTCCTGTGTGCCACGTATTTCCCCTTTTTTTGAAAAGGATTGCAAATGCATGTTAAAGATGTTCTATGCTTATGGTGAGTATATGAGGGGCAGGTAACTAATTTCTCTAGTTCATAAGACTTCAAATCAGATGGAACTATGAGGATTTTTGACATATGAAACTGTACCCAGGATCCTTATTGGCATCTGGATTTCATTTAGATGACATGATTCTGATTTCAAGCAGATGTTGTAATGGAATGAGACATTGCAAGAGGGGGAAGGAAGAAGGATTTGAGTGCATTTTGTATATTTTGTGAGAGGGATATAACTCATTAGATCCAGAGTGCAAACTATGGTAACTAGCATATAAGATAGTCTCCACTGATCCCCACCTCTTAGTACTTGTGTCCTTGTATATGACCTTTTCATATTATATTAAAGATGCTCTCAGTGTCCAATAGAATAATGCAAAAGAGATAGTGTGAGTATGAGATTTTGAAAACTATCCTATATAACCGTGGTCGGCAAATTGCAGCTCGATGGTTCCTTGAGTGTGGCTCTTCCACAAAATACCATGTCCTGGGTAAGTCTATTTTGAAGAAGTGGCGTTAGAAGAAGTTTAAGTTTAAAAAAATTGGCTCTCAAAAGAAATTTCAATCATTTCACTGTTGGTATTTGGCTTTGTTGACTAATGAGTTTGCCGACCACTGCTATATAATAAAAGCCTAATATGCAAATTGACCAAAGGGCAGAACCAACCATTGCTATGATGTGCAATGACCACCAGGGGGCAGAAGCTCAATGCAGGAACTGCCCCCAGTCCACAGGGTTTGGCCAGCCAAGGCAGGTGCTAGCAGGGGCGACCCTGATTGCCCCACCAGTTGCCCCACAGAGGGAGGTAACTGGTGGCAGCAGCAGCAGCAGGAAGTGTGGCTTGCGAGCAGGTGGTGTCAAAGCAGCCAATGCAGATGCCAGTGGGGGTTCTCTGGTCACCCTGCTGATCGCCCTGAAGAGGGAGGTGACCAGTGTGTGTGTGTGGGTGGAAGGGCTGGTGAGTGGGTGGCGCTAGGCCAGCTAAGGCAGGTGCCTTGCCCCACAGATTGGCCCTGACTGCCAGCCAGGCCTAGGGACCCTACCCATGTATAAATTTCATGCATTGGGCCTCTAGTAGGTCATAAAAGACATTGGAGATTCTTTCTCCCAATGTCTCTCTCTCTATTTTTCTTCTTCCCTCTAGGGGAAGCTACCTGCTGTGTCATATGCAAGCCTATGTAACTAATATTTGAGAAAAATTATCCATCACATGTTAAGTCTCCAGTTGATTCCAGCCGCACTGGACAGCTTGACTGAAATCTCATGACAGATTCAGAGTCTATCTCATCCATCCACTTAAACTGCTCCAGTATCTCTGATCCTCAGAAATTCTGTGGGGGGGAAAAAAAAAAGTTGATTTAAGCTAATAAGTTTGAGAATACTTTATTAGCCAAAAATAGATAGTTAATACACCATCTATCCAAAATAATGGTGTGTGGTATAGCTGGTCTGAGGCTTGTCTTATTGCCTCATTCAATAAAAAAATAAATAAATAAATAAAGTAGGAGAATCAATTGCTTTTGTTTTATGATTTACACTTATTTTTTTTCCTATCGAAGGACTGCATGTGCATTGATGGCTGAGTGAGATTTTCTCTGACTCATTAACCACCTACTATGTGAACTTTGCCTTCATCACTCTCATGTTGCAATTCATACTTTACCCACATGGAATGGCTTATATTGCCCCAATATGTCATATTTTTGACATCATTGCATCTGATTTTCCTTTACCCTACTATCTTCTTGTTCAGTTAGTAAACTCCTTATTATTCTTTAAGATCTTGCTCAAATATTTTCTCTTCTATAAGGCCTTTTATACTGCTATCAAAAAATAGCTTCTGATTTTGCATATTAGTGTACTTTGAATATAATTTTACTTAATATCCATTATAATATAGCTCTATATTTCCACTACTTCATCTAGTGCCATGCACAGAATAAGTATTATTATTAAATATTTTCTGGGTTAAGGAAAGAATGAACAGATGAGACGAACTCTGACGATACCTGATGAATATAAAGTATACAATAAAAGCTTAATAGCCTGAAGTTCTACAATAAAGAAATGTCATATGGAACTAGACAGTGACAATTATTATTATTCCACTTCTCCCATCCAAATACTAATCAGGCCTGACTCTTCTTAGCTCCACAGATCAGATGTATTATTCCATTTCTAAATGTATCATTACCCTAAAAACTACAAATATTTAACATCACAAAGACATACCACTGATTTATTATAGAATTAGACTTTTATTCTGCAGAAAATAAAAGCTCTGTTTCTATTCTGGAGATTTTGGTGTTGCTAGTCTAGAAAAAGAGTCATAGAGCTGCTGTATTCCTATTTATATTTCCAGAGATCATAAATTATGTTTCATGACTGGCATATCCAGCAATGGCGTAAGAGAGGCCAAGCATTTGGATTTAGCCTAATCTTGAATCCCAGATTATAGCACACTTCATAAAATAGCTTGCAGAAGAACCAGGGGTAAAGGTTTCAGTTGACTTCTCAGCACACATTTACTAAACACCTGCTCAAGCTTAATAATGGACATTGACCTTGCTTATTAGGTTCTTATTATTAAATATAAAAAACAAAAGCATCACATTTAAAGCCAGAAAGAACAGGGTTGGAATTCTGTTTCTCTTTTTTACTACTTATATGACCTTAAATATGTTACCTTTCTGAATCTTGATTTTATCATATGTAAAATAAGGATAGTAATCATAGTGCCTCCCTTTAGAATTGTTAGGAAGATTATGAGACAATCTACAGAAAAATATTATAAAACCTGGCACAAAGGAAGCAACAAATGCATTGAAATTATTATTCCTACTAGATGCCCGAGTCATGCAATGGTGGGGTCCCTCAGCCTGGCCTGCGGGGATCGGGCTGAAACCAGCTTTCCAACATCCCGTGATTGGTCCTTGATTGCAAAAGGGCAGTTCTTGGTTGATGCATCCTGGAATCGGGTTTCCTCCTCTCTGGTCCCAGGTGCATCTCTTGAGAACCTCAGCAGCTTCACCACAGCTCGCTCGGCAGCTTCTGCTTTGAGCATCTACCCCCTGGTGGTCATTGCACATCACAGCCACTGGTCAGATGGTTCAACTATCAGATGGTTGCTTAAGCTTTTATATTTATAGATTATAGTTTTGATGATGATGATGACAATCATGATGGCTACCTGGAGACCCCCAAAGATGAATTTATCTTCTTATATTTATCATGAATGCCAATAGAATGAAGCTTCCATGTGATTATGGGAAATTGCTAAGAGAATGATACCATTATAAAGATGTTCACCCTCTTGAAACCAGACCTGCAGCATCTTATTGTAAGACTACTTGCTATATGAGAGTCTTAATCCATGAATTTTAAGACACTGTTTAACAGGTTGTTTTATCTATTTGCATCCAAAAACATTCCTAGAAGATATATTAACTATCCAACAAAGCACCTTTTAAATGATAAAGTAGCAAACACTATATGTTAGCTTTGGTAGGTAGAAGTAGTCCCCATATTCATTATAGAAGGCAATACTGTAAAGCTTACTAGATTGCATATTGCAAGTAGATAGGAGGACAGTAATCTCCTGGACTTAGACTACTAGCCCATACCTTCTATTCCCGTGATCTCATGCCCATGACAGTCTGAGTTTCCTCATTGCTAAAGTGGAAGTAAATAATAAAGACTATATAGAGCCATTGTGAGGATTAAATATAATAGTATCTAGGTATTTCATCCCATAGTGCCTGGCAATAGAAATAATTCATTAATTAGGAGCTATGTATGTGATGATAGCATCATATTATTATTTCCTAGTAGATATTCTTTAAAAATGTCCCAGTTGTTTTATATGTTATAAACCTAGTCTTCTCACTTGATGTATAAATTCCTCCTCAAAAGGGCTCAAATCTTCTATTTATTTTTTACCCCTTTCACTAACTCCTAATCCTTTTAGATATAAAATCATCACTGTCTCTTCACTTATTTGAGGCTGCTTCACATTTCCATGACACAAATGCAAAAATCATGATATTTTTGTTTGTTAAATAATCCTACCATACTAATTTATCCTTGGAAGTTAAAATTTCTAAAAATTTTCTAAGCTGGTCCTTTATATATACATTTATTTCCAAGGTATGATGCAGAGAAATTTGCAAACTGTTAGTGAGTTTCATGGGAACAGCTTATCTTGATTATATTTTAAAGGAGATAATAAGGAACCATCCTAACTAATGGCTCTATTAGCATATTTCTTGGAAGTCATGATGACTGTGACAAAATTGAATCTAAACGAATGAATAACTTAGAGATAAGAAGTTTCTTCTAAACTACAATTACATTTGCAGGTTCTTGACTATGGAGTAGAATAGTTTTAAGGTCACAGGCACCAGGATCAAGCAGACCTGTTTGATTCTATCCTGATTCTATTTCCCATGGGGTTTTAAGAAAAATTACCTAATATCTCTAAGCCACATTGTTCATTTGTACAATGTGAATGAATATTATACTCAGTTGATAGGATTATGAAAATTGGATAAAACCATGTATGAAAAAAATGCAATAAATAATTCTGGCAATAGTAATTGCTTAATAAACATGGGCTATTCATGTTATGAATTACAAGTATAATTTAGATTTTAGTTAGGCTCTCCCTGCTTCTTAATACCTGGATTGGACTAGCTTGAGCCCACCTGTTCATACCAGATTTCTTCTTTAGTATTTCTAAAATCCCAAGGGAGATCGATTCTCATAGTCATGTTTTACCTTCGATTTTATGTTTGCTGAATTATTCCTCTTGGGCATTAATTTCAGGATTGTCTTTTTACTGCTGTTTGGTGTTAATCTAAACAAAACAAAATATATTCCCCCCCCCCCCCCCCAAGATTTTCTTATGTAACAAGTGTAGTTCTTACCAGACCCTACAGCCAAACTCTGCCCTAAATTTTAGGTATTTTTATAACCATGTCATAAAAAACTCACTAATGCACTATTCCCACCAAGTGGACTGACCATACCTAGTCTCTGTTTCTCTCCTTATCTCATAATAATGATGCCACCCAGCGTTACCTGCCCACCTCCACCTGCCCCTCCCACATTATTTTGTGTTTAAAATGACAAAATCTATTTTGTCATTTAAACACAATTTGAATAAGGGAAATGTCATTTCAGGTAAGTGTTTACCACCTTATTGTGTGCACAGGTTGATGCTGTTGAGCACTCAGCTAAAAGTGAAAGGACAGACTTTATCTTGCCAGACCTGCACCTGGCCCATTTGGAGGTTGTCATTTGAGTAATCTGCCCTCTTTTAGAAGAGCAGACCATTTACTCAAGAAGAAGGGAGTTAGAGTCAAACTTCATGGGTGCCCATCCTGGCCTCAGAATCTTCTCTGTCCAAAGAGAAAACTAACATTTCATCTGTCTAATATAGCGCTTGTGATGGATGAATTAGAAAATCAATATTAATGTGTTTTGTGAAACATAAAACAGAAAACATGGGTTGCATTAAGTTGAATTGGGAAAGCAGAATAGAAAAACCACAGACTCTAACGTCTATAGCCCTGGGTGGGTGATCTTGAACAAGTCTTTTTACGTTCCCTTGCCTCACTGCCTCCTCAAAATGAAGCAAACACTAATACTTACAATAATAATGGCTTTCACGGGTCTATTATAGAAGTTAAGAATGATAATGCTTTTGAATATTTCTATAGCATTGTTTGAAAGAAAAAGCTCAGTGAATCCTTGTTAGTCTTTCCTTTCTCATACATTGGTTCTGGAAGTCAATATTACCTTGCTTCCTGTCCAGAAATCTGTTCGTTTCAGTCTTGAGGGAGATGCTGGTAAACTTGCAGTTGGCAGGTGGCAATGTCCTGGCCATTGGGAGCACAGGGGACAGGGCTGACCTTTGGTTTTGTTTGGACCAGAGTCATTCGAATGATCATTTTAAGAACTTTTTGCATTCCTCGGATGCATTTTACCTCCGTTTCATGTGTTCAATAGCACTGTCATATCACTGCCCAAAGAGGTCAGTATGTACAAGGCTTCCCATTCAGTGCTTCCAACAAACAAGGCATTCATTATAGCTGGTTTCTGCAGAGCATAAGATAGAAATGAAATGTATCATGACTCTGCCCCTTTAAGAAAGAAGGCCTGTAAGAATTGCCATGCGGGTGATTGCCTTCAGCAATAATATGAATTCTTGCAGTAAAACACACAACACACAGAGTTTCTATGAGGTACCAGGCCCTGTGCTGTTGCTGGGGTTGCAGAGGAGAACCCTACAGGTTGTCTTGTTTCTGCCTTCATGTTCCTTCTCAAATAAATGCTTTTCATTCTTTATTTGCTCAGCTTACGTAAGGGATTCAAGAGGAATGAATGCTTACCATGGATAAAAAAACAAAAGAAAGTTTTGAGTCTTGGGTCTCATGGCATGCTTAGAGGCCGTGGTATTCTTCATGGGGTAGAAATCCACAGGGTTGGTGTGAACGTGGCAGGAGAGGGAGTTGAATAAATAGGGCCACAGGGGGAATATGTACTGATGCCACGGGATCTACATTAGGCAGAAATGACATGTTTGTTAGTAGGTAAGAAACCACGTTAGGAAAGTGCTCTGGAATTGTCACTTTGATGTACTCCGCTCCCTCTTACTTCCAGGGCACGTGCTCTTTAAGGCTGGTCCCAGCTCTTAGAAATGATGTCTTTCTCAAGGAACCCACTCTTGACTTTAAGTACATTAATGCTCTGTTTCAGCAATTTTCAACGGGTGTGCCCCAAGAACTGTTAAAACACAATATCTATTTCATCAAGGGCACTGACCTCTTTTTCCCTTAGATTGTTTTTAAAAAAAAAAAAATAGCAACAATCAACACAACAATAGACTTCTGGTGTGAATGACTCAGAATTACACCTATTTTTTTGTAAGATCGGCAAAAAGATATATTATTGGGTGTGCCGCAGACTTTTAGAAGTAGTGTATTTGTGCCCTGAGATGTTGCTCAATTTGAACAGAGCCTCTGTGGGTGAGCACCTACACCAGCAACAGATCTTACTCTGCAACCCTTTGCTACCCTCTTCTGGTGGGAGTCTATCATTGCAATTAGCCCTGCAAAGCCCAGTGAACCTTACCATAGCCAAGTGTGGTTGTGGTAATAGCCAGATTAGGAATCATGGCATGCGGCAGGCTTCATAGCCAAACCCAGATCCTGGCTCTAGGAGATCAAGTCCCATCCCAGAATTTGACATCTGAAGTCTATGGTGAGAGGCTTCAGGTGGTAAGTCAAGGAAGCCGTCCATATCAGGCTGGTGACCATTAAATTGTCAGGATGTTTCCCCAAAGAGGGTAGACATGGCAGTAACAAAAACACTACTTTTCATTGGGCCACATTAGGAACCAGAAATAGCAGGTAGGTCAGCAGCTTCTTGTGAATTTTTTCCTGATCATCCTATTTAAATTATCTTCCCAATTCTATTTCCTTCCTTGTTTCATTTTTCTTTATATATTTAGCCATCTAAATAGGCTATATCTAATTGTTTAATTTTGTTAACTATTTGTATTTGTGATTCAAAAATAAGCTTTGGGAAAGCTTTGCCCTTCTTCTTCCTCCACCTCCACCTCCTCGTCCTCTTCTCCTCCTCCTCCTCCTCCTCCTCCTCCTCCTCCTCCTCCTCCTCCTTCTTCTTCTTCTTCTGTCATTTGCTTTACCCTTAACACTTAAATCAGGACCTGGCATATATTAGTTATTCAATAAACACTTTCTAAATAAAGAAATATCAGTAGGAATCAAGACTCTGGTCTCCAAGCTGAGGTTGACCCAGAGTCCCCCATTTCTAATGCTTAGAAGCGAGAACTGGGAACAGGTCAGTAGATACTAATGTAATGGCGAAAACTGGGCTCCAGGTTAGTCATACATTTGGTAGGGGTGATGGATGCATTTGACTGTATATATCTCTCAAATTTCGTACGAATTAACCTGGGAGCTTGTTTAAGTGCAGATTCCTGAGCCCCTAACCCCAGAAATAATAATTCAGTAGTTATGGATTTGGGTTAAAAAATCTGGATTTTTAAATAAGCACCACCACGGTCTTCTGATACAAGAAGTCCTCTGATGATACCTGGAGAAAAAAAAAATGAATCCTTCATGGATGAATATTAAAATCACTCTTAGAAAAGGAGGAGGCTCCTAGTGGTGGAGCTTCTGCCTGTGGGAAAGAAGGGGGCAGAGGCTGGGAACATGTGGAGCCTGAGGGCGTCAGAGCGTTACCGTCTGCTCACTTTTAGCACTTGGTAAAATGTACTTTCTGTGATCTTAGGTTTCCATAATCAAAGGTTAAATTTTAATATACAGCTGGTGATTCTGGTGCTGGGAGCCCAAAAGCCTAGTTTGAGAAATATTGCCATTTTGCAATTATTTCCTTTCTCCTACCACTGGCTCTTGCCAAAAGATGATCTGATTCTGTCCTTACAGTTTTGCCTTTCCCAGATCGTTCTTTATGTTGTCTTTTGTGTTTTAATTACTGAAACTTTACTGTAAACACTGACATCATTGAGTGAGTAGTCTTTCAACATTGTTCTTTTACTTTGTCTGTTCCTGTGTTTGTTTGTTTGTTTTTTACGTTTCCAAATAAATACTAGATTAAGCTTATAAATTTCTACTAAAAGAAAAGCTTGCTGTGAGATTTACATAGTTTGTATTTAATATATAGATCAATTTGAAAAGAATTGATCTTTTAATCATTAAATGCAACTTATCTGTATATCTTATAATATATAGATCAGTTTGAAAAGAATTGTCTTCTAATCATTGAATGCAACTTATCTGTTTATCAACTTACATTTTATTTATTTCTCTTAGCAGTGTTTCATGATTTCCAGCATACAAACCTTGCACATATTATATTCATCACTATGCACTATATTTAGATTTTAGTGCTATTATTATATAAACATCATTTTCTTATTAGAATGTCAAGTTGTCCCACAACTCTGAAAATGAGTACCTTCTTAAATTGTTGTGCCCTTGGTAACCCTTTGCCTCACCTTAATATCCTCTGGCTGGTATATAGAAATACAACTGAGTTTCATATATTGGACTGTGTCCTGTGATTTTGTTAAAACCACTTACTGGTTTAAATAGCTATGGGGGCGGTGTGTTCTTTGGGATTTTTCTATGTAGACTAAAATGTCATCTATAAATAAAGACTCAATTTTTCCTTTCCAATTTATATGTATTATTTGTCTTTATCTCATCATATTGCTTTAGTTGGAATCTACTTCCGTATAATAGTGAACAAATATAGTAAGAGAAGATATTTTTTTACTTTTTTAAATGTGATTTTTTGCTGTTGTAAAAAAGGAGTTCTTGCCCTTTTGAGACAACATGGGTAGACCTGGAGAATATTAAGCTAAGTGAAATAAGCCAATCAGAGAAAGACAAATATCACATGATGCTACTTATATGTTGAATCTAAGGAACAAAATAAATAAACAAGATAGAACCATGGTCATGGAAGCATGAAACAGACTGATGAACCTCAGAGGAAAGATGGGAAGAGATTAACCGAAGAATTTATAAACAGATGCATATCCATGGACACAGACAATAGACAGGTGAAGGCCTGGGGTGGGGTGGGAAATGGGTGGAGGGGAGAAAAGGGGGGGAAATGGCAGACATCTGTAATAGTCTCAACAATAAAATAAATTTTTTTAAAATAAAAAATCTTTTATAAAAGAGAAAGAAAGCATTCACTCTTAGGTGAAAGATTTTACACAGATGCTTTTTTATCAGGTCTTTATTTTTATTTTGCTAAGAACTTTTATGAACAAATGTTAAATTTTTGTCAAATATGTTTATGCATTGCCGAAACCGGTTTGGCTCAGTGGCTAGAGTGTCGGCTTGCGGACTGAAAGGTCCCAGGTTTGATTCCGGTCAAGGGTATGTACCTTTGTTGCGGGCATATCCCCAGTAGGGGATGTGCAGGAGGCAGCTGATCAATGTTTCTCTCTCATTGATGTTTCTGACTCTCTATCACTCTCTCTTCCTCTCTGTAAAAAAATCAATAAAATATAAAAAAATAAAATAAAAATATGTTTATGCATTTATTAAGATTATTATAAATTTTTCCTTGTATTTGTATTTTGTTCAAATACTGCATGAAATAATTTTCCAATGCTGATGTAATGTTGCATTTATAAGATAAAACCTATTTATCGTATGTTATACTTTTTAAAAATTTTTATTTATTTATTTATTTATTTATTTATTTATTTATTTAATCTACACCATTAAATAAATGAATAAATAAATAAATAGGATATTTTTGTAACCTGAGGATATTTTCCCATTGATTTTCAGGGAAATCGGAAAAGAGAGGGAATGACAGAGAGAAATATTGATGCAAGAGAAACACATCTATTGGTTGCCTCCTGCATGCTCCTGACCAACTCCTGGACCAGGGCCTAGGCCAGGGAGGAGCCCATAACCGAGTTGTATGCCCTTGACCAGAATGCAATGAATCTGGGACCCTTTGGTCTGCAGGCCGATGCTCTATCCACTGAGCCAAACTGGCTAGGGCCATATGTATACTGTTTTATATTTTGCTGGACTGGCTTTGCTCTGATACACCAGAATACTGGCCAAATTAAAAACTAATTGACTTCAATATAAGTGACAAAGATAGACATGAAATTTGACAAAAAATACATAATGATTCAAAATGGATATGAACATAACATAGACTTAGAATGCAAAAGCTAATAAAGCCAAACATAAAACATTTTTTCAAGTATGTACAGAACACATGATAGATCATATTTTGACCTACAAACATCTCAATAAATTTAAAATGATAGATATAATATAAAGTATGTATGCAAACCACAATAGAATTTAACTGAAAAAAGTAAATTTCCAAGTATTTGGAAATTAAAGATTATAAATATTACATGGATAAAGTAAAAAGCTCAAAGGAAGTTAGAAGACTTTTTGAAATAAGTTTAAATGAAAGAATATCTTAAAATTTGTTGGACACAATTTAGAGAGAAATTTATAGCACTAAAATCAATAGGAAAGAAAAAGGCTCAAATCAATGTTCTAAGTCTCCAACGTAAGAAACTATTAAAATAAGATCAAATTAAACTCAAAACAGAGAGAAGAAAATAAGTGTAGGAGAAAATCAATGAAGTAGAAATCAGTGAAATAGAAATCTAAAAAATAATAGAGAAATTCCAATAAAACCAAAAGCTGTTTTTTTTAAAGATTATTAAAATTGGCAAATTACTAGTAAGGCTGCAATATCAAAATAAAATTGCCAATATTAAGAATAAAAAATACATTTATTAAAGAAACAATAGTTTATATGAAAAGGCAACAGATCTGAATGGTCAATACTGTTCTATAATCTCTTATTATGAAAATCACCTAATATAAAATTTACCGTTTAAACCATTTCAGGATCTGTAGGACAGCAGTTTTAATTACGTGAATATTGTTTTGCAATGTATCTCTGTACATTTTTCATTTTGCAAAACTGAAAACCTGTATGCATTGAAAAGCTCCACATTCCCCTCCTCCTAGTTTTGGGCAATCACCATTCCATCTTCTTATTCTAAGAGTTTGACTACTTTAGATACCTCATATCAGTGGAATCATATGGTATTTGTCTTTTTATAATGGGCTTATTTCACTCAATGTAATATCCTGACAGTTTATCCATGTTATAGAATTTCCTTCTTTGCTAAGATTGAATAATATTCCATTGTATGTGTGTACCACACTTTCCTTATCTAGCCATCTGATGGTGAACATGTAGGTTTTTCCACCTCTTGGTTATTGTAATGAGCATAGTATGTGAAAATATCTCTTTAAGATTCTGTGTTTGTTTTTTATTGTTTTGGATAAATATCCAGAGGTGGAACTGCTGGATCACGGGGTGGTTCTAATTTAATTTTTTGAGGAACCTCTATACTGTTTTCTGTAGCAATCGTGTAGTTGTACCATTACACAGAGTTCTAATTCTTCCAAATCCTCACCAATACTATCTGATTTTTTAGGTATATGTATGTGTGTATGTGTGTGTGTGTGCGTATGTGTGTGTGTGTGTGTGTGTGTGTGTGTGTTATAGTGGCGATCATAATCGTATGAGATAGTATCTCATTATAGTGCTGATTTTCATTTCTCTGATGATTAGTGATGATGAAAGATTGAGAATCTTTCATATATTTATATTAGCCATATTTATATAGGAGAGAGAGAAAAATCTATTTAAGTCCTTCTTACCTTCTCTCATTAACTTGAGGGATGTTCTTGCCCAGTTGACCTCTCAAAGAATTCTTAGATAAAAATTAGACCTCGTTTTCTCTCTATAGACCAAAGAGTAGAAACACCTTTTCTGTCTTGCTGGCTTCATAATATCAGTGTTCATGCTGTGTGGGGACTAATTCGGAGCTTTTATACACCTACAGTTCTATGCCAAAAATAAGATGGAATTATTTGTTTCCTAGGCAACCATTTTATAGAACATGCGTAGCTTTCCTTTGAAGGTGTGTTACATGGTAACATTTACTATATGCTACTTTAATTCGTTCACTTTTTAAAATTAACAATCTATTAACCATTTTTTTCTAGGATGCACAGATTGTTAAATTAGGCAACTAAATTCTGTCCAGATTCTAACTTGTTCACAAGGAGGCCAAGTGTTCTTTTCTGCATGAACTCTATATGGTTGATAAAGAGATGGTGGGGTGTAAGGACAGAAAGAAGGAAAGCGGAAGGAAGAAAAGAAGGAAGGAAAGAAGGAAGGAAGGAAGGAAGGAAGGAAGGAAGGAAGGAAGGAAGGAAGGAAGGAAGGAAGGGAGGAAGGGAGGGAGGGGGAGGGAGGAAAGAAGGGAGGAAGAAGGAGGAGAGAGGAAGAATTTGCTAATGAATACCTAACCACTGGGTTGTTATGCAGATTAAAGCAAAATGTTTAGGATGATGCTTGGCATTTTTTATATGCTCCATAAATGGCAACATAATTACTTTTTATTTTGTCAAACTAAAAACTATTATTTCTGCATCAAAAACATAGGAAGCACTCAAGTGTTAAATGTACCAGGAAATATAGTCTGCAGTGTGTCTGAGATGGTATGTTTATGCCTGTGATATCTGAAGAAAAGGCATTGGTATACCGAGAGAGAGAAATCCTTCCTTTTTGCCCTAAATTTGCATTAAGATACGGAGAGGCACAAGCTGGGTGAGTTTTACTCATTCCTTTCAACTATTTAGCACCTCTTGTCTAACAGGCTTTATATTCCAAATTTTATATGCATTATGTCTTTCCATTCTGACATCCTAGAATAAAGGTATCATTATTGATATTTCTTTTTTTAATTAAAAAATATTTTATTGATGTTGTACAGAGAGGAAGAGAGAGAGAGATAGAGAGCTAGAAACATCGATGAGAGAGAGTCATTGATCAGCTGCCTCCTGCACACCCTCCACTGGGGATGTGCCCGCAACCAAGGTACATGCCCTTGACCGGAATCGAACCCGGGACCCTTCAGTCCGCAGGCCGACGCTCTATCCACTGAGCCAAACCGGTTTTGGCTCATTATTTATATTTCAAAGATATGAAACAGATGCTCAAGGATTTTAAGTCATCAGATCAAGCTTTTAAGAGCTATGTAAGTCTAGGAACCAGAATTGAAAATCAGATCAGATCCTTGTTCAACCACCCAATAATCTAGAGGTTCTCTGCTTTTGTCCTTTCCCCAGGGAACTTGGTATGGCATTTCAACAAAAATAAACTAGCTAAAGAAAGTTGATAAAGGTGTTAGAAAAATCAAGGTATGGCTTATCTATTAAAGAATGCATAATATCTGGTACCCAGGCTATATGGAGGACCCAAGACAAAATTATAAATAATTTTGGTGTGCTTTTCCACTAACAACCATTAGTGCTAGGTTTATAACACAATTTGGTAAATGCATTTCATAGTAATTCATGGTGTGATTATTTCCAACCTGAAAGTTCCCTGGGTTTATTCAGATGTTTCAGAATCACAGCTGTTGCAGAATAGGTTAATGGAGAACTCTAGGAAAGATCTATAACTTGTTCCTTTTCTTCCTCCTCTTCAAAAATTAACCTCAGAGAATGACACACTGAAATCAGGCATGACAACTAGCCATTAAATGAACCGGACCTGCGGTGGTCACTGTAGCTCAGTTGATTGAGCATCTTCCTGTGCACCAATAGGTTGTCGGTCCCTTTCCTACTCAGGACACATGCCCAGGTTGCAGGCTCGATCTCTAGTAGAGGGTGTGCAGGAGGCAGTGAGTCAATGGATGTTTCATGCTTTCTCTCCTTCCCCTGTCCCTAAAAATCAATAAAAACATATTGATATATATATATTTTTTAAAAATGAACTGATCAACCTTCACCTAACTACAAGATTATTTTTAGTTTGCATTAGATTTTCTTACATGAATATACTTGTATATTTTAAAGGAAATAGCTTACAAAAATATTCAGCTAAGTCTTCTTAATGCATTTTTAAAACCATGACAAATCATAAATGTTCTTGTTAGTTAAAAACATAGTGCTCTTCATCTTTTCCAGAGTTGGGTGCTATCTTCCTATTGGCTGGTGGCCTTCTGTGTATTTTCATTTAAGGACTGGCTTGGACAGAGGAATTCAACGGGCCCACCTTTTCCAGATCTCTCCTTTGGCTCATAGACACAAATGTCTCAGTTTCCTTTGTCAGACTGGACCTAGACTATTAGTGCCATGTTGACAAATATGAGGTTTCAGTTTATTAGGCTCTGAAACCTGGTACTTTTGCTGAAAATGGATTGCGCATTTATAATGCCTTTTTATAGTGTTTTAACCACTTTAGCCTGAGTGAGGAATGGTGAGGGCAGCCACAGATCGAGAGAGAAACCACAAAGAATTGCACAGTGATGTCACTCACATTCCCTGGAGAGAACAGAGGGCTCCTCAGGAACACCAGGATCCATCACCAAGCAGAGGAAAGAGGAGAACTGTGGGCCAGTGCCTTTATGGCATTTCTAGGGGTTAAGCACGAATAATTACAGCAGACATAGGGTCATAGAGACTGACCCTGGTTGTCTGGTACCTGGTGTTAGAACAATTGGGGCAGAACAGGATATCCTGGAGTGAGAGCCTGATATGGGAGCCGGCTGGGGGTGTGGGCTTTATTGGCTACTCAAAGAGAACTGACTGACCTTACAGAACCTCAAAATTGGATCAATAGCATTCAAAACTAAACAAAACTGTGTTTCACATAGATATAGGGAAGAGGTTCAAGTACTTTGCTTTCTCTTTTGCTTGATTCATTGTTGTCATTAACTCTCAGATTCCTTACTTAAATTTGTGGATTCAATGACAAAGTTTCTCTGCCACATGTCCAACAACACATTTTATTTTTCCTCCTGGATATAAAGATTGTTTTTCAGCAACTCATATCCTTAAATCAGGTCTTTTAACTTAGTTCTGGCCGAAACCGTTTTGGCTCAATAGATAGAGTGTCCGCTTGGGGACTGAAAGGTCCCGGGTTCGATTCTGGTTAAGGGCATGTACCTTGGTTGCGGGCATATCCCCAGTAGGGGGTGTGCAAGAGGCAGCTGATCGATGACTCTCTCATCGATGTTTCTAACTCTCTATCTCTCTCCCTTCCTCTCTGTACAAAAATCAATAAAATATATATATTAAAAAACAAAACAAAAAAGAAAACAACAACTTAGTTCTGGCCAGTGGAGTTTGGGTATAATTGATACACACAACACATTCAGGTCTGGTTAGGAAACCCTCATTTCCCTTTTCCACGCCATAGACATGTGGGAACTATAACAGTGCCACACCTTGGCTGGCGTGCACAGCACAGTTGGTTGGGCATCATCCCAAAGGGTGATAGGCACACCAAAGGGTGTCAGGTTTGATTCCCCGTAGCTGGAACCCTGGTGGGGGGCATGTGGGAGGCAGCCAGTCTATGGCATGCTCTCACGTCAATGTTTCTCTCTCTTCCTTCTTCTCTCTCTAGAAATCAATAAACTATCAATTAAAAAAAACAACAACAGTGTCACAAGGTAGAAGTTACCTAGTCACTAAATTAACATGTGTAGCAAAGAAGACACCATTTCCTGTACCTCAGCTCCCAGCTGCTCCACTGTCATTGCCGACTAACGTGAGCAATCAGGAAATGTTTGCAAGATTTGAGGATTTATCTGTTACTGGAGCAAGGGTTAGTTATGCAAATAATAACTAACTTGTCTGTGGGTTCTTGGTCTTTTGCAGATAAATGAAAGTATTAATGGGAAATTTACTTCAAACCTCATAAAGTAGAAATTATGATGGTAGTAATATATATTTACACTAACTCCTACATAATATAACGCAAACAATATTTTTCTCTGTGAGTTTGGGAGGATTTTTTTTGTTTGTTTTCTCTTTTGTTACTATTCTCAATGATAATTCCTTGATTTTTCAGAGATCAGGTTTGAGACAGGAATATTTTTTCTTGGCCCTAGATTTGGAGTTTCCAGAGAGCAAGAACTTTTTCTTTTCTTTAAAATTTTTTTCTCTATGTTAATCCAATCTCCCTCTAACCCACAAGCACACTAATCATCATGAAGTCTTGTATATAGTAGTTTTGTATGATATATTTGTTTGTTTAAATTTATAAACACTTTGATATTATAGCTCAAGCCATGTAAAGGTCTGTTTTATATTTTAATTAGCCTGAGTTGAGGATATTTGTAGAAAACACTATAAAGCATCTCTTGGTAGATTTTAAAACATGAAGCTAGGAGGCCCCCACTGCATATTTCTCTTGCCATCTGTGGTGCCAGTCATTGTTCCCCTTGGTTACATTTGTGTTATTTAAAACATTTCTTCTAGGAGCTATGCAGAAATGTTATTACTGATTGATCCTGCAAATGCTAGATGGAAGAACTGAAAATAATGATCTCATGTCTAGTTTTCTCATTGTTAAGAAATCCTAGAGAGGTTATATAATACTAGAGGCCTGGTGCATGAAATTCATGCATGGGGGTGTGTGTCCCTCAGCCCAGCCTGCACTCTCTCCAATCTAGGACCCCTTGAGGAATGTCCAGGATCAGGCATAAACGGGAAGTCAGACATCCCTCTCACAATCCAGGATTGCTGGCTCCCAATCACTCACCTGCCTGCCTGCAAAGGGATACATATCTTTTTGCCCCTAAACTTTCTGCCTGTCAGCCTGATTGCCCCTAACTCCCCTCCCCTGTCAACCTGGTTGCCCCTAACTGCACTCCGCTGCAGGCCTGGTCCCCCCAACTGCCCTCCCCTACAGGCCTCACCACCCCCAACTGCCCTTCCCTGTAGATCTGGGCCCCCCCTAATTGCCCTCCCCTGCAATCTTGGGCCCCCTCCAACTGCCCTCCCCTGCAGGCTTGATTGCCCACAGCTGCCTTTCCCTGCCAGCCATCTTGTGGCAGCCATCTTGTATCCACATGGGGATGGCCATCTTTGACTACCATGGGGATGGCCATCTTGTGTGATGGTAAATTTGCATATTACCTCTTTATTGTATAGGACTAGAAGCCTGTTGCATGAAGATTTGTGAAATAGGCCTTTCTTCCCCTAACTGCTGACACCGGTTTTCCACCCAGAACCCAGGTCTATGCTCTGGCTACAGCTGAGAAGTCAAGGCTAGGCTTCTCTGCTTGGCCTCAGTGGAGAAGCCAAGCCTCTTTAGTCTTTAGTCTTCAGTCTTTGCTAGGGCCAGAGCCTTCAGTCTTTACTCTGTGCCTGCATATGTAAATTAACCCACCAACTTTCTTGGGTTAATTTGCATACTCACCCCTGATTGTCTGGTGGGTGTCATGGAAGTATGGCCAATTTACATATTTCTCTTTTATTAGTGTAGATACTTATTGCCCATATAGTTTACATATATGTTATGTGTTATAGTTTTAATTTTATTATTTTTGTATTTGTAGTTTTTAAAATGCAGACGCACTAGGTCAGACATGTGATGACATACTGTTGGTGAATGTATATGTAAGGGAACATCTTAAAGGTTGAATATGCACTCAGTAGGCAATGAAGGGGATACAATTAAGAGTATCTCAAAAAGATATGTATCCCTTTCGAAGTATTAACTGAGAAACCTTTGTGGAGGGAATTTGGGGGACACCTGTGAAAAATACAATTGATGTTCTTTGGATATAACCTCACAGTTACAGACACACAGTAAAAGCCAGATACCTGTGTAATGGAAATAACTGAGGATCCATAATGGAGAACTCTATGGGGCTTTTTGAATTTTTTAAAAACAAATACTTATTGCTTTTATTTTTAGTTTTAATCATTTTATTCTTTGGGGGAGGCTCTTTGGGGCCTTAATTTATCTGTCCCAATGGAATTAACCTGTCCCAGGGTCGAATGGATCTCATTCCCTGGATGACTATGAAGTTTCTTGCTAGGATTGAATCTTGTCATGAACCTCAGCACACCTTTCTCATAATGAAAATTGCCTGACCCTGGTCTGACCATTTCCTCTAGAGGTATATAGATGTTTGTTTTTCTCCAGACACCCAGCAGATCAACTGGGACTAGAATGTCTCCGGGTACCTAACTTCATGGATCACCAGCTGCTTCAGTGCCCTTGTGTACATATCAGACCCCCGATGGTGATGTCCACTCAAACCCTATAACTTGGCTACCCTTCTTCGGTCCTTGGAGACAGATATGCTAGTTGCATTTACTCTTTGAGGCAAGCTCTACTACTTGGTTGTTATCCATAGTCTCTGGGAGTTTGCCTCTTGGCTGAGAGAATCCCAGTAAGAGAAAGAAAGTAGACCAAGAAATAGATGAAGCAGAGAGGAGAAGCAGGAAATAGGAGAGTGAGGGGGTATTCATTCATTTATTTTTAAAATAGTTTTTGAGTGCTAACTGAGTGCCGGGCACTGTGCTGCATTAGAAATATTGAGGTGAATCATCTGTGGTTGCTCTTCCCAAGCACTCAGATATTTTTAGAGTAGCTTTCATGAAAAATATTTCTAAATTTTCATAGAAACTGCCAGAGGCTTCATAACTGACACTTCATGCATGTTTAAAAAATCATCAATGGCTACATTCTATTATTATCAGTATTGCTTTTTGATGATGCTTCTTTGATACCGACTATAAGTAATTACTGCATGAGAGAGGCTCTTTGATATCATGAACTGTAGGCCCATGAAGCATCTTAAAGAGGAGAAATTTTTTTTTCCTTCAAAATACCCAAAAGGATTTGGCCATGGCCCTGCACTTTGATCCTATTCTCATTTCCTAGTTATATGTATTTGACTTTTAGTATATGTAACCATGTGTAACTGCAACTTTCCAACATTTTATCACAAGGTTGTAAAGTTGTGTCTGTTGGGTGCTTTCATAGTGCTCTGATGTGCCCTCATGTAGTGGTTCATACATTGTTCTACCCTGGCACTCTTAAGAACATATGGTCACTGTCTTCTCTCCCTCATTCCTAAGTGAGATTTCCATAAAATAGGGAAGACTGAGCATATGGCTTAAAAGTAGGGTGATCAGATTTAGCAAATAAAAATATTGGACATCCAATTAACTTTTAATGTCAAAAAATAATATTTTTATTAGTATATGCATGTCCCATGAAATATTTGGGACATACTGATATTAGAAAAATGATTCAGTAATCTGAAATCCAAAATCTAACTTGGCTCCCTTTATTTTTTCTGGCAACACTACTTTGAAGATGTGTTAAACCTGAAGATTCTATAATTCTGCCTTTAAATATTACTTAACAATAAAGAACAAGATTCAATTATTAGCAATAAAAACCTTAAAATTAACATGATATCAACCCTATTATCAAACACTGTAGTTTTTAAAACCTCATATATGTGTGTATATGTATTATAAAAGGCTGTATTATACAATTTGTTGGATTTCTTTATATATAAAAGAAATATATATATTGATTTTGTACAGAGAGGAAGGGAGAGAGATAGAGAGTTAGAAACATCGATGAGAGAGAGTCATCGATCAGCTGCCTCTTGCACACCCCCTACTGGTGATGTGTCTGCAACCAAGGTACATGCCCTTACCGGAATCGAACCTGGGACACTTCAGTCCCCAAGCCAACGCTCTATCCATTGAGCCAAACCGGTCTCAGTAGGATTTCTTAATCAGTATTAATTTCAATGTTCTTTTCATTTCTTCATGAATTCATGATCTATCAAAGTAAATGAATGGCAACTTTAAGAATGTCAATTCTTAAAAGAAAAGAATGTCAACTCATATATACATTCAAAAAAGATTTTTTAAGCTGTTAAAAATATGACCAAGTCCTAACTGGACAATGGCATGATATTAAGAAGAAAATGTGGTATGATCATAATTTTATATAAATAACATTGGATGATACAAACAATAAATAGTTAATAACAATATGATGTGGGTATTTGTGAAAATTTATGACACTTTGGGAACAAAATAGGAGGTCCAATAGATACTAAGAGTCGAGAAGTGGTCCAATGAGTGAGGAAGAGATATAAGGTTATATAAGGAAGTTTTCATTGTTTCCTATTATTCTGTCAACTCACTATTTACCTTTTTTCCTACTGGAAATTAATTATTTATAATAAAATACATAGACCGTTCAAATAAAAAAGATTAGGATTAAAATTTTGAATTTACAATAATGGATCTGACAAAATTGAGAGCTTAAATTAAGATAAAGCCTGTTTATAGCAGAAAATGCCAGCGTTTCTAGGGATTTTCTTAATTGCATTGTGCATATTATCTGATGCAGGAGAGCCATATTTAGAATGTTTTGAATTAAAAAATCAGTTACAGGTTATTAACTTAATCCCCTGAAGCACAGCTTCTGCCTCCAATAGAGTTATGTTTTCCCACTAGCTCTTTATTGGTGTTACAGATCCCCTGTTTCCATGGAAGAAAGAAATCTGAGTTTCTATGCATTTCATCAGAGAAATAAACACAGGCAATTCTATTTATCTATCATCATCTATCTACCTATCCTATCTATCTATCTATCTATCTATCTATCTATCTATCTATCATCACCTATCTACTTAAAAATTTAACTGGTAGTGCTCAATACCTCTTGTTTACTTCTTTTTCCTCCTACTTTTTATTGCTATGACAATTTATTATCTAAACAAGACAATCTTCCTGGGGTTTCAGAAATGAAGGGAAGGTTCTAATTCTAAGATTCTGAAAATAAGTAATGAGGGAAGATAAATTTTTCTTATTATTTAAAAGACTCATGAAAGCGGTCACCATGGAAACCAGACATGAGTCTATGGAACATCAAGAGATCAGAAGAGAGGTCTTGGACTGAAACACTAAGTCTTAAATTTGGAATGCTGACAAAGATTTTAACCCTCATTTGAGGGTAACTTCTTTATAAATTATGTGATTTAGTTTAGATAACACAGTCTTGGGATTTAATAATTTTTGCAAAATTCTATCCCAACCTACTTTTCTTTCTCTTTTTTCTCTCTCTCCTTTCTTCCCTCTCTTACACTCTTTCTTTTTCCTTCCTCTCTTTTTCTTTTTCTCAATTGATTCATTTTTCCCCTCTGTTCTTTATTTCTCCTTTTTTTCCTTCTTCATCCTTTTTATTCATTTTTTGAATGAAGATCTATGGTGGGACATGTGAAAAAAAGAAGATGGGAGAAAACCCCTTGGCTTTTTCACACTTAGAATATTACTAAGAATGAGGACAATATTACAACATATCAAAATATATATTGAGTGCAACAACTGGAAAATAGGTAATTTAATATTCAAATAATATTCTAGCTAGATCAAAGTGAACTCATAATTTAAAAAAATTTGACCCTTTTTTGAGCATCTCATTATATAATTACATACAAATAAAATAGAATAATATGCAGTGAAAAAGAATAATAGAATATTTACAAATACAGAAAATTATTTGGAAAACAATTTAAAATAAAGAAATAAGAATATAATTTACAGTGCTTTACAATATAAATTCACATAGACTTTCAGAAACTTGAGGTTATTGTACTTAATAATCTCTGTATTTGGTGCAAGGTCTGACAGGTAGCAGCTGCTCAATTAATATTTTCCTAGAAAATCTACAGAATACAGCCCCCTCCAAACACACACACACACATATATTCTTAAGGGGTTAACAATAAAAAATTAGAAGCTACTTTATTTTGAAGTTATTGGGCAATAAAAATAAATGGGTTTCTTCATTTTCTTGTTTTCTAAATGGAGCATGGAACTCATTATCTTGCAATAATTTGAACATTGTTATTGCATATATTTTCATGACATAAAATAAATATAACTTTATTTTGCTTTTACTTTTTAAAAGAAATGCAGTGATACCTATTTAATTAAGATTTTATAATAAAATTATTTCATTCTAGAATATATTAATCAAATATATCACTACTTTATTCATTTATGCATCAAAGGGTAGAGGTATTTGTGGAGATAAGAGTTAGCATGATATAATGGATATAGCACAAGTATAGGGTTTTAGGATGTTATTTTGCTTTTGCTTTTGGGAGTTGATTTTTCAAACTTGTGTGATAAGGGCAAGTTGTTTCACTTCCCTGGGTTTTCCTGTCTACTTACCATAATTGATATGAAGAATATTTGGAGATATGTGTGTTTTTATATAAAATATGCCTTTAAAGTATATAAAATATGTTTTATTGATTTTTTTTTTTTGAGAGAGAGAGAGAGAAGGGAGAGGAACAGAGAAGTAGAAACATCAATGAGAGAGGAATATCATCATTCAGCTTCCTCCTGCATACCCACACTGGGGATCAAACCCAAAACCCGGGTAGGTGCTCTGACCAGGAATCCAACCCAGGACCTCTTGGTTCCTGGGTTGATGCTCACTCACTGAACCGCACCTCTGTTGCTAACGTGTTTGTAAGTGTGAAATATGTGAGTTTATTTGAAAAGATTTCTTCCCTGGCAGGTTTGGCTAAGTGGATAAGAGTATTGGCCTGAGGATTGAGGATCCTGGGTTTGGTTCTGGTCAAGGGCACAGACTTCAACTGCAAGCTTCATCCCCAGCCCCAGTTGGGCATTTGTGGTACGCAACCAATCAATGTATCTCCTCTTCCCTTCCACTCTTTCTAAAAATCAATGGGAAAATATCCTCAGATGAGGATTAACAATAAAATAAATAAATAAATAAATAAATAAATAAATAAATAAATAAATAAATAAATTTCATACTTCAGAAGGGGCTAACAGAATATTAATCTCATAGAACTTACTTATTTTCCTCTGGTCTCAAATTATGCTTTGCTTAGTAACATGGCGCCTACACTCTTATTTATGATGTCACATGCCAAATTAATTCAAAATAGATATTGATGTTTTAAATAGTCTGGGAATTGGTTCTGAATACTGGCTGTGTATCAGATCAACTGTGAAACTCTTTAAAATACTCATTCCCTGAGTCCTCACCAGGTTAGTGATTTTAAAACTCTACTGGATGATTCTAAGTTGTAGCCCAAGTTCAGCATCCCTAAACTAGGAAAACTAAAAATCTGAACCCATTTAATCCTGTTTTAGAATGTAGCATTTGAGAATTTCGATTGATAGAATGTATTCACTAATTTATGGAATCATTGTGTTTGGTATATATGTTTGGTAACCACTGTGTACTAGGCACCAACTAGGTACAAGGAATGCATAAAATAGGATGCCTACTTCCAAAAGTTTGCATTATATCAGAGTAGGTGGGAACATAAATGGATAATTATGATTTATTAGTATACATCTTATGCTATGGCTTTTAATAAAATTCTGTGCTAGCCTAAAGAAATGGTGGATGCTCCTTCAAGAGGGTTGGAAAGTATTTCATTGAAACTGATCTTAATATTGTAGATGAATATGCATGCATTAGGAAAAGACGAGGATAAAAATAAGAGCCTTTCAAAAAGACTAGTTTTTAACAAAGTCGTGATAAAAATACACAGGGTGTTTGGAAAAGGCAAGCCAGTAATGAAGAGGTTAGAAAAGAGGATGAGGCCAAACAAGGAGAATGCCCAGATGCCATACTGCAGAGATTGAACTCTGTTCTATGAGCATTTAGAAATGAGAGTACATATCAGGAGAGGAGAGAAGAGGAGAGGAGAGGAGAGGAGAGGAGAGGAGAGGAGAGGAGAGGAGAGGAGAGGAGAGGAGAGGAGAGGAGAGAGAGATTAGTAACAAGACATTTTATTCTTTTTGAGTGTCCTTAAAGATATCTATTCCAATGTAAGATTTAGAAAGCCAAATGTTTCATAATTCTTTGGATTATCAAGTTCAATTTAATTATAGGAAGCTTTTTAAGTTGAATGTGAATAGATCTAAAGTGCTTACTAAATAGCTATCAATTGCATGGTATCTTTTATAAGGACTGGACAGTAGTTAACTCCTTTAATACTAACAAGCTAACAAGGACCTTATGAAGTGCTTACCATTACTTTCTGCTACTTTATAGTTAAAGGAACTAAGATACAGAAAGGTTAAATAATTAGTGTATATACAACTAGTAAGCATCACAATCAAGAGTTAAATCCATGTAGATTCGTGTCAGAGATTGTGCTGTGATTGATGTGTTATAGAGCTTTCATCTGCAATAATTACAATTAACAATGTGTTGAATGCTTGAAATGTGCCAAACTCTGTGCTTTATAATTTATTTAGTCTTCACAACTCACTTATGAAACTAGCATTTTCCCCATTTTAGGTAAGGAAGTTGAGAAACAGAAATGAATGCTATATTACTTCAGCTGTAGCTCATGGGTTCTTGGTCCATTGGTCAGAGTTCTTGATAGATCCATGTGTCTAGCACAGCTCAACAGCCCTGCTAAATCTTGCAGAGATGTAAAAACCAAGTATTTAGTAATATAAAAAAAGGCATCAGTTCATCAGTTTTTAGGTTTTTGGCATTGCATTGATTACTATATACATTATTGAGTTAGCTTAATAAACTACTAAGAAAATAAAACACTGGAAAATCTCCTAAAATGCTATGGTGAATGTTAGATATGATGTTAGATTTCAGGTGGTTGAGTTAAGACTCTTTATAATTAAACTAGAGGCCTGATGCACAGGTTCATGCAGAATGGGCCTTTCTTACCCTGGCTACTGGCACAGCCTTTGCTCTGGCCCGGAGTCACCTTTCTGACTTCCAATGCTGCCCAGAGGCCCAGAGCAGTTACGGTGGTGCAAAATGCCTGCCCCCAGCTGCTGGGCACCTGTGCATGCAAATTAACCTGCCTTCTTTGTTGGGTTAATTTATTTACTCTGATTGGCTGGTGGGCATCATGAAGGTATGGTCAATTTAAATCTTTCTATTTTATTAGTATAAATGCATTATAAATGATTACAGTAGCTGTATCTATACCCACAGCATACTTGTCTCCTATGTATACAGTACACTCTTTTTAGGAATTCTATTAAGCAATGATTCCAAGGCTCTGTTGTGAAGGATATAATTCTCTGTATAACCTTACTTGGTCATTTAAATTCAAAACAGAATGCTGTTGCCATTATATTTAATCTGTTTTGATTGTAGATGAAAAATAAATCACTGCCTTTGCCAAAAGTATCAACTAAGAATTATAAGATCTTGCCCTGCAGTTTACAAAGTGATGAACTCTACCAAATTAGAAGGTGGTTTTCAAGTGTTCAAGTGTCTAAAAGAGTATACCTCAAGCCCAAACTATGAATATAGAGCCTTGCACATTCCAATATACAAGATGTAAGTAACTGGAAATTAAAATAAGCTAATTTTTATTCCCATCACACCATCTCTAAATACCATGTACTTATTACATTCCAGTAGCTGTACAATAACTTTACACTCATCCTTGCTTCTCTTGGTGGCAACCCCATTAGACAGATACCATTATCCCTATTTTAGAGAAAGAAAACAAGAAGCTTCTAGTCAATGTGAAAACAGAATTCAGGGATGAGTTTTCTTTTGCTATTGATGACCATAGCAATTCAAAGTCATTATCAAAATTCTTGCCTACACATGGTATTGAACTGGAATCATAGAGCCAGATTATGAGGGGGGGGGGGGGAACCATGTTTTGCCCACAATCTGGATAATACACTTTCAGTTTGCAAAATGGCTTTATATATAAGCAAAAGAATTAGGTATTTTCCATTTTCCCATTTCCAGAGAAGGAAATGAGGTTTTGAGGGTCAGTAGTTTATCTAATTTCCCTAGTCAAGTAGGAGCAAGAGCCAGTTTTCAAATGCCAACCTGTTAGGATTGAAATCTACTAGGTGCTATGATGCACTCTCTCAGTTGGCGCTCAAGTCTAATTGGATTTGAGTATTCACTCTGGGTTACCAGAGAGGTGCTTTGCCTATTGTGATGACAGCGTTCAGTGTACCCAAGCATCACCGAGTAAAGATGAGTGTCTCTTTGTTGCCACATATATGCCAAGAGCACAGGCTGGGCAGGGATTCATCCTGTAAAACACTGAGGGAAGTACTTGTAATTCCCCCAGTACTGAGAGGATAAAGCTCCTTAATTGTTGTATTTGTACCCAGTAGCATGACAAATTGAAAACTTCCCAGGGCCGTATTCTGAATCTGTTTTGCCTGGATAATAAAAAGACAAGGGACAGTAGACCCATAACTAACCTTTTTGAGTTAAATTTCCATGTTATGCCTGGAACCTGGAATGAAGTTTTATACAAAACCATGTAATATGAAAAAGGTTTCTATTCTTGCTGTAAAATTCTTATTAAGACATTGAGTTTTAAGGGGGCATTTATAAAAGTTTCTGAGTAGCAAAAACAGATTTCTTTTTTTTTTTTTTTTTTTTAAGGGTGGACTCTTTTTCTTATCCATATATATAAAAGTCTAATATGCAAAGTGTCCCCTTGGGAGTTCAACTTACTTGGAGTTTGATCACTTCCTATGACATGCGTTGACCACCAGGGGGCTGCACCGAATGAAGGAAGGCCCCAGCCGGCAGCTGCTAAGGGCCTTACCCATTTACGCATTTCGTGCACTGGGCCTCTAATATTAGATAATGATAATTAGGTAAGACATTTTCTCTCAGAACTAAATGTTTTCTGGTAGACCACAGATAATACATTAGTCAGAATAACTTGTGTGTTCATCTCCTCTTTCAGCATGATTTTCATTTGCTATATATATATATATATATATATATATATATAAATTAGGCAGATTCAATTTAATAAATGAAATAGCAAAAAATAACAACCTCTATTTTGCAGTTAAGCAAACTGAGATACAGTGAAGGTTTTCCAAGCTCTACTACAGTGGGGCATCAATGTATTTTCAGTTTCTAAAACATGGCAAGTGTTTCAGATGTCTCAGCTGTTGTTCCCTATGCCTGCAAACCTCCTTCCTTTCCCCACCACACCCCGTCTAATTAATTGTCTCTTCTCACCTCCAACCTATACAACACAAATATACATAACATTATTTGCACAGTTGACTCTTGGATCTTTACCAAATATTACTGTCTCAGATTTAGCTTTTTACTGTCTGATATAAAGAAGATAAGTAGGCTTCTTCTAATGCTATGTTATTCTTTATAACTTACTTTATTCAATTCTTTATTGCACATCCCAAAAGTTACAAGACATGTTTGTTTGTATGCCCATTGCTTGACTTTATTTCATTCACCATTGCATCCTCATTACCTAGCCATGATTGGCATATGGTAGTTTAATAAATATCCAATAATTAGCATGATTGAATCAATAAACATATATGCACTAATATCTAATAGATATAGATTTTCTCAGTCAAGCTAGTATTGATTTCATTTATCATTCTGTTGCAATTCTTGCTTAGTAACTAGCAAAAAAAAATGTCATGATGAGTATTCATTAATGAAAGAAAAATTTCTTTGGAGAAATAATTTTTAAAAGCCACATATAATTTATTGTTTGATGGATTCAGATAGCCATATAATTGCATTCAATATTTAATATTGCAATAAGCCTTTTTTCAGTCTAAAATATGAGTTATCTAAGTCTAAGAAGCACAAATGCAAAAATAGAATTTAAGAGTTGGGTAAGAATGTCCAGGCTGTCATCCAGGTGTCTTGCAAATCTCCTGCCTGCAAACATTCATATGATTTACTGTCAATGACCCCAACTAGAAAAATGAAGGGCAGCTTGCATGTAGTATGTATACCTCTATTTTAACAAATATTTAAACATTCAAATATATTTATTGAGTAGCTTCTATGTGCCAGAATTTTCTTCTGAGTATTTGGGATATACGTGAAAAACAAACAAATAAATAAAAAGATTCCTTTCCTTGAGGAATTTACATTCTAATGGAGGGGAGAGGAAGAGACAGGCAATAAAAATAATAACAAATGAATAAATTACACAAATATATTGGAGTGCATTAAGAGATATGGGAAACTTTGTTCTAGGTCTCTGAAGTATGCCATTGATATTTAAATAGGAATTGTGTTGAATTTATAGGTCGCTTTGGGGAGTATGGACATTTTAATGATATTGATTCTACCAATCCATGAACATGGTATATCCTTCCATTTGTTCATGTCTTCCTCTATTTTTTCAGCATCCTAAAATTTTCTGAATACAGGTCCTTTATTTCCTTGGTTAAGTTTATTCCTAGGTTTCTTAATTTTTTTGTTGCAATGGTAAATGGAATTACTTTTTTAATTTCTCTTTCTGTGAGTTCATTATTGGTATATACAATAGAAAAACCATAAACTTCTGGGTGTTAATTTTGTATTCTGCTACATTGCCAAATTCATTAAGTCTAGTAGTTTTTTGATGGAGTTTTTGGGGTTTTCTATTTACAATATCATATCTTCTATGAATAAGGATAGTTTTACTTCTTCTTTTCCATTTTGAATGCCTCTTATTTCTTCTTGTCTGATCACAATGGCTAGTACTTCCAGTACTATGTTGAACAGGAGTGGTGAGAGTGGGCATCCCGGTCTTGTTCCTGTTCTTAGGGGAAATGGTTTTAATTTTGGGGGCAAGTACTGGAGAGGATATGGAGAAGAAGGAACCCTTCTTCACTGCTGGTGGGAATGCAGACCGGTGTGGCCACTGTGGAAGACAGTATGGAGTTTCCTCAAAAAATTAAAAATGAAACTGCCACTTGACCCAGTAATACCACTTCTAGGAATATATCCCAAGAAAACAGATACCAATCAGAAAGATATACCCTATGTTTACAATAGCTAAGACTTGGAAACAGCCTAAATGCCCATCAGCAGATAATAGATTAAAAAACTGTTGTACATCTACACAATGGAATACTATACTGCTATGAAAAAGAAGCAATTCTTATCATATGCACCAGCATGGATGGAACTGGAGAGCATTATGCTAAGTGAAATAAGCCCATCAGTGAAAGTATTGTAAAATACCACATGATCTCACTCATTTATGGATAATAAAGAACATTATAAACTGTTGAAAAAAATAGACACAAAGGCAGAGAAGTATCAAACAGAGTGTCAAACTACAGTGGGAAGGCTGAGGAGGATTGGTGGGGATGAGGTAAGAGATCAACCAAAAGACTTGAATGCATGCATATAAGCATAACCAATGGATGCAAGACACTGGGGGAAGGGGGATAAGAGGTGTGTGCCAGGAGTTGGTTAGTGAGGCTGGGAGAAGGTCAATGGAGGAAAAAAGGAGACATATGTCCTACTATTTGTAATACTTTAAACAATAAAATAATTATTTAAAAAAAGAATTTGAAAATAAAAGAGATATGGGGGAAATAGAGTTGTATAAAGGGGACCAACAACACTGAGATCATGAGGTATAATAGTTTACAGTAGGGTACTCTGGGAAGGCCTCATTAGGGAGATAAGATTTTAGCGAAGATTTGAAAAATAGGAGTTAGCCCAAGAATTACTTGGAAACAGAGCATTTCATGCAGAAGAAACCAGCTAATGCACAGGTCATTAGATTGAAGCATGTGGTCATATTTAAGAAATAGCAAGGGAGTCCTGGTTACTGGAGGAGAGTGAGCAAATGAGATTAGAAAGGTAATGGACTGATTGGGTAGAGTAATAGTAAAAACTTGGGCTTTGAGTCTGAGTGAAATGGAAAGTTATTGGAGGGCTACTGATTTATTTATGGTAAAGATTTATTCCTATTGATTTGAGAGAGAGAGAGAGAGAGAGAGAGAGAGAGAGAGAGAGAGAGAGAGAGAGAGAGAGAGAGAGATGCTGGCATAAACATTGATCAGCATAACCCAGGCATGTGCCCTGACCGGGAATCGAACTGGCAACCCTTTGGTGCACAGGATGATGCCCCACCAATGGAGCCACCCTGGCCATGGCTGGAGGGTTTTGAGTTAAGCTAACTTCTTACAAAGAACACTCTTCCTGCTATGTTGAATATAGTCTATAGAGAAAAAGTGAAGAAGCTGAAAGACTTGTTGGAAACTACTGCTATAACTAGGTAAAAGCTGACATGGCTTGATGAAACATGGTATCTGTGAAGGTGGTTAGAAGCCGTAGTATTCTGGATATATTTTGAAGGTAGAACCAAGAATATTTCTTGATAAATTGTCATATGTTAGTGAAAGAGAAGAATAAATGAAAAGTCCAAGTTATAAAATGAGTCAAGTATAAGTATAAATAACTTTTTTTTTCATTCTACACAATAATTACAATATTTTGATGATTAATAGCCCATCCTAAGGCAGAAGTCATGCCCTTGAGCAATTTACAACTGGAACTTACTTTCGGGAATTAGTTGTTTCCATGCTACTTTTAATTTTCCCTAATTCCACACTTTACAAGTATGAGGTAAAGTTCTCTTGTAAATGTCACTGAGCAATTTAACATTATATAATTTTGTTTTCCTTTCCACCTGAAAATATCACTGTTGCACAACACTTGGAATATTCTTCACATTTTAGCTTTTAGAGCATAGGAAGTAGATATGTCTTAGTAAACAATGCATTTTTACCTTCCTGAAATGCTTTATCATTTCTGGCACGCTTTGACATGCTTTATCTGAGCCCATCCTCTCCATAACCCATGGACACAGCAGGGAAGGAATGTGTGTAGGAATTGGAAGACTTTAAATGACTGAGTGGCCACCATGAGAATCCCTTTTGGCGTAAGCTCAGCCCACTCCCTCCTGTACTTTGAACCAATTCTAACTGATGAAGGATGGGGAACTCAGTGTGTCCTGAGATAACTCAAAACTAAGTGACCACCACCAGGCTCCAATCTGTGACCTGGCCGCATTGCTTGTGCCCCGTCCAATTGGGCTAACAAAGCATTTGATGCCTCAGGCCTGATTACATTTCCATAATCATCTTGTCATCAGTTCCCCTTTTATGTTCCTCAGAACTCTCACTATTTCTTTTTCTTTGTCTCATGTACACCATATTTCCCATCTTTCTTATTCAGAAAGATCAACCAACAGCTTTCCTGGCCTCCCAGCAAAGGACTAAAACTGGAGTTGTGGATTGCAATCAAAGAACCTCCAAAATGAATGCTACCACCAGAGTACACATGAAAACGGGGAGAAGGAAGATGCCATGGAAAGATCAACAAAGTGTGATAGCTTCATGTCTTGGTCTTTTGCTTGCTGAATCCCGAAGCTACCCTGGCACAACGTGCCATGTTTTCCAGGGTCTGGGGGGAAATCTGCACTAGTAGTGGATTCATTGGGACCAAGCCTTCAACGTCCATGTCTTCCTCTTGTCATCTTTCACCCAACTGCTGCAACAACACCTGGCTCCCCACATTCAGGAGGGAGATATGACCTGTACCCTAACAATCACATCGGACAATGCCTTTCTTTTCTTTAAAGGAAGCCATGCAACTTATTTATACCAGCCTCTTTTTCAGAGGTGGAAATGAAGTGGTTTTGGAATTTAAAGATAAAAGCAGAATTTTTTTTTTTTTTTTTTTACAGTCTTGGTGAGTTATAGGGGTGATGGGAGAAGGGAAGCAGAGTCATTTGAGGGAGTAAAAGAGATTTAACTGCTTTGGAGGGAGAGATTTTAATGGATGTCGAAGGAATCATCGTTTGTAAGAAGTGCAGACATGCAAAATGGCATTGTTAATAAGTCATGCCATGAGAGAGCCCGTCCTTTCTAACCGCTCACACCTCTGAATCTGGGTTTCCGGGCTTCCAGCTGCGACGCCCCTTCTTCCCCAACACTGTCAGGGGTTCGAGTGCCCCGTCAGAGAGAGAGAAGCCTGTTCTGTACCTGCTCCCCCAGCTCCTCTCTGAGTGACACGCCACCCACGCCTCCCCGCGCAGCTCTTCCTCCGCGGCTCCTGGAGGGGAGCTGAGGAGCTGCAGAGGGAGTCCGAGGCTCCCCTCGCCCGAACCCCGAGACCAGGAGGCTTCCAGACACTTGTCACCCAAAGGAGCCTGTGCCCCGATCGTCCCCCCCGCGTCCCCGCGGCGCTGTGGGAGCGGGAGCCAGCTCTGCGCTCTGCTCCCGGCTGCGTCTGCCCGAGTGCGGCACGTGCCGCCGGCGCTGGGGGGAGAGCAGCGAGCGCCACCGCCGCGGGCCCCGCTCCCGCCGCCGCCGCCGCCGCCTCCGCCTCTGCCGCCGCCGCCGCTAGCGCTCCGGCTGCAGCCGAGGCCGCTAACCGAGCGCAGGACGCCGCCCGCGGGAGCCGCTAGCCGGGGGCGCATCTGGTAAGCAGAGCGCGATTTCTCTTTCTTTCAGCTCCGGAGTCGCCAGCGATGTAGGAGACCCGGAGCCGGAGCCCCTCCCCCAGCGCGGGGCTGGGAGCCTTCGGGAGAGGGGCGGGAGCTCGGGCGAGGGACCCGGCGGGGCAGGTGGTGGGCAGGTGGAGGACCGGTGGAGCTGGGGACTCTGGGAGGTCCTGCAAGTTTAGAAAAGTCACCCTGCAAGGACGTGTGCTGGGTGCATCAGACATGCATTTGGGGTCCGGGAGCCCAAGCCACCAAGGCGGCGTCGCTCCAATGAGAGGTTGATGAAGCTCATTTTGCTCTGATTTGCATGAGTGCAGGATCTCGAGGGGTCGCGTTTCCATAGAAAACGAGCTAAAAAAATATCAGGGGAGGAAAAGAAAATAGAGATCTGAGCCAAAGGAGCCGTCTGGACACCTCTCTCCCTCTCTTAACACTCTCATACCGATGCATGTGCACAAAGGGGTGCATGTATCAAGGGAGCGGGGCTTCGCTGTCTTTGAGGCTACTGGGTGCTTGGGGGGTGGGGGGCTATTATAAAAGCATTTGCGGTTGCCTCCTCCTTCACCTCCCGGAAAAGAGGCAGCAAACAGGGGACCCGGGTGGGTATGAATGCCAGTGTTCCCTTTATAAAATGACACTTCCATGACTACGTTACGGGGAGGAAGAGGTTTTCTAGAGCAGGGGGCCATTTTAAGGGGGTTTGCCTGCAACTCTAGCCCTTTGAGCTCAAGTTCATGTTCTCCAAGTAGGGCTAGGAGGGCATCCTTAGCCTAGATTCCTTTATGGAACTTTGGCAAAGGATGAGGTCTGAGAGAGGGATGTGGGGAGAGAGAGGGAGGAGAAGGGAGTGGATATGCCTGAAGGGGCTGTGTTGGGAGGAAGAGGAGCTTGGAGTCAGGTTTGGTATCACTGTGTTCATTCAGTTCCCCCCTGGGTAGTCCCTGGGCTGGTCTCAAGGGAAGCGTGTGACCTTGAACAAGTTCCTTACCCTTTGTGTATTCCTTTACTCCACATGCAAAGTGTAGACGTTCTTCTGTGTTTTGGGATACCAAGGTCCCGGGCAGTAGTGTCTGCCTGTGACTGCATGGCGCTGAGGATCTGTAGGCAGGAAAGGGAGAGCACCCAGAAAATCCAGATAATAGGAGTTTCAGGGAATCTCCCCTCAAAGTGGCAAAGGCATTTGCAAGCTCCTGGTGGTGTAGTTGGTGTCATGCGTGCCGGGAGGTCTGTAGAAATGGGTGAGTAGGACAATCGGACACCTAGTAAGTAGCCAAGGGAACCTGGAGTTCTGAGTGCTGCTTGGAGGGGCTCAGATCTCCAGAGCTAACACCACAGGCTTCTTGTTAAGGTAGCAATTTCAGAAGGCGGCTTGGTAGCAAGCTGTGAAGTTCTTTCAATGTGAGAGGGCTTGGGCAATAATTTGGAATCTATTCTAACACAAGGAAAACCAGTGGCTCCCTCCTTTAAAGGCTGGGCACTAAGGGTGGATGGAGGAAGAAGGTTTTAGAAATAGATCTGAGAAGACTGTAATATGGGCAGAGGGTTTAGGAGGGAGAAGGGAGTGGGTATCCCTTCTGAGAGAAGGGTGGCTAGACTCCTCGGTGGGGACTGGCATCTGCCTGGTGTTCTTGATTCCTCTGGCACGTGTCTGAAAAGGGAACAGGCACCTCTTCCACCCCAGCACAAGCTCAGCCTTAGAACCTAGGGATCTGCATCTTAGGTGTTGAGATATGAAGGTGCATGTGAGAAACCTTAAGTCCTAGAGGTGTCCTCCCAGGCCCCCCATCTAAGCATCTGGAGATGGAGCTGGTTTACCTTATCCAGATTCAACCCAAAGTCTGTGTTCCTAAAGGAACTCACTGTGCCACTTGGTGGCACCAAAAAGTTGTGCTGAGAACTCTGTTCTCTATAAATACAAACTACCACCGCCCCCCCCTCCATGCTCTCCCCTTCCCCCTTCCCCTCTTTCTCAGTAGCAGGGACATTGCTGCACACAACGCCCTCAGCTCTGCTGTTCGGCGCTCACTGAGCTCAGGAGATGAGCTGAAGATCTACTTTGGGGGGAACAGGAAACTGGAGAAGCCGGCTCTGCCCCTGTGATCCGCAAGGCCCAACTTTGTGGGGGCTAGCTTGACCGCGTCTCTCTGCCCACCGCGTGACCAACAGGGGGGTAAGCTTGCTAGTGTCCCTGCGCCCAAGAGTCCCAGGGGCGGGAAGGATGTAGCAACTGTCACTTTGCCTGGTAACTCGCAGTTTGGTTTGGGGGAGGACGGATCGGGGAGAGGGGAGGAGGGAGGGAAATGGGGGAGCCAGGGGTGGCCAGAACTCGAGATTGAAGTCTGCCCGGTTTGCAACTGCCTTAGTTAAAACCTGTTGGGAGACAAGGTGAAAGCGATTGGGTGAAGGAGGGAAGTCCTGCGAAGGTTGGGAAAGGGATTCTGCATGCGTTCAGATCCGAGTTCCCGCTCCCTGAGCCAGGCGCGCATGTTTAGAATGCAGGCTGAGCTTCCCCAAACCACCCAAGGGATCCCTGGGAATGGAGAGAAGCCCAGGTAGAGAGGGGAAGGAGAGAGTCCCTGCTGTGACCAGGGCGCCTGCTGCAGAAGAGTGGGGACAGCGGGTGGTGCTGAAAGCACAGCTTTTTCAAACACCCTAGCGAGCCTCTCTGTAAACCTCAGTCTGCGCCCTCCCGCATTTCCCTCCCCCACGGATGTACCTTTCCCTTCGGATACAAAACCTGCTAGTTACCTTAACTTGGCAGCTGGAGCGGCCTGGTGAGGAGGGCACCCAGGCTACAGCGACTGGGGAATGAACCTCACCTGAGGCAGGCCCGCAGCTAGCCCTTGCCCAGAGCCTAAGGCTGTGCTTGGGACCTCCCAAAGGGTCATGCAGAGTCTGCCTAGAGAGCTCTTAGAACTGGTGCTGGGATTCCTACAGCCCCCATTTCCCTCTGGAGCAGGTGCTGTGGTGAGGGGAAATTGAGAAGTTAACAGGCGTTTGTGCTTATTTAGGCACAATGTGGGTTATGCCTCCGCTGAACTGTAAACTTAAGTAGCCAAGCAGATAGATTCTCCAACACTTTCCTTCCCACTAAGCAATTGGCACAGGCCGGTGGGAAGGCAGAGCCTCCCTTCCACCCTCTTCTTCATTCCCTACATGTTGCTCTATTGTTCAGAGTCCCTAGAGACCGAGCTAGAGCTAATCTATATCCTTAATGTTGGCCACTGGCCATGTGAGGCAGCCAAGCAAGCATTGCCTTGTAAAATGTGCATCCCCTTCAGCCAGTGGGAATAAGCTGCAGTTTTCTGTGGAATCCTCTTAGTTATACAACATTCTAGACATTCTTTTGAGTATCGGGAGTGTTTGGGCATGCTGCCTCTTGTTAAGTGTGTTTTATGTTCCTTATTTCCCTCATGACCGCACAGGGTATTTTCTTCTTTAATTTCCCCTTCATATCTATGTAGTTACACATTTAAGAAGCAGGTGTGACTGTTTCTGTCCTTTATGGATGTGACTTCTGATTAAAAGGCTCTTAGGTTGGGAACCTGGAAACACTGCTCCCTGAACTCATCAGGTTAATGCACAGGCCACAAAGTCTCCAGCCTTCTCCAGCTTAAACCTTTTCAGCACTCCGGACAGATCCTCCAAGGTTTCTTAAGAGAAGAATGTTGATAGAACACCACATAGCTGCTTCTTTTGAGAGAAAAGCTTTTCCTAGTCAGTTACATCCTGCTTGACAAAATATTTAATATAAGTATTTTATTGCACCTCCTAGATCTCTGCTATCACATGGCAATATTTTGGCTGTGGGTTATGTTCAAAGACAAATCAAACTCTTCAATGTTGATTAAATGGTAATATTGAGATTATTTGAAGACTGGGTGGTATTTGAATAACCCAAGTACTTCCCCAGTTTTTTATTTCCACAGGTATACCCAGGCCTCTACTATCACTTCACACTACACATTATTGGCATGATGACAAACATCAAGCTGAAAACGGAAAAATTCATTCATAGGTACTATGTCCAGCACAAAATATACAGACCTTGAAAATATCTAAATAACTATATACAACTTTTAGTTTTTACTATGATTATTGTCATTGTTATGCTTCAGTTCAATAATTTGTCTCAGATACACTTTCATGGCTAAAAGATTTTAATTCTAATTCTTAATTTTGTCTTCAAAACACATCGAAGATTTTATGGGAGTGTTATCATATTGTCTGTTATGGAATTATCTGAACATTTTAGATAGAAAATATAAATAAAATGCCAATAAGGGTAGATGAAATTGCAGGTAGAAAATATAAAATATAAAGTTAATCAACCATAAAACGTATTGTTCTTGTTTATGCACAATTTTCTCTCAGGATTTTCATCCTCAAAGAGACACATCTAACTATTCCTCATAATTTTCCATGTTACTTTAGTAGATAGTATATAAACTAACTTCTATTTTATGAATTGATATCTGATGATACGCTTAAGCTAGTCAGTTTGTTTGGATATACTGAAGGTGTATTATTACAAAGCAATAATATATTTAGAAATATGTGTTATTTTTAATATTTAGAGAAATATTAATCCTCATCCTAAGGCAACATTTAGTCATCATTTTCCATAATGAGTGGAGCTTAGAAGGACATAAGACGGCAACATCTAAAAGAATATTTTTTAGTTGATGATGTGCTTGTACAACCAAAGAAAAAACTTTGAATATTTATTTTAAAATTTCAACTATTTGTAAGTGAGACAAGATCTTCTTTAAAAAAAAATCATTCCTAATTTTTAAAATTGTTGACACTATTATAGGTGTCCCCCATCCCCACTCCCTTTGCCCACCTCCATATTATTTTATCTCATATTTTAAACGTAGTTCTAAAATATGTTATGGTATTGTTGTGCTTTCATTTCTTTTACATTTACAGGAAAACAATCTAGAGTTTTATCAATTCTAATCTTGTTTGAGTAATATGTACCTTCTGTCAGAATGGGAACTAAGCAAAAGTCTCAGTGCAGGCTCATCCCTGCTCTAATAACTGCAATTAATGAGCACATCAGGCACCATGCCAAGCTCTAGATATGTTATTTAATTCTCATAACAATTATCAAGGCAACGTGTGTTCCTTTGTGTTGTTCAACAGAGTTTTTTTTTTCTTCTTCTTTTCATCATCACATAAGAGAATGGAAAGGATAACATACATATACACAACTTATTTTTTGGGACTCAAATTTGCCTTTTTTCTATTGCATTAGATAACCTTAATCTGTGGTATGGTTCAACATCATGAAATTATTTCATTGTGGTTTCCAGAGAGTTGTGGTAAGATTGCAGTGCACAAGATTGCTCAAGTTTGAACCCCAGTTAGGTGGCTTATCAGTTATGTGACCTTGGGCAGGTTAACTTAGCATTGCTCTGCCTCTGTTTCCTCATTTTTAAAATGGGGAACAGGTTGTAACACTATTAGCCTCATTGAACGACTGTGATGAATTAATTGCACAAATTTAAGTAAAGTGCCCAACCCACAGAGAAGAGTATAGAAATAGTAATTACGGCTTGTCAACAGCTCTGTGGGTTGGTACATAATTGCTTTCCCAAATATCTTCTCTTATTTTAGTCAAACTATTCACGAAATTTAATGGAAAGACATAGTTGCAAAAAAAAAAATGTGCTTCATGAAGAAGTGATTCTGTTGGTCTTGTAAAGATAATAGACCTAAGAATAATTCCCTAATGATTAGCTTTCACAATAACTTTGGTTATAGGCCAGTAACTTTAAACTTTTGAGCATAAATGTTCTGAGAAAAATTAAAGGCTCATAATCATAATGGCACTAGTGAGCATTTCAGTGATAATCCAGCCTATTTACATTTTACAATAATACGTTTACAGAGGAATAATTGAAAAGTATTTTTTAAAAGTTAACTTCTCTTGATATACAGTAATGTAGTAGAAATTTTTAAAGATCCAAAAGAAAAGTAAATAATATACTGTTATGTTACTTTTTAAAGAATAAAAATGAGATTTTGGAAAACTAACTTATAAATTACTATACAAGGCTAGTCTTTATCTTGTTAAAATTATATCAAGCTTTGCACTTTTTATCTAAAATAGCCTTTGAAATGATGAAATATATCATGGGACACTCTTCTCACATTCATTGATTGTAATTTGTGGATAATCAGAACTATGCTTATTTAATGTAAGGCAATATCATCCTTAAGGCTCACAGTTTAATCTGAATTTCTCAAATTAAAATTGCAAGCCAAGATAATGCAACCAGAAGGGAGATACAAAGTCAAGGGAATCTGACAAGCCTTTTTCAAACTATTTTCCTTAGAATTGTTAGGAGGTTTCAGGAAAAGGCTTTGCGGAGCTGACATGTCCAACTGATTGGCTCTTGTGTTCTTTTTTGATTATTATGTAGACCTTACCAGAATGAGTTTCATGTAAATCAGCGGTTTTCAGCTGGGAATGACTTTGACCTGCAGAGGGACATTTGACAGTCTGAAGACATTTTTATTCATCACAACTAGAGGAGGTGTGTGCTCTTGGCATCTGGAGACCAGGGAGGCTGTGAAATATCCTAGAGTGTGTAGAACACTAACTCCCTCTCCCCTCAACAAAGCATTGCCCAAAGTGTCAACAGAGCTCAAATTGAGTAATCCTGACCTAATGAATCCAGGAAACAGTTACCTAGATTTATTTGGTTTATTCCTATGAATTTTGGATAGAGCTAACTGGCATGACATAAGAATTTGATGGAAAGCAGAGTCCCCAGCATATTTTGCAATCAATGTATAAGGTTTAACCAAATAACCGATTTGATCCTATGGGAGGCATTATTAGTTGATTATGTTGAGTGTGGGCTTTGGAGCCAAGAGTCGGGTTTATATCCTGAGTCTGCCATTTGTTATAGATATGAGACTTCTGCCAAGATTCTTTACCTCTAAACCTCAATTTCTAGAGATATTTAATGTGGATAGTAATCATACCAATCTCACAGGGTCGTTTTGAGATTTATATTAAAATAATGCTTAGACAAGTACATTATTTAGCACAAAGGAAGCATTCACTAAGTATTTTAAAGTTAGTAAGTAACTGGAGGTTGAGTTAGAAATGCAAAACCACATTGTCAGGCACCTGATGGTAGGTAATATAATATGCACAATCATGCTTTAAAGTCTTTAGAGCCATGCCATAAATAACAAGAAAGCAGCTGAAGGCTGCAAAATGGGAAAAAGGCTATAATCCCTGCTTGATAATTAAATTGAGACTAGTTAACAGTGGATTACATCATTTTTATTGCTTTGCTGTAGAAAGCTGTTTCGGGTCTTCACGGACTACTAAATCAGTATTTTTAAGTGATTTAGTGAGCTTTATTCTACTGCCAGCACCTTTTAATTAATGCATGAAATTACAGATTTAACTCTAATATAGTACTATTTAAGGCCCATTTTTGGTTCCAAGGGTTTTCAATTAAAGTATAGTTTTGTGTGTGTGTGTTGTTGTTTTTTTGTTTGTTTGTTGTTGTTTTTTTTTTTGTCCTGGGCTAAGCAGAGAGGGTGCTGGACTTTCTTGTTTACAAGGTCACAGATGTGTGCTTGAGATAGCTACAACAATGGAGGTTTCCTCAGGCTATAAAACTCTTGATATCATTATACCTCAGAGGGTCTCTTATCTGTGGTATGCACTTGTTTTCAGGAAAATATATCAAAGGCATCCCTGGTATATGCAATATTGACACCTCTGACTACCTATGATGAGGGTATTGCTCAGGCAGAAAGAATAATTTTAGTGTTGACATCCTGAGCTGTGTGATTTGCTTGTGTCGGGATTAAGTTATATAAGAGACATCTGTGCCAGAAAGATGGCCAGCATTTGAGAAGATTGTTGAAAATCAAAGACAACGTGATTTGTGAATCTTGTTACAATGCAAGTTGTCACTTATGGAAAACTCTATCCACCAATATTTCTTCTTTAGATTCATTTAGGATACAATATGAGACTGTATTATTACCTAAGACAAAACACTTTTATGCATATTAAATATGTCTGTTGTTTTCTATAGTGGGGTAGTAATTAATTTTGTTATGTTATGAACCCAAAAATATAATACTGAATAAAGAGTCCAGGGCTTCTGAAAATAGGACCCTAAACCAATATATCATATAAGTTGCACTGCTATGTACTCTCATCACTTTTCACTTTTGGCTGGATTAAAGTTCTTAATATATAGATCTATAATGTTTTGAAGGCTTTTGTCATTGTATTGGTTAATGGTTGCCCATAAGCTATAGCAAAAATCTGATTTTTTGTTGTTGCTACCAATCTGATATCCCTACCACCTCAGAGTTACAACCTAAGGCAAATAACTTATTCTCTTGGAGACTCTATTTCCTGATATATAAAATGGGGATAATCATACTTTCTTAGCAATAATTTTGTTTTAGGTTGAAGTAGGATTAATAATAGAAAATGACGCTGTACATTGAAAATAATGTAGCATCATTATTTCCCCTCTATATTTAAAAAACATTTTACTGATTTCAGAGAGGAAGTGAGAGGGAGAGAGAGACACACACACATCAATGATTAGAATGAATCATAGATCAGCTGCCTCCTGCATGCCTCATACTAGGGAGTGAGCACACAACCCAGGCATGTGCCCTTGACCAGAATCGAACCTGGGACCCTTCAGTCCACAGGCCAATGCTCTATCCACTCAGCAAAACCAGCTAGGGATCTCCTCTATTTTTATTCCAGACCCTTATTAAATGAACAAATGAAGCTCATGGTGAGATAGCTAAGGAGAAATGTCCTAATTGATGAACTTGTACAGGAGCAAGAAAGAGCAGGTCTTAATTGAAATAATATTGTGCAGTACCCAGAATTGATAGAGTTAAGGGAAAATGACAGAGTGAAGTTAATGCCACTTTTGAAAAATCTAGATTGATAGATTATAAAATGTGAAAACATTTATGCCAGCAATATCACACATTACCCCCATTGAAATACTCTCAAATGTAAATAAAGTGAAACAGTATTTATATTATAAAGTAGGAAAATCCATAAACAATCTAAATATCTAACATAGGGGATACTTAATTAAATTTAGGTTCACTCATATAATTGAATACTATTCAACTGTCAAAAAGAAATAAATTTTCTAAGTGTAAATCTTAGCTCTGCTACTCACTTGCTTTAGAATCTAACCAAGCTATTCTGTTTCTCAGAGCCCTAGATCCTGATCCTCCACCTGTAACATATGCATAAAATTATTTATCCTATAGTTTTTAATGAAAATTAAATGACACTTCATAATTATGACTAAGCATACTTCCTAGAACATGGTAAGCTCTCTGTGTATTTTTTTTAATGCTCACCCAAGGATATATTCTTCTTGATATGAGAGAGAGAAAGAGGGAGAGAGAGAGAGAGAGAGAGAGAGAGAGAGAGAGAGAGAGAGAGAGAGAGAGAGATTGGTATGAGAGAGAATCATCAATCAGTTGTCTTCTATAGTCCTCTATATATGCCCCCACTGGGAATCAAACTTGCAACCTAGGTATGTGCCCTGACCAGGACAATGCTCTAAGCAATTGAGCCACCCAGCCAGGGTTCTGTATATTTCAATTATTCTTATTATTGTCCTCCTCATCCAAATGAATTAATATGAAAAAAATATTTACAATACATTATATAGAAAGAAAGAAAGTATATTTATGGTATAGATTTTATGCTAACATTTCATTTAAATAAAATACCTGTGTATACAATATTACATGCTTAGAAAATTATAAAAGAGAAAATATGAAGTTATAGAAAGTGATTAAGTCTGCTTTCTGGGGTGAATTATTATTTCTGGCCTGCTAAAATGCATTTAATTCTATGGTTTTCAGCTAAACTGAATCATCTACAGGGCTCTTCCTAGTTTTATGTTGCTGTTCTCCTTAATAGGTTGGAAACCCTTCGAGAGCACTAAAGGTTTCTCCCTGCTACTTCATCAGTTCTTGCTTTTCTTGTTGCGGTCTTTTGTTGTCTGAACTCATTGGACAAAGGGTGTTTCATTATTTATTTTTTAGTTTTCCATGGTGGGGCAGGAGGTGCTATCTTAGAACCTCAGTTAGTAGTTGACCAGAAAGCCAAGTGGAAGCAACTTGTTGATTTTTTTTCCCCCCTGCAAAATTTATTGAACATCTGTTTTGTTCAAAGAGTATACTAGGTGCTGTACATGGCACAAATTTAACCTTTAATGGCTTTTAAGTCTGTTGGAAGACAAAACACGTGTATAAATAGCTACAATTTTAGCTTAGTAATAAACATTATAAGAAAGTATGGATAAAATTGCCATGTGAGTTCAGAGAACAGAGCAAACATTGCAAGGTGAGGAATTTGAGGAGATGTTATAAATGGACTATCCTATATAATAAAGAGGTAATATGCAAATTGACACTCACACCCTTGCATCAAAAGATGGCCACTCCACATCGTCACAAGATAGGTGCCCCCACGTTGTCACAAGATGGCCACCACAAGATGGCTGCCCCCCATATCATCACAAGATTGCCACCCCCACATATCACAAGATGGCTGCCCCCCATGTCATCACAAAATGGTTGTCCCCACATCATCACAAGATGGCTGCCCCCATGTTGTCACAAGATGGCTGCCCCCATGTCATCACAAAATGGTTGTCCCCACATCATCACAAGATGGCTGCCCCCATGTTGTCACAAGATGGCTGCCCCCATGTCATCACAAGATGGCCACCACAAGATGGCGACCCCCATGTCATCACAAGATGTCTAGCAGGGGAGGGCAATTGAAGGTGACCAGGCCTGCGGGGGAGGGCAGTTGGGGGGGATCAGGCCTGTAGAGGAGGGCAGTTGGGGGTTATCAGGTCGGCAGGGGAGCAGTTAGGGGGCTATCAGGTAGCCATGCAGATGAATGGTTAGGACCCAGCAGTCCTTGATTGTGAGAGGGTGTAGGCTGGGCTGAGGGAAACCCTTCCAGTGCAAAAATTTCGTGCACTAGGCCTCTAGTTTAAAAAAATTACCTGATTCATTCCTCACTAAAACTCTACGTTAGGGACTATTCTCATTCCAGTGAGGCTCAGAGAGGCTAAGCAGACAAGGGCACACAGCCAAAAATGGCAGTGCCAGGATTCAAACCTAGTTTTACTTTTTTTTCCAGGCCCAAATTCTTAATAGCTTTACCATAAAGGACTTTGAATTAAGAATGTATCAGAGATCAGAAGCAGCATGAAGAAAACCATTGGAAAAAAGGATTTTCCTGGAGGAAATATATTTAACCTGACTAGCACACTCCCAAGGAAAAGCAAACTTAGTGGTGATAAGGCTTCAAGAATGACTGGGGCAAAATTTTAGAAGGCAGGTCCCTCAATCTCACACTTCAAATAATCACAAATAATACATATGTTTTGTTAGTAAATTTAGAAATTTATAAAACACAAAAATTTATAAAGACAAAAAAGAAGTAAAAATTTTTTTGCCTATTTCCACCACCCAGAGAACATCCCATTATATACGTTTCTGAACTTTGTGCATGCATATACACACACTCATAATCTTTGCTATGAAAATAAAACCATATCTGCTTTTTATTTTTGCTTAATTTAACATGAAAAATTCACCTTTTACTCGCCCCCTCCCCTCGGTCCACCACACACACTTCAAAAGAGAAAGTTTCTGGGTAAAAATACGTTTCCTTTGTAGATTTCTTCTTATCTCTTCAGATTTAAATATTGCAGTACTGTGGGGCTCAGGCATAGAACTAGCTCCCTTTCTATATCCACTTTGTGATTTCATCCAGTTTTGGTATATCAAAAAGAACATCTGTATATGGATGACTCTTATATCCAGCTGCTTATTACATATCTCTTCTTGAATTCCTAATAAGTATCTAAAAATTGATATATCAAAACTGAATTTGTTATCTCACCCAAATCCACTCCTGCAATTTTCCCACCTTAATCAATGTGACACCATCTTTTATTTGCTCAAGCTGAAAACCTTAAGTGTCCTCATTGATTCTTCTCTCCCCTTCACATCTCAACTCAGGTCTGACAGCAAACGCTTTCACTCTATCGTCAAAATATATTCAGAATTTTACCAGTTCTCGTCACCTGATCCAGGTTACTGTCATCTTCCCACCTGAATTACTGCAGAAGTTTCCTCAGTCCTCTCTTGATTCTGTCTTTGTGCCCTTATTCTTGTGGAAATGTTGGTCAATGTGTGTCCATTCCCTATTGGAAACTCTTCCGGAAAATCTCTCCCATAGAATGTTAAAGTCAAAGCCTTGTCAAGTCTCAAGACTCAACATCATCATATCATCTCTTGAACCTCACTCCTTCCTCTGTCCCCATTTTTACTTCACTGCAATCACATTAGTCTCTTTGATCTTCCTCAACAACCTAAGCATAAATCTGCCTCAGGGACTTTGCATTTGATTTTATCATTACCTGCAATTTATCCTTTTTTTTTTTTTTTTTTTTTTTTACAGTTTATGCTTCCTTGGCTACATTATTAAAATTTTCTTACATATCTGACACTTTCTACCTTCCTTCCCTGCTTTATTATTTCTCTTTAACCTTTATTACTGTGTAGCATACAATACTTTACTTCCTTATTTATTGTCTGACAAACCTCCTTAAATTATAGGCTCTATGAGGGCCTAAGTTTATATTTACTTTGCCCGTAACTGAACCCACAGGAACTAGAAGAGTGCTTGGTGCAAAACAGTTCCATAAACACTTACTGGACAACTGAGTGATGCTATTAGAGCTAGTGTATACCCTACTGGTCGGTTTGGAATTTATGTTCTATTTATTTATTTATTTATTTATTTATTTATTTATTTATTTATTTAGTATTTTGAGAGCTCATAGAATGAATTGTTTAATCTTACCATAAGTTGAGTTGTAGCATAGTTCTGCTGAATTTGTAAGTAATAATTTATTTCTGAATATGCTTTTCAGGTATCTGAGCTTCATAGCTAATATCAATAAAATATAGCGATTATGTGTATCCATGGCAGACTAAGAAGCAGTCATTTCTTTATAATCTGGTGGCCCGTAATGTAGTGGGGCTGTCAGGACAATATAAATGCAATGTAAACACAGTTGTGCTAGATAACTATAAATATTTGTACCTTCTATGTGCTGAATCATCCCTTTTCTGGGATGTTTTTCTTCCTTTAGTTTTCAAAGAAACTCCTCTAAGATTCTATATCTGTAGAAAGTCCTAATTGTCTTTGGGTGGCCCCTCTCATTTTCCATGGACTTTATAAATACCTCTCTTGAGGAAAAGGGTAGTAAGGCAGCAGAGACAATGCTAATCTTCGACATGAATTCCAGATCCATCACTTTTTAAGTATTTGGCTAGTTTTTAGCTTACAAAACCCATTCCATCTGTAAATAGAGATAATGAAATAATGCCTACATCTCAGGGTTCTTATGAGGATTATTGACATCCACACACCACAAATAGAGACAACTCCACATGCTGTCTCCATTTGTGGTGTCAGACACTGAGACACAATGGGGGAGTGAGATATATTGTATTCTCTGCAACATGAAAGGCTTGTCTAGGTCTGTGAATATTAAAGGCCATTCTCCTTTGGCTTCTCTGATGTCACATATTCTCACTTTCTCTTCTTACTTTCTGAGTTGCCCCATTTCCTTTGCTGGCTTTCCCACAATCTGGCCTCTCTGTGGGACTTACTTTTTAGCTCCACTTTCTTTATACTTGCTCTTCAGGTGATTGTATTCATCCCAAAGATTTTATATATTGGTGACACTCAATTAACATATGTAACCCAGCATTGCCCTCTTGTCCACCCTTACATATATACCTTCTTATTTAACACTTGTACCTGGATGATTCAAAAACATCTCAATTTTAGGCAAGACTGGTTTGGCTCAGTGGATAGAGCGTCGGCCTGTGGACTTAAGGGTCCCAGGTTCGATTCCAGTCAAGGGCATGTACCATGGTTGCAGGCACATCCCCAGTAGGAGGTGTGCAGAAGGCAGCTGATCGATGTCTCTCTTTCATCGATGTTTCTAACTCTCTATCCCTCTCCTTTCTTCTCTGTAAAAAATCAATAAAATATATTTTTTAAAAACCTCAATTTTATCATGTTCAAAAGAAAATTATTAAGTTTTTCTGTTTCTGTACCAGTCTATTCTATTTCCTTTTTTAAAAGTATTTTTATTGGTTTCAGAGAGGAAGATAGAGGCAAAGAGATATAGAAACATCAATGATGAGAAAAAATCATTGATGGGCTGCCTCTTGCATGCTCCCTAATGGGGATTGAGCTTACAACCTGGGCATTATGCCCTGACTGAAATTGAACCATGACCTCCTGGTTCATAGGGTAACATTCAACCAACTGAGCCACACCAGCCAAGCTCTATTTCTTTCAATGGTACCTAAATACACTAGTTTTCTATTCTCAAAACCAAGGACCGTAATTCCTTTCTCTCTTACTATTCACACTCAGTCTATTGGAAAATCTAATTCATTCTACTTGCAATATATATCTGATTTTGTCAACTTCTTTGCATAGCTACTATTACCAATTATAGCCAAGTAACTGTCATCCTTACCTAGGTTAGCATGAGTCTCCTAATCAGATTTCTCCAGCCCATTATCCAGAACAATGAGCAGTTAGCGCATCTTTTCTAACATTGAATTTTGCCACTCATGTGTTTACATCTCCTCAATGGCTTTATATTGCACTTAACATCCAAATAGGATTTTATGAGATTCTACATGATCTGTCCCCTTATTAGCTTTCCAACCTCATCTTGTATCACTATCCCTTCCATTCTAGCCACACTTTCACATGACCACCCTTTTCATCCTTCATTTTATTGTTCTTTGCACTCATAGATTCTAGCTAAAGTGACCTTTAGAGAACTGATCTGTAAGCCCCAAGAATATAGGGAACAATTATACTTTGTTCTCTCTTAACTCTTTAATTCTCAAGAGAGAGTCATAGCATAGATGTGTTATACATGTTAAATGAATTAAAGAATAAGTTCCTGGTGCAAAATGAGTGCTCAATGTAAGATAATGATGGTAATTACCAATGTACATCATTGTACTTCTTTGTTATACTATATAGTGTCTCCCACTCAATAGTTAATAGATATTTGTACAGTGAGTTAAATAATTAATTTGCTACAATAGGAAGACAGCATTTCAGGGTATATGCAACATGTTAAATATTATATATAAGTGTTAATCTAGTCTTATTAATCATCCTATCTAATAAAAGAGTAATATGCAGATTGACGATCACTCCAACACACAAGATGGTTGCCTCCATTTGGTCAAAGATCCTGCCCCCATGTGGACACAAGATGGCCACCACAAGATGGCCAGCAGGGGAGGGCAGTTGGGAGGTACCATGTCTGCAAGGGAAAGCAGTTGGGGGTGATCAGTCCTGCAGAGGAGGGCAGTTAGAGGTGACCAAGCCAGCAGAGGAGGGAAGTTGGGGCAAATAGGCTAGCAGGGGAGCAGTTAGACATCAATCAGGCTGGCATGGGAGTGGTTAGGGGGTGATCAGGCTGGCAGGCAGAAGCAGTTAGGGGCAATCAAGAAGGCAGGCAGGCGAGCAGTTGGGAGCCATCAGTTCTAGATTATGAGAGGGATGTCCGACTGCCTGTTTAGGCCCGATCCCACCAGGATCAGGCCTAAACAGCAGTCAGACATCCCCCAAGGGGTCCCAGATTGGAGAGGGTGCAGGCTGGGATGAGGTTCACCACCACCCCCTCCAACCCCTGCTTGCACTGTGCCTCTAGTGTGTGTGTGTGTGTGTGTGTGTGTGTGTGTGTGTGTGTGTCTCCTATCTAATAAAAGAGTAATATGCAAATTGACCATCATTCCAACACATAAGAAGGCTGCCTTCATGTGGTCAAAGATGGCTGCCCCGAGTTGGACATAAATGGCCACCACAAGATGGCCAGCAGGGGAGGGAAGTTGGGGGCAATCAAGCCTTCAGGAGAGGGTAGTTAGGAGTGACCAGGCTGGCAGAGGTGAGAAGTTGGAGGCGACTGGGCCTGCAGGGAAGGGCAGTTAGAGGTGACCAAGCCTGCAGGGGAGGCCAGTTAGGGGCAATCAGGCTGGCAGGGGAGCAGTTAGGGAGTGATTAGGTTGGTAGGCAAAAGTGGTTAAGGGCAGTTAGGAAGGCAGGCAGGTGAGCAATTGGGAGCCATCAGTCCTGGATTGTGAGAGGGATGTCCAACTGCCAGTTTAGACTCTCAAGGGGTCCCAGATCAGAGAAGGTGCAGGCTGGGCTGTGGGACACACCCCCTCTGTGCACAAATTTTGTGCATCAGGCCTCTAGTGTGTGTGTGTGTGTGTGTGTGTGTGTGTGTGTGTGTGTCTCAATATATAGGACTTACTTAAAATAGCTTCAATAAGTAAAATGCATGGTACTGATATTTTAGTTTCATGAGTTTGATAGGCTGGTCTCTCATATCACTTTAATGCTTCTACATAAGAAAAATGAGCCCTATTTTGTTATTGAATGTGCTCACTAATATTCTGGATTTAATGATAAATTATAATTTTTTTGCCTTAGATTTTTATTTTTGTTTGCAGTAGAATTCACATGATCATGAAAATAAACATTGGTCCCAGGTCTTTGGTCTAAGCAGAATGTAGGGAAAGCTTGAGATATTCAGATAATTTCCAAATGAAAAAAATAAAAATTTCTCCTACATATTGCCAAAAACCTAGTTATTCTGGAACATCTAGTTATTTGAGGTGTTTTTAAGTTTTATTTTAGTGTTTGGCACTATATAGAGGGAGCCTTTCTCTGTTGCCATAGGAAACAGTAGAAGAAACATTGAAAATGAGGGTGAGAGTGATTAGAAATGTGGTTCAGATTATACTCATTTTGCATCTGGGCTAGAATTTTTGCAGATCTGATGAGTTTTGAAAACTATTAGTTCTCTTGAATAATCATGGTAATTGCTTGAATTCCTGAAGAAACATCACCTGTCTTTGAAGGAGGTGCTTAGGAAGTTAGTCACTTTAAAACAATTTGAGATCCTTGGTTGGCAGAGATGATAAGATACAAAATAAGTCTCTCATACAATCCTTTAAATAACCCAAATCACTAATTTTTCAGTTCCCTTTTACAAATGATGCTAGAATTCTCTGTAGGCAACTTGGGGAAATTTTTTCTTCTCTAGAGTTTATACTAAATAATGACAATCTTCATAGCTATAATGAGTTTCTACTTGGAAGGAAAGTCCAAATATGCATTCTCCCAGCCCACTGACTCTTTCTGATGTGGATTTTTCCCCCCTCCATCAGAGATAGAGGACTGATCACTGGGAATTTTATTATAAGATTCTGTAATTATTTAGAAGACTCTGGAGAACCGAGAGGATTGATAGAGAATTTTCTGTTCCTCACTACCTAGCCATAGAATGCCCTTCAAAATTTACTAACAGAAAAGGCCATATCCTAAATATGTACAGCCCCATTCAATATATACAACATTTGCATGATTGATATCATATGTTGATTCTTGTAGGGCTGCCTAGCACATATTACCCCCCTTTTTTTTTCAGATGAGGAAATTCAGGTACTGAGAGGTTAAACAATTTACTAATACTTCCTGATAGCAGAACTGGAATCTTAACCTGAATATTTTCTCCAAAAATCGGTGCTCATGTCACTATGCATGCTGCCGATATGTGGGACATTTACTCTGTGGCTCCTAAACCTCTTCCTTCTCTCCTGTAGAACATTGAACTTGGAAATGCCTATAATTGTCTTTGTCCTATCCTGTATGAAAATTAGACACAACCCTTATTTATTGGAAATATTATTCAACTTGCTTTACATTACACTTGAAGAAGGGGTATGTAGACTTTCTTTAAGTAATTTTATCTTTATAATTGCATAATGAATACATGCTCAATGCTGAGCACTTGGAAAGAAACAAAAATAATTTCTAAAACAACAAATACCACCACCCAGCTCTCAGCAATGTTCAATTTTGGGGGGTTCATACTCCCTAAAGTTTTCTTTCCATAACGTAGTTTTGCTTGTATGAGGTTTTCTCTCACCTCATGGGAGAACATGGTTCAGCGTGCTACACATAAGGTTTCGTTTCCTATACTCCAGATGAACAAATGAAAAAAAATTAATCTAAGCAAAGAAGGATCAAGAAGCTACATCAGTTGCTTCACCACATCACAAAATTCACAACGGAGACACAGGACAGTCAGAAAGATTTTTATATTCCCTTTTGCTTTCAAGTTATTTACATCATCAAAGACTTCTCTCTCTTTCCCCAATAGCACAGACCATCAGAGCTTTCCAAACTAGTGGCACTATTAATACCTGTGCTATTTTTTTTTCTTCCAGGTTTTGAAGATCATGATCACGTGGATTCATCTAACTAAACGGTACCTGGGGACATGGTGGTCCTTTAGAGAACGCATCTAAATTACTGGCTAATTTCTTGGTTTGCCAACTCAGCGTAGGACCTTGTTTGATTCTCTCTATCAGAACTCTCCTAAGTTTTCCCCACCATGCTGTCTTTATTAGCTTGAACTCCCTTTCCTAAAATGGTCCTTCTGTTGATCTTGTCAGTGCTGCTTTTGAAAGAAGATGTCCGTGGGAGTGCACAGTCTAGCGAGAGGAGGGTGGTGGCTCACATGCCGGGTGACATCATTATTGGAGCTCTGTTTTCTGTCCACCACCAGCCCACCGTGGACAAAGTTCACGAGAGGAAGTGTGGGGCAGTCCGCGAACAGTATGGCATTCAGAGAGTGGAAGCCATGCTGCACACCCTGGAAAGGATCAACGCAGACCCCACCCTCCTGCCCAACATCACCCTGGGCTGTGAGATAAGGGATTCCTGCTGGCACTCGGCTGTGGCCCTAGAACAGAGCATTGAGTTCATAAGGGACTCCCTCATTTCCTCGGAAGAAGAAGAAGGGCTGGTGCGCTGTGTGGATGGCTCTTCCTCCTCCCGAACCAAGAAGCCCATAGTAGGGGTCATTGGGCCTGGCTCCAGTTCTGTGGCGATTCAGGTCCAGAACTTGCTCCAGCTTTTCAACATACCTCAGATTGCTTACTCGGCAACAAGCATGGATCTGAGTGACAAGACCCTGTTCAAGTACTTCATGAGGGTTGTGCCTTCAGATGCCCAGCAGGCTCGGGCCATGGTGGACATAGTGAAGAGGTACAACTGGACCTATGTGTCAGCTGTGCACACGGAAGGTAAGTGTTCTTTTCTTTCATGAAGTATGTCTTCTTAGGCACTCAGCAGCTTCCCAGTTAAAATGTCAGGTTTTGGAAGGTGAAAATATTCTTAACTGTTTGGGATCTTTTGAGTTGCCCCATTATTTATCATTAATAAAGAAGGAACTGGGTGGCACATGTATAGAGTGACAAAAATCTAAGATAAAGGAATGGTCATGTGGCCATTTGGCAAACTGGATTTTTTTTTTTTTTTTGGATTGTGTATTGCATTATTTGCATTTCTGCTATAATACTGCTAAAGACTTTAAAGTTGTTTAGCTCTTCATTGAATATTTCATGTTTTTAACAGGAAAAACACTGACAATTGGTGAAAATTAAGAAGGGGTGGATTTTCAGCAAAAAGCATGAGAAAATATAGGAAAGTGAGATAGTAAAATAATGTGTGTGTGTGTGTGTGTGTGTGTGTGTGTGTATGTGTGTGTGTGTGTTTGGGGGGGGGGCAAGGATAAAGGTATGTTTTAGTTTGCTTCAAAAAAATCAAGATTTTTCGGAACTTCCTTGTAGATTCCAAAGAGAAGAGCTTGGTCATTATGTGAGAGATGCTTATCCAATATATTCTTAAAAAAGAAACTTATCATCATGACTACTGGCTCTTACTAATTTAAACTGTTTTTTTTTTTTAACTAAAATGTATACCAATATAATCCAATAAAATAAATAAATCATGATGCATCCAATGTATTATTAGATATCTATTAAAATTAATGAGGCATTCTATTGTGAGATCATAATTATCTCCATGATCATTTTAAGTGAAGACGGTGAGCAGAATTTCTATATGTATGGTATGTTATTTGAATTTATAAAAAACACTTGATTGGATATTCATAGAATTGCTCTTAGAGCAGAGCACAACTGATAATAATTACTCCTTCTGGAGAGGAAATTTAAGTGGTTAGAGGATAGGGTGGAATAAATGAAACTTATATAACTTTTACATGCAAATACTTAAAGCTATATATTACACACACAATGTATCACAACAGAACGATTAAAAGAAAACAAGGTTTTGTTTTGTGGGGGGCAAAAACTAAGCCAAAAATATTCTATCATCAAATTTAGACAAATTTAATTATTTTGCCAAAATAGGCCAATAGAAATTTTGTTGCAAATTCTGGCAAAATGTTTCGATGATACCATCAGGATTTAGGAGGAAACATATTTTGAATATGTACTTTTAAAGACTGGAAGAAATACTTTTTGGTTTATCATTTTTATGTAGTTTAGTGAAGAAGCGTTTATATTGCTGTGATTGTAATCAAGTGCACATAGGGATAATGAGGTTACATACTGTTCCTTCTTACGGTTTACCAGAGTAGGAGGAGTGTGGTAGGAAGTTTCACAAGGTAAAACTCCCCCAGCATGAGAAAAGTGCTGGAGTGACAAGATGCAACTCTGTTAGAGCTTCTAGGTGATGCCTTGTTTTCTGTTGTTGGGTCCTTCAGGAAGTCAGTTCCTACTTGAGGCTTCTTCTGGTTGGATTGTAACAATTCTCTCTAGTCCCTATATCCCAAATTTATTCCTGTGTCCTTATAATTATCCTTTGCTCAGTTGATATTCCTCTTCCTTCAAGAATATAGACAATTTCAAATGCTTTTACATAAGGCATTGAGATCTATGAAAAGATGTCCCATTTAAAAAACAAACACTTTTTATCCCCCAAATTGCCCATGTCAGTACCTTGTCACTCAGTCCTCTTGTTAGCTATCACAAAATGTTTTTTGGAGAACAAGTATGCTATTATAGAATTTCAGAAGAGAACAAAAGGTGACTTTGGTTTCAGCTTCAAGGTTAATCTGTTACACTTGCTTTTTCCTTGAATTATGATTTTTATAGGCCAAAGGACTGTGCATTTACTGTGGCTTATTGTGTTATGCAGAAATTGTTCCTGGGCATTTTAGGCAAAGAGATAAATAGTATGAAAAGGAAAACAAAACAAAAAAGAAGGAAACGAATTAAGGGCAGACAACATTAGCTCTTGAAATATATGAAGGAAAGGAACACGCAATGACTCATTTTTATTACTTTTTCACTCCTTTAAAGGAGTCAGTTATTAGACCCTGTCTTTGCTCTAAGAAAATGTAAGGAATTCTTTGCTTCAGTACTTTTGCAAACCTTAGTACATATGCCCATTAATGCACAAGATCAGCGGTGCTCACCTATGAAGGGGTGGGCAGATAGACCGTTTTGGCTTGGATGACTTCCATTCATGACTCCCTTTGCTTTGTAAGTTGACAGTTCCCTTCCACTGTCCCGCCACACTAGTCTGTGTCTGCCTCAGTCAATAGAATCTGGCAGAAGTGAGGACTCCCTTCCTAGTCTCTCTGTCTTGGAGCCCTGTCCTCACCCTGTGAAGGAAAGGAGCACCCAGGTGTTCTAGATGAGATCTTGTAAGGCCACTTGACCTCAGCTATGTGAGAGCACCCAACGAAGAGCAGCTCAACTGCCTTCCTTCCCCACAGCTATTTGCAATCACACAGGAAAGACCAGCTGAGTCCTAACCAGCTTGGCTCAGTGGATAGAGCGTTGGCATGTGGAGTGAGGGGTCCCAGGTTTGATTCCGGTCAAGGGCATGTACCTTGATTGCGGGCACATCCCCAGTAGAGGGTGTTCAGGAAGCAGCTGGTCAATGTTTTTATCCTTTTCCTTTCTTCTCTGTAAAAAAATCAATAAAAGGTATATTAAAAAAAAAAAAAAAAAGCCCAGCTGAAACTGTAAACATTACCCAGATTACCATACATTTATGAGCAACAGTAAATTGCTTCAGTATAAACATATTCATCTCAATGACTTTAAATTTTAATCCTCCCCCCAAAATGGGATACAGCTACAATGTTTAAACCTTAAACAATTTTTTTAAATGTATTACCCTGCATTAATAGTCTTGATATTTAAATGTGAAAGAAAATGAATAAATGCTGTGGGCAAGAAGAGCATTTTAAAATGCTTCTCTCATACTTTTGTAACTAGAGATTTGATAATTCCCTAAGCCCGAATACTTTGAATAGTCACACACTTGCATATATTCCATGCTTCCTCTTGATCTAGCTTCGTTTTATTGAGAAAAGTAATGATAGATTGTATTTTATACACAAAGCCATGAATATTGTACTTTACAGGTGACATACAGGATTTTCACACCACAATTTTTGCTGTCTTGAGTTGAAACTTCACTGTACACCCCCCAGGCCTATCAGAGTGCCTAGCACATAATAAGTGCTCATGGGTGACTTTGTGCTAGAATACTACCTAGATCACTGTTTATGAACATATAGCATGTGGATAAATAGAAGACACATAATGTTTCACAGTTTTGTTTCTTTAGAAAAATGAAATGCCAAAATGCCTCCTTTGATTAATTGCAAAATGCTATTCACACCCTATTCCATTTTTTGTTTGCACTGGCTCTTGAATTTATTATTCCATCTAATGATAATGGAATGCTAGTTTGTTCTAGCCAAAAAATATGTCAGTGGTGCTCTTGGGAGGTGTGTGTGTGTGGGGGGGATGTGTACCAATAAGTTGTCCTGGTAATGTGACAATCATTAAAACATTGTCTTCAGCCTAACCTGCATACTGTAATGTTGTGCCACTTGTAGGTTATGGTATAGTTTTCCATCAATTATTTTAAAATGTGATAGCAATCTGGCTTTGGTTGTAAGACCTTCAATGTGATTCATAGTCCATTTGCTTAGTTTAACTATTAAAAGAAATGGAAATATATATCCCCTATCATACATTTCCTGTTGTGATTGTATCAAAACAACAATTTAGGTTGAAAAGAACAAAAATGTCATTATGGACTCTACTGGGTAATTTAAAAAAAATATATTTTATTTTCCTTCTCCAGGGGTTAAGTAGTGCTGAGAGTTGAGGTGAATTTTGAGATGATCATGATGAAAATTCAGACACATAAACTACTGATCGCTTTTAGAATGTTAACACTGGAAAAGTCTTAGATGAGCATTTAATCTAACAAAGACAGTTGGGACAAGTAATTTGGCCTTCATGGTACATAATTCTTTACAGACTTGGGTCTTAGAACTCAAGATTACTGTATAGAATTTTGCTTATGCATAATTGTTAAAGATAATTACTGAAGTTCTTTATTTTTGCCATTTTATGACCTCTCCATTTTATTGCTGTCCTCCTTTCCCTTCATCTGAATGATTCCAATATGCTGAAACTCTTAATGCTCATTTTAAATAGTAGCAGTGACCACAAATGACTTGGTTCATGTAAAAATTAGCTTTGAGAAATAATATTGTCCCTTTGTTCTTGACCTGTAAATTTGATGAAGTACTTCTTTGCCTGAATCATATTAAGATTTGAAGAAATTCTGAAATATTTTTCTTTGCTTTATAAATTTCCTGAAAACATTAGATCCATAAATATTTGTAAGCATGGGTTGATTGGATAATTATATTGGTTGTCACTGACAAAACAATACATAGAAGCCAGAAGATGAAATAACTGTTGGATAGATTCTTCATTACATTAGATCATAAATCCATAATTCGGAAGATTCAGTGAAAAAATCTATACTAATAATAGAGAAATATGCAAATTATCTCTTACATCATCACGTCACAACCAGATCAGCAGGCTGCATCCCCATCCTCTGCTCAGGCAGCTGCAAGGCCAGGAGTAGGATAGGATACGATAGGAGGGGATAAAAAAGGAGAGGGAGAGGAAGGCAGGCCTGCATGCAGACAGGCCGAGAGGAGAAACAGAAATACAGAAAGGGAACAAGAAAAAGATGCAGGAATGGAAAAGGGAAGGAAACGCCGGACTGCAGGCAGGAGGGGATGGTAACCGGGGTTGGGGAGCAGATGCCCTGGCAAGGAGCAGGGTGAGAGCCCTGCCCAGATGCAGGAGGAAGGTGATGACCCCCCACCCGTGGGCGCCATTGACAGAGAAGCGCCCACTGGTCTGGGACCAAGTGGTGGATGGTCCAAGCCTTCTAGGTGGAGGTACTCCTGCTTCACGCAGCAGCAGCACTCTGGCTTTGCGGGCCTCGGCCATCCTCACTGGGCCAGATGTCACAAGCAGGAAATGGGAGCAGGACAGCAGCAAGGAGGCCAGGGAATGGGGGGTGACGAACACTTGGCTGGAGCTGAGTTCTGGGCTGGGGGTTAATGCTGGCTCCCCCCCTCCCCCCGAACTGAAACTTTAAGAAGGGAGGGAAGGAAGAACTATATAAAGGAGTCAGTAGAGAGCAGAGTGAAAGAAGAAAAGAGGATGTGCGAGTGAACTGTAGGAGCTATAATGAAAATCAAGTATAGTTGTATACTGGGGACAGATTTTAAAAGTAGGAGTCGAAAAGAAAAAAGATAAATGATAGTGAATGATTAGGCAGGTAAGTAGATAGATATTAAAACAGTGGAAATAAGAGAAGAATGTATGGGAAAGGTAGGATGAGAGAGAAAGAAGGAAGGGAGAAATGCTTTAAGGGGAGCTGATAGAGCTTAAATGGAGAATGGGAAGAAGGAAGAAATGGGGGAGGGAGGTCCGAGGGAGGAAGTGAAGAAAAAAATTAAGGTGGGAAGGAAGGAAAAGGGGAAGGAGGGGAGGGGTAAAGATAAAAGAAAGAAGGAATGAGGGAAGAGGGAGGGATAGGAGAAAGATGGGAAGAAGAATGATGGAACAGAAGTAGGAAATAAGGACGAAAGAAAAGTTTATAAATTATCAGTCAGTAGGAAAAAGTGTTACATAAAGGAGAAAGAAAAATTGTATGAGAAGAAGCCAATAAGGAAGTCAAATACAATTGTGTGTGAAGGGGATAAGATTAAAACACAAAGTAAATAGGATCGACCAGGCTGGCAGGGAAGGGCAGTTAGGGGGATCAGGCAGGCAGGCAGGCAGTGTGGTTAAAGCAGGCAGGCAGGTGAGCGGTTAGGAGCCAGGGCTCCCAGATTGGTGAGGGTGCAGGTCAGGCAGAGGGACCCCCCTCGCCATACATACACCGGGCACAAATTTTGTGCACCAGGCTTCTAGTGTAATAATAAAGAAGCAATTTTTCATATTTATGTCATTGCCAAACTGCATCGCCAGTATGAAGGGAAAAAGAGGTAGCCCTAGGAAGTGTGTTCAGAGGGGTACTACTTTTATCATCCAGATAGAATAGCTATGGACTTAGCTGATAGCCCCTAAGGGAGTTATTATTGTCTCTTTCAGGAAACAAAAATGGATTCACTGACATACCTAGCTGTGGCCAGGGCAAGATCTTCCCTATTTTCAATGTTTTGTTTGCTTGTTTTTTAATACAAGTTCAGGCTTGGCCTCTGACTCCCTTATAAAATACCCCTGCTTGATATAACATCACATCCTGTCATTTTCCCAGGTACACTTTCTCAGGTACCATTGCTATCCATTCACTGCTGAAAATACTAGAATTTCCCCCAAATACTTCATCCCTGGGATGGCTATATTAGAAGAAACTTTTTTGGTTTTTCAAAGGATGTCACTACACTGCTCCCGTAACACACACAAATAAATACCTGGGGTGATATGTAAATATGAGCACTTTAGTTCTAATTAATCAAATGCTTCTTTCAATGTGAAGATGATCTTTGAGTGAGTATGCCTATTAGGTGTTTGGTACCTATCTAATTTATGGTTGGGAGCAGAACAGATGGTATATTCTCCTTTAGTCTCTGTTATTCCCATCTCACAGAGATAACATTATTGTCTGAGCTTCAGAGTTTGCATATTCAGAAAGGCTATTTCTTCTATTTACTAAAGAACTGGTCTTGTGATGCAATTCCTCAGTCATCTTAACCTTATTAGCTGCTAGGTTTATAAGGTTTAGTAATGAGTAACAGATGTTGCTTCTGGTTGAGGAAAGCTGAGGAATGGGAGGGCTATGGTGCAAAGTCTTCATATTCCAATGCAAAACAATTTCTGCACAGCAAACTCGACTGATTACACGGGAAGCAAGCACAGAAGAACAAACAAAGACCCACAAAACTCGAAAAAGAGGATCTTTTCACTTCCTTCTTTCTCTTTCTCTGTCTCTCTTTTTATTTGTATATTTTCCTCATCTCTTTAGTTACTAAACATTTTTACATTTCATAGGCTGCTTAATAAGTCTGATCAAGAGTAATAAATAGTCTTGTTATACCAGCAATGTTAAGGTACTTTGAAGAAAGATGAAGATTACATTAATGCTATCTTGGAGGTGAATAAATAGTTAAAAGAACTAATTTGACTAAAGTAAATATCGCTGACATCAGAGTTTTCCTATGTGACTCTGAGAAAGTCACTTCAATTCCTTCCTTCTTTCACATGTCATAGGAAAGGAGCTAGAAAGGATATTCTTGGAGGTTCCTTCTGTGCCACCTGCTATTCACTTGCTTCTACAGATCACACCTGGCCTAGATGAAGCATTGGGCATCCCATTGAAAATGAGATAAATAAAGGAGTGTGGCCAAAATGATTGTGACTTGAAAACATGTCTTCAAAGAATAAAGCTAGACGAGAGGAGACAAGACACAGCAGGGCACTGACTACTATTTTTAGGTTTTTGGAAAATTCAGATGGAGAGGAACTGGATTCACTCTAGAAGGCCAGGGGCATGACAAAGAGCTAATTACTGAAATGCCAGAATAACAAATTGTGGTTCGACTTTTTAAAAAGGATATTTTTGTTCATTAATGGGACTGTTCAATGAAGGAAATGATTGGTTTTCTGTAACTCCTGTGCACAAGCCTTAAATGGACAACCTGAAGGAGGAATACACTAGGCCAAAAGGGATAAAGAATTATGAATTTGTTAGGTCATCAGGTACCCCAAATGGTCTGAGCCCCCAAATGGTGCCAGCAACCAGGGACAGGGAGCCAGAGATTTTAAAGGATGCTAAGGTGGCCTTTTTTCTGGATGGAGAATTCTCTGGGTGGATCGAGAGGGGGAAAGATACTGGTTTTATCAAGTAGAATGTGGACTTCACAAGTGGAATGTGGTTTAAGGGAAAGGGAATGTCAATTGTAAAGTGGTCTAAAGATCAGTTCTTAGGGGAGAGAGTGTTGGTTCAATTATTTAATCAGACCTAACACAACTAATTGGAGGGGATATGGAAAATGAACTTAAGCCTCAATAGAGGGAGGAAAGGAATTGGGCTATTGGTCTTGTTTTGGATAATTCCCATTATTGACAATCAACTGTCATTTAGCTGGGATTCTATTATTCTGTAAATTAAAACATGGTCATTCATACTATAATACATACATACATACTATAACAAATTTCATGAATTTGTTAGTTGATTCATTTATTTCATAACACAGTCTGATAATGTTACATTTTATAGATTAGAGAGTAGGTATAGAAAAAGTGTTTTCCCCACAGAACTGCAGCTGGTTAGTAACAGAACAAGGATTTAGACTGAAGGCCAACTCTTTTTAATTGTTCAAACTTCCTGTCTTTATATTGAGGTAGTTGTGACTTGAAGAATGCACACCCATTGGTTCCTTTCCCTTTCTTAGGAAACAAGAAAACACCATTTGTTTCCCCACAGAGAAAATCTTTCTCTAAGATTCCCTGTGTCTTTTTATTTGGCTTTGAAAGCAGCACATTTCCTTGTTCCCATGGAAAGAATTAATTACTGAAAAAATAAAATAAATTAAGGAGGACGTATGTGGCAACAAGACCTCACAGAAGACCTATTGTGAGTCTGATGGTAAGTACAGACTGTACCTTGTTGCTTTTATTCAAATCTCTATTGCAGACTCTGTACTCCATCTTCAGATGCCAATTATGGGAGGAAGCAGTATGGTACACTTCTTTTAAGAGCTGGAGGACATATTGTTAAATGCTGCAGCCTTATGTATGAAAGACTTTTTTGGAATTCATCAGGACTAGGAGTTATGACATCTCATTTTGGCACATTTGCAAATACTTTAGAAAGACTTCTCAATTTAACCAAATGTTGAGGAGACTTTTTGGCAAGAGGTGTGATAGCCAGATGTGTTCATTTCGGGGGACGTTGAAACAAAAGATTGTGCCGTAATGATGCATTTCATGCATCAATATTCATACAGGTACTCTCTCACACACAGGCTTTCAAAAGAATAAGATTATCTACCCACTGGTTTTTCAAAACAATGCATAATAACCCATGAGTTATTTATAAGACCAACTTAGTGGGTTGTGACCAGCAGTCAAAATAGAGTAAAATGGGATAAAATATATTATAACTATCAAAGTGTATTACAGGATAGAAAGAGTAGGTGTTGTTTTATAAATTTTTATTGTAGTTGCACATAGCCAGCTATCTGTCCTATATAATAAAAGGCTAATATGCAAATCAACTGAACTGCAAAACTACCTGTTGCTATGTCATGCACTGAAGACCAGGGGATAGACACTCAACACAGGAGCTACCCCCTGGTGGTCAGTGTGCTTCCACAGGGGGAGCCCCACTCAGCCAGAAGCAGGGCTTATGGCAGTGGGACATCCCCTGAGGGCTTCTGAACTGTGAGAAGGCACAGGCTGGGCTGAGGGAGCCCCCCCTCCCTCAGTACACAAATTTCATGCACCAGGCCTCTAGTGGGTTGTAATTTAAAATGTATTTCTTACTATGTCTTACAGGAAAAAAATGCTTAAAAGCAACTTACTCTAATTTTCTCTTTAACATTGTTAATATTTAATTTAATTTATTTTTTATTTTTGCTAGAGAAATGAAATCCACATATAGAAGTTCATTCTTCTGTTACAATGTCATTTGGTTTGTCTTTCCTACATGGGTGGGTTTTAAGTCTTATTATTAAAAACAAATAAGAATTCCAAAGTACTATGATAGGAAATGGTAAAGACTTTGAACAAAATATAAATAATTAACCTATTATTGATAAATTGCATAAACATCAATATGGGACAATGGCAAGGACACTAGACAGGATGTTAGAGATAAGTTCCCGGTTTAGTTATTAACAGAGATCCAAATAAGCCTGGGAACACTTTATTTTTTACTATCCCAATATAGCACATTAAAAATAAATGTAAAAGTACATTAATTATAATTTGGTATTAAAATTTTACATATTAAAGAATTGACATGTCTCACTACTCACAACAAACACAAAATACAATGTGATATATTTATGCTATTCACATGACAGTTTCTGGTTAAATAAAACCAAACATAGTTTGATATCATTATGATATACTATGTAATAAGGTAGTTTTAATATAAATTGACAATCTTCTTTCAGTTTTCTCCTTGTTTCCCAATAATTACATGAACAATGTCATTTGCTGTATAGTTATGTCTAAAACTGTGAAGATCAGGCCAAATACCAATCATGAGATAAAGTGAGGTCAGATATGAGAGAGCACTTTTAAAAGTAAAAATAATTCCATGAAATGAATAAGCTACAGTAGAGCTGTGACCTTAAATTCACAGTTTGTTGCAAAGATATCTCAGGAATCTAAGTTTTCTATCTCTTTGGAATAATTTTATTTAAGTAGTAGTAGTATGGACACAGGCAGGTTTGAGTGCAAATCCTGATGATATTCTTGCTACTGGAAATACTTTGGACAAGTAACTTAATTTGGTTTCCTCATTCTCAAGTTGAGAGAATAATACCTGCCCCATAAGATTGTTGTGAAAAGTAAATATAAAGCGCGTAGCACCAAGCTTGGCATATAGCAAGTGCTCAACAAGAACCTTCTAGATTAGCCTGCCAAGAACTTGCCTGGCCTTATATGATATATAAAGAAAAACATTGTAAATAATATTATACTCTGTCTTTGCTTAATTAAAAGTTATTAAATGAGGGGAAGAATTAGTCAGGGAAATGACTGGTAAAAGTGAGTTTTAGATTCTTACCAATTTTCCTTTCAGAAGCTAGGTTTACAGTCATCCTATATAATAATCCTTTATAATAGTAGGCTAATATGCAAATGCCCGAACAGCTAAATGACCAGTTGTTATGACACACACTGACTATCAGGGGGCAGACACTCAACACAGGAGCTGTCCCCTGGTGATCAGTGTGCCAGAAGCCAGGCTCATGGGAGCCTCTCCTGCCTCCATGGCAGCGCTAAGGATGTCCAACTGCCTGCTGAGGCCTGCTCCCCACCCATCGAACATCCCCTAAGGGCTTTTGGACTGTGAGAGGGCACAGGCCAGGCTTATGGACATCCTGGAGTGCATGAATTTTGTGCACTGGGCCTCTAGTATAATATAACTCAGCGTGCTAGTGCTTCAGCACAGTTATACGTGGATCCCACAACTTCTCTAATTGCAGATGAATTATGGTGTAGTAAAATGAACAAAGTCTGGAAAGTTCCAGAGCTAGGGTCTGTGTGTGTTTGTGTGTGTAGCGAGTGGAAACTGGAGCTAGAAATGTAGTTACTTTTATAATAAGCATCTTTTATATAAAAAAGCCAGCAAAATGAATAACTTCTTTGTAAATTTCAAATTGAACATGCTAACCTTCACTAGTCAGTAACTGCAACTTGTTAATAAAGCTGAATTGTAGTACATTGAGACATTCATAGGCCTGAATATAAAATGAAAGAAAATAACATGAACGTTAGAAAATAAAACATTGCATTGAAAACTAACTGATGCTTTCTTAAAATTGTTATAGATAAAATAATAACAATGACAGTAATAAGAATTATTTAAATCAAGTATTTACTGTGATATCAGAAATTGTCAGTTTTTTTCTGTACTATAAAGTGATATTAAAATATATTTTTGGCCAAAACCGGTTTGGCTCAGTGGATAGAGCGTCAGTCTGCAGACTGAAAGGTCCCAGGTTCAATTCCGGTCAAGGACATGTACATTGGTTGTGGGCACATCCCTGGTGGTGGGTGTGCCGGAGGCAGCTAGTCAATGTTTAAAATAAAATAAAATAAAATAAAATAAAATGAATAAAATATATTTAAATATATATATATATATATATATATATATATATATACATATACATATATATATATATATTTGTGCTATTGTATTATCAGTATATACTTGTTAATATTATCTGAAAGTCAGTCTTACACACAGCTAAAATAAAAAGTAAATATAATATAAAGAAAAAATAATATGTCTATGTTCCTTTTATCCAAGACTCTAAGAATAGAACTATTTGTATTTTTAAAAAAATATATTTTATTGATTTTTTTTACAGAGAGGAAGGGAGAGGGATAGAGAGTTAGAAACGTCAATGAGAGAGAATCATTGACCAGCTGCCTCCTGCACCCCCTGCACTGCGGACGTACCTGCAACCAATGTACATGCCCTTGACCGGAATCGAACCTGGGACCTTTCACTCCACAGAACGAGGCGCTATCTACTGAGCCAAACCAGTTTTGGCGAACTATTTGTATCTTTAATAATTCAAAAATGTTCATCATATTTTTTTGGTTTCAGAAGCCATATATCTGTTTTGCATGAGATTTCAGTTAGGATTCTAAGCCTTGAGTGTTCCTCTCTAATGAGGGTAGAGAGTCATTGATTCTTTAAGGATGTATTATTGCATTGTCATATGATAGATTTTTATTCTTTAGATAAGCTGAATATAAAAGTTAAGTAAGACATATTTAAACATCCTCTGAGTTTAATTTCAACTTCATGGAATTTGGAAAAAAATTTAAATTACAAATGAAGCTGACACTTAATATGTTTTATTAAAGTAAACAGAGAAAAGACAGTAAAACTGTGTTAAGACACTATAAAAGTAACACTCAATCTGGTTATTTTATTTGTAATCAAACTTAATTTGATTGCTTTTAATTCCCAAATTAGTACACTCATCTCTCATTTACAAACACAATTAGTTCTCCTTTTTTTGTGCAGAGGAATTAAAATTACATAAAGCATTGATTTCAACTATATTTAATGTTAAAACTTAAGTTTTATTAAGTAATATACACTGAAGAATTAAGCTTGCAATAATAATTATTTGGATTCATACACACACACACACACAAAATGCAATAAAAGTTAGTTGAGTTTGATGGTACTTTTATTTGCCAACTTGTATGAAGTTACAAAGATAACTCAAAACTTATGGAAACATTTTTAATGATTTGAGAGAATTTTTCTGCATAAAATAAATAATACATTTTTTACAAAGTTCAATCTATTTCAGTAATTACATATAGTATGTAAAAGCCCACCTCACTGAGTGTGAGGTCTATGTGCTATTACAACAAGTGAATTAATTATTCATTAATTTGAAAATACTCCCTGTGAATATATTCTGTACTAGCCTCTGTGGTGCATGCACTTGTCAGTCCATCTTTTCACAGATATATACCAAGCCATGCCTCATATTAATATCAAGTTTACTCTCATAGAAAGAATACAGTTTTGTGGAAGAAGAAACTCATAAAATAAGACAGTATGACAAGGGATAACTATATTAAGAAACTAGATTGGAAGAAAGAAGTCTTTATCCTATCTAATAAAAGAGAAACATGCAAATTGACTGTATCTCTGCTACACGCACAAGCCATGCCGACCAGCTAATCAGGAGTGAGTATGCAAATTAACACAACAGAAATGGTGGCAGCCATGAAGCTGTAGAAAGCAGGAGGCTTGAGTTGCCCAAGGCAATGGAGAAAGCCAAATTTCCCACACATCCTGGCCAGTCCTGGCCTCTGCTAAAGGCTATAAAGTTTCAATTATAGAAGATAAATAAATTCCAACAAAAATGGTGACAGCCACAGAACTGGGGCCAGCTGGAGACTTGGGTTGCCATGGCGATGGAGGAAGCCAAGTTTCATGTCCACCCTGGCCAGCCCTGGCCTCTGTACAAGGCTACAAAGTTTCAATTATAGAAGATAAATAAATCCCAGATACCATGGCCTTCCCTTGGGTTTCTGGGGTGCACGGCCAGCCTGCAAACCACCACAGGCCCCTCACCCAGGCTGCCCCATGTCCCAACGTAACCCCCACCCAGATCTGGGGCACCCTTCAGGGCAAATCAGCCAGGCCCCACCCATGTGCTAGACCTTTATCCTATCTAATAAAAGAGTAATATACAAATTGACCATCACTCCAAAAGACAAGATGGCTGCCTCCATGTGGACACAGATGATTGCCACAAGATGGTTAGCAGGGGAGGGCAGTTGGGAAAGACCAGGCCTACAAGGGAGAGTGGTTTTGGGTGATCAGGCCAGCAGAAGAGGGCAGTTGGGTGGGACCAAGCCTGCAGGGGAGGCCAGTTAGGGGCAATCAGGCTGGCAGGGGAGCAGTTAGGCATCAATCAGGCTGGCAGGGGAGTGATTAGGGGGTGATCAGGTTGGCAGGCAGAAGCAGTTAGGGGCAATCAGGAAGGCAGGCAGGCGAGCAGTTGGGAGCCAGCAGTCCTGGATTGTGAGAGGGATGTCTGACTGCCCAGTTAGGCCCAATCCTACTGAGATCAAGGGGTCCCAGATTGGAGAGGGTGCAGGCTGGGCTGAGGGTCACAACCTCCTGTGCATGAATTTCTTGCACTGGGCCTCTAGTTAAGTATTATATAATTTGGAAAATTACAGAGCTTAAATATTTTTTGATTAGAAAACATTCTTCACTTACCAGTCCTCAACAAGCAGTACTAGTGTGATACATGATTTCAGAAGCAGGATATTATGTGACTAAGATGAAGATGAATGAATATTTATTGGAAGAGAAGAAAAAAGCGATATGTTGTCATTTTGTTTAGCACAGTGCGATTCTGTACTTGCCTACTGCTTAATATTCTGGGATGGCAGGGAGCCATGTAGAACCACAGGTGACCTAGTTATGCTTTTGTTTATACTATTCAATGTCTTCTGATCTAGTATGAAGTTAATAAGTATTGTTCCATCCCAGATAGGAAGTCTGAGATAGATGTCATTAATAGTATTATTTTAAAATAAAAAGCTAAGATTTAAATCTCCCTCATTAATGGATATAGCAGACAGCCTCAAACAATAAATATAAAAGGCATAATCACTAGTAATTAATACATTCTCTGACTTAAAATTGATATCATTTCTTTTTATCAATTTTAGACCTCTGATAATTATGTAATTGTGTGGAACTATAAGAAAACTTAAAAACTTTTAATCCCAACTAATCATACTACATTTTTCCTGGCACAAATTTAACATCATTTAGTGGTATTACTCATAATTTTAAACTTATTTCTAATTTTTATGTTTTTTGGTATCTGCCTTTCTTAAATTCTCAACCTTCTTCTTCCCTGGGTCCTTTCTTAGTTTTTAACCCTCCTTTCAAGTTCTTTTGAGTAATCAATGGAATTAATATTTGTCCTGAATTGTTTTCACTCTTTCGAAAAGCGCCCTTCTTGAAGGAAGTTGTTCTATATTGTGACTATGGAGACTAGTAATTTTTTACTAATTTGGCAGGACATTTCTCTTCTAGCCTCAAAGTCTGTGCCATGCCTTTGATTTTACCTTCACTTTGTCAGTAGAAGGCAAATTATTGCCTATTGATAAGTTTAAAGAGGTTGAGGATAGTATAACACACATCAGCAATGGGGGGTTGGAATATCATTTAGAAACATGAGGAATAAAAATACGCTTTTACATTTTTTAATACCTTAAAGACTTCATGAGTGAACTTTTAGGAATCATACACATTTCCTAATCAAAGAAACAGAAATAAGTCTTAGCCATTCCTGAAAAAAAACACACAAAAAAAACAGGAACTTGGGCTGAAGTGATTGAACTTCAATATGGAAAACTTTACTTCTGATCCAGTTAGAGGGTCAAATAATTTGATTTTGAGGTCAGCAGCAAGAGCATTAATTTTGGAATTCCACTGGAGATGATACTCAGTTTCCCACCTTGGGATGACCTTGGGCAGTTCACTAACCTTTCTGAATACAGTACACAGATCCCCATTCACAACATGACATGTATCTGCACACTGCATGGATGCTTGGCTATGATGGTCAACTGAGTAATCAGTCAGTGCACTTTTTAATCTGTGATGGCTGGTATATTAATTAATTAAATATTAAGTGAACATTCGCTGTGTGCCAAGAGCTATATGCTTGGATTAGGGTTTTGCAAAATACTGAGTATAGTACAGTGAAGAAAATAAAAATACTAATAAGAGATTTTTCATTAATGATATCTCTCTCACAATAAAAAAAAAAAAGAGAGAGAGAGAGAGAGAGAGAGAGAGATTTTTGCCCTGGCTGGCTAGTTTAGCTCTATGGTTAGAGCATGGGCCCTTGGACCAAGGGGTCAAGGGGTCACATACCTTGATTGTGGGGCTTCATTCCCATCCTGATTGCCATGTGTTTAGAAAGTAACCAGTCGATGTGTCTCTTTCACATAGTTCCTTCCTTCCTTCCTTCCTTTCTTCCTTCCTTTCTTTCTTTCTCTTCTCCTTCTCCTTCTCCTTCTCCTTCTCCTTCTCCTTCTCCTTCTCCTCCTCCTCCTCCTCCTCCTCCTCCTCCTCCTCCTCCTCCTCCTTCTCTTCCTCCTCCTCCTCCTCCTCCTCCTCCTCCTCCTCCTCCTCCTCCTCCTCCTCCTTCTCTTCCTCCTCCTCCTCCTCCTCCTCCTCCTCCTCCTCCTCCTCCTCCTCCTCCTTCTCTTCCTCCTCCTCCTCCTCCTCCTCCTCCTCCTCTTCCTCCTCCTCCTCCTCCTCCTCCTCCTCCTCCTCCTTCTTCCCCTTCCTTTCCTCCCTCCTATCTCCCTTTCACTTTTTCTAAATGTCAATGGAAAAATATCCTTGATAAGGATTAAAAAAAACAAAAACCAAAAAACCACAAAAATGAGATTTTGTTTGTCAGATGTGGTTGGAGAAGCATGTTGAACCCATTTTCCTACATCGTACTCATTTCTCATCAATAATTAACAAATATTGATAAAATGTCAGGTCTGGAAGTGACCTGACAGTTATAGCACTGGGTGCACTGAATAGTTGTTAAGAAAGAGCTCAGATATTAAGTTCAGACCTGGATTCAAATTGAAGCCGTGTCACTATCTGCTGTAGACAATGAGGTGAGTTTTGCAGCCTCAATTACATCATTTTAGAAAATGTGTGATTAGAAAAATTTTAAAATAGAAAGCAAAATAACAGTAGCCAAAAAAATTTTTAAACACTTATTATATGTTAGATATTATATTAAATCCATATCTACCTAATGAGACAAAACTATTCATAAATTCATTTCCATTTCTGGTACTGAGCTCACAAATTACTGTCATACACAAATACAGATCCAGTCAAAATGTAATCAATTGAACAGAACTACAAGTTTTCCTGGCAATCAGAAACACCAATGGAGGTATTCCTTTCAGACCAGAAAAGTTTTATTCATATTACTTTTACTCTTATTTCACAACTCCACAATCCTCACATCACAGGATGCAGAAGGGAAAAAATGGAAACATACAAAACATAAATAAAACATTCTTGATTACATTTTCACTGCATGTAGTTTTTAACTTTCCATTTCTCCTGCCAACATCTTATAGATTTCTGGCTAAAGAAAGACATCAAGAAGAGAGAAGTTAACCTTTCTTGGTGGAAGACTTGTCTAATCATGAGGTAGAACTTATTTCATAGCTGGTCATTTGAGATGATCATCTGTAGGACAGCCAGTTCTGGTTATTGGAGAACCTACTATAATGTGGGAATGGCCAATGGTATGGAGGATAATTTATAGGCAGAGTGTTAGGGCCCAATATTAGGTTACAAGGCTTGATCCATAAATTTCAAGCTTATAAGCCAGGCTATTAAATTTGTTCTTTCCAGTTATACAAACAACAATTGAAAATGTGTCATTACAAAGTTGAACAAAAGAGAACACATTGTTTTTCCAATATTGTTGGTCCTAATATATTGGAACAGAATACAAGTATTTTCTGTTGCTTTGATTTTGAGATCTTTGAGCTAAAAGAGTGATATGGTGATATGAGGGGCACATGCCTGCTGGCATTGAGTGTTTAGTAAGGTCTATATCAACTGAAAAATTGAAATCTATTATTTGGAACAATGAAGTTAAAAATTAATTTTCTTATGAAGTAGGCTTCCTCATTAATTAGTAGAGCATCATAATTACCTGTGAAATGAGAATTCTGAAATCAAAGACAGGCTGGGGGATATTTTAAAGTAGTGATGGAGTGGTTGGGGGCTCATTCAGCATACCCTTCTCAATATCTCCATCATGGAAGGTCTAGCTGCTGAAGGCCTTATTTGCATGTTTTATTGTAATATCCTTGTATGAGGTGGATAACCTTAAGATAAAAATTGATATTTTAAAATTTATTATGGGACCCACCATATATTAAAGAGCATCAAGGAACTGATGAAACCAATATGCTGGTCAAGGAAAGACCCTGATGTGTCTGGTTAGTCTGTGTTACTGGAGAATTACTAATGACCCCAGTGGCTCTTAATTACAATTTCATAGCAATCATTCTGTTTCTTTAACATTATGCTAGGTAGGATGAGTCTAGGAAGTAGAAGGAAAAAGGCACAAAAGGAGGGAAGGGGGCCATCTATACTTATAAAAGAGAAATATGCAAATTGACTCTACCTTCACCACCAGCCAATCTGGAGTGAGTATGCAAATTAACCCAACAATGCTGATGGGTTCATTTGAATACACAGGTGCCAAGTGGCTGGGGGGTGGGGCACTTGCATCACTGCCATGGCGATGGTGCAGGCGTTCTGCACTGTCCCAGCCACTCCGAGCCTCTGAGCCAGCAAGGAAAGGCAGAAAGGCAGCAACCAGGAGAAGGAAGCAAAAGTGGTGCCAGCAACCAGGGGAAGGAAGGCCCATTGCACAAATCTGTGCATCGGGCCTCTAGTGATCTATAAAATGGAAAGCAGAGAAATATGAAAGGGACCTCACTTTTCCTGGTTGTGTAGTATGAACCTTGTCCACATTTATTCCAATATTCTGCATCTACCCAGACAATGAACACATACAAAGACCCCATATATACCTTATATTTATTTTGTTCATGACCCATAACAGAGCAGAGTGGTGCAGTGATACACCCTGGCAGATCATACATCGCTATTTGGGAGATGTAACTGGAAACATTCATGTGAAGAATGGCATGAGAATGTGTCAGAAATACACATTCTTGGGCCTTACCCCAGATGTAGGGAAAATGAAACTTCAAGAGGGAAGGCTAGCAATCTTCATTTTAAGCATTCTGATTTAGGCTAATGTTTGAGAAGTATTGAATTAAGTTTCTTAGAATTCATTTTAAATATAATTCCTGAAAAGCAGTTGCTTCTATATTTTCATTTTCAAAACTAGACCCAGTTAAAACATACCTCCTTCTTCCACCTTCCTGGAGCCCCAACATAAGTAAGGGGTCATCTTGACATACTGAAAGCATTTGTTACCACACTTGGAGACCTTTAGAGGTACTGTCTTGTATTATAGTTCTATTTAAACTCAGTGTACCTCTCTAGCCAGACAAATAAGGAAAATGACTTTGTCTTACTCTCTTGTTTAAAAATGTTGCCTATCTCCTAGCTTGTGATGGATCATATTTAAATAGTTGGTGAATGGTGACTGGAAGTGGAAGTGGGAAATGTCTGGCCCTGGGGGCCATATAAGGCCTGCAAAATCATTTGGTCTGGTTCTGCCCAGACATTAGGGGTGAGTTAATGAAATGTTTGACCAAATATAGCAGGCTACTATTTAAGTTGATAATTTTGTATGGCCTGAGAATGATGTTATAAATATCCAAATGGCCCTTGGCAGAAAAAAAGGTTCCTTACCCCTGTATAGAGTAAGGGTTCTGTAATATCAGAATACTTAACTTTTTGGTTAGCCTGTATAATGTACATTGAATATTATAGGCCATGAGAACCAGCTTTCACAGGAATAAAAAGAAAAATCATGAAGTGAGCACCTTCGGGTGACCAAGTACATATTCATTTAAAATCATTTATATGGAATACCTGCTTGCTGCAAATCAGGTCTTGTAGGGCACACTGGGAAAAATTCAAGAAGACATCTACCCCTGAAAACATATAGCCTATCCTTATGTCTCATGAGTCTTCTCAATACCACCCCATTCATTTCAGTCCACACTCAAACTAAAACCCTTGAGACACTATCTACCATATTACCCTCTTTTATTTTCTTAGGAACATTTTTCATTATCTCAAAATCTCATGTGTTTTTGTTGTTGTTCTACTGCTTATTACCTGCCCCTCCCCCAACTCCATCAGAGTCAGCTTTGCCCAATACATTCACAGCTGTATCCCAAAATGCCTAAGAGACCCTGGTACATAACACCTATTCATTACATATTGTGGAATGGATGGATGACTTAGAGGATAAACAACACTGTGAGAAAGACAGAAACTCCATCATAGACAAAGAAACAAAGGTGCTGAGGATTTAAAGGCAATGCTTAAAAGATAAAAAGCCTAGAATTCAAGCTAAATTCTTTCCACTTCTAAAGCTTATATTCCTTAGCTATATTAGCTATCTCTATCTGATTTTCCCCCCTTAGTGTTTATCTCTTATTTCTCAAGCCTACACAGGAATTTGGGCTGCAGTGCTCAGTAAAGATTGCTTGAGCTTGAAAACGGTCTGCACAAAATGGTAGGGAGCTTTGCAATTAACTATTTCTACGAATTAAAATGCCTAGGAATGCCACAAACTTGCATAGAACTAGCTCCCCCAATAGTTTTGGTATCTGCAGCCCCAGCTTGTGGAAGCTTCCTGGAACTGAATCAAGGAAGCAGAAAGATGGGATTAAGGAAGCAGTTAGCCAATATATTGCCAATCCAGTGAACTGACAGCAGGAAACTTGGCCATGGGTTGCTTTTAAAGTGGCCTGTGCAGGTGACGGGGTGACCTTGTTTGTTGTGATAATTTCTATTTTCTGAACATATCTCTTTCTTTTTATGATAGTGAGGGAAGCAGACGGCGTTTTACTTGTTTGGTTGTTGTTGTTGTTGTTGTTTTTCCAGATCTGCAAATATCCACTGAATCTCATTCATTTTAGTTTTTTTATAATATAGACATTTAAATCTGACCTTTTCTTATTAGCTTCAAAATATTGAGTATCAGATTATTCTAAGAACAAACTCATTTTTCTTTCTATGGGCTAATGAGGTTGTATCAAGATGATGATAACATGGAACTTAGATAGTAAGAGAAGGCAATTCTTTCTTCCTAGGAGCTCTCACAGAACTTTGGAGAGGAAATGGGGTTCAGTAGGAATAATATTCTAAAACTGAATTCTAGTTCTGTCATTTACCACCTGGTATTGTCTGGAGCTTACATGGCTCTGTTATAAAATAAGGCCAGTGATGCCCACCTCCCGGGGTTATTAAGTGGGTTACATTACATAAGATACTGTATATTCAATACCTCAAAAGTAAGAAATTAGCAATTGTTAATGCTTTTGCTTATCTCCTTCCAAAAATCTTGCACAGCTGCTGGACAACCCTCTCCCTGCCCAGATTTAGCACTGATGAGATGAGGCATATCCTAAGCTTGCAGCAGTTGCAGCCCATAACACAGGTCTCTGTGTGTTTGAAGGAAACTATACTAAGATGGGTTCCAGAATCATGTCACTTCTTTCAGGCAGTGCACTGTCTTTCATTAAATCATATGAAGAGTTAAAGCAAAGGGCACCAATTCATCACCCTATTTTATACCAAAATAATGACTGCAGGTTTTAGCATCATAAATAGTCCTCCCACTCTGAAATTTGGGAACTAATTAAGAGGAAAGGTAATGTTTTTTAAGACGGCACTTCTCTTTGCATTAATCCTATATAATATGAAAGGGTAAAAGAGAGCGACTGCATGGTGGACAAATCTAACAAACATTACCTCAGCAAGGTGGTCAAGTTCAACATAAAAAGTCGTAAGTGCCTGGCTGGCATGGCACAGTGGTTGAACATCCAACCTGTGAACCAAGAAGCCACAGTTCTATTCCCTGCCAGGGCTCATGCCCAGGTTGTAGGCTCAACCCCAATGTGGGGTGGGCAGGAGGCAGTCAATCAATGACCCTCTTTCTTTTTCTCTCTCTCTCTCTCACACACATATCACCCAACTCTAACCATGAGAAAAACATCAGATGAAACCCAGTTGAAGGACATGCTACAAAATATCAATTAATACCCCTCAAAATGATCAAGATAATCCAAAAGAAGAAAAAGCTGAGAATCAATCAGTCTTGAGGAGCCTAAAGAGACATAACAACTATATATCATGTTGTACCCTGGATGGGACCCTAGGAAAAATAAACAAAACAAAACAATTAGGCCAAAACTAAGGAAATATGAGTATAGACTTCAGTTAATAACCATTTATCAATATTAGTTCATTATTTGTGACAAATGAACCACACTAAAGCAAGATGTTAATAATAGGAGACTCTAGATATGAAGCATATGATATCTGTATTATCTGCACAATATTTCTAAAAATGTTCTGAAAATTATCATTTTTATTCTTCAAAAATTAGATCACTCCTTTAGGAAATATTTTTTAAAATATGTTTTTATTGATTTTAGATAGAGAGGAAGGGGCAGGGGAGAGAGAGAGAAACATCAATGTGAGGGAGAAACATTGATCGGTTGCTTCCTGCACATGTCCTCACCGAGAATAGAACTGGTGACCTCCTGGTACATGGGATGACACTCAAACAACTGAGATACACTGGCTAGGGTGGAAATCTTTTTATGAAATCCTATAACCTGATTTCTCCCCACCAGCATGGACTGGATTCGCCTCTCCTGTCTATTCTGTATCACATTGTCTTTTGCTACAATTATCTCACAGTACTAAATGCCCCAAGACAGGGATTTATTCTTTTATTGCCATATTCTAGTGCTTTTCACAGTGTTCAGGATACATGACATATAAGTGCTTACTAAGTATTAGGACAAATGTAAAAAATGAACAAATCGATGTTCAAATAAATGAGTTTTTTTAAATGAATGAATAGCTGAAGGGCCAGTAGGTGCTCTGAACTGCGATTGTGCTGACATGCTGTTGGAGAAGAGCAGGGACTGATGAAAGTGGTGAGAACAATGGCATGTTCCTGAAATCGCATGGTTAGCTAATGGTATACTCAAGGTGACAATAGCCAGGTGCTGCCTGGTACTCTTCCAAAATGGTCTGTGTAGTCACTCAAAGTTTTAATGAGAGCTCATGAAGCTCTTTTCAATCAAATAACTTTTATCCATTTGGGAAGCTTTTGTAATGAAAAGTTCAATGAGTACTCTCCAAAGTACTTAACATATAACTGGGAAATTGCAATTAGTGCTATCGGTATCCATGTGCTACTTACTAGCTTCAGACCAAAAAAAAAGAACTGATAATTGCCTGATGAAGAATAGAGCTCTGAGATACCCACATGAGGGCAGACTCAGATCCAAAGAAATTTCTGTTTGCCTATGAGTAACTAACCTATATAATAAAGAGCTATATTCAAATGGTCATCATGTCCTGGCGCCCTTGTACCCTCGCACTGGGGCACCTGAGGCCAGGCTGGGGGACCTGAGGGCTACCTGGCACCAGGCTGGCATACCTGAGAATGCACACTCCCCACCCAGTGGGGCTTCATGGGGGTGGGGCTGGCTGGGACTGGGTCTCCTGTGATTTCCAGGCATGGGTGGGAGGGCAGGGACTTGACTTTGGGTCATGTGGTGTATCTCGGACTCCGAGAGGAGGGAGATTTTCATATACATTTTACTAATTTTCTTTCATCTCTGACAATTCTATTATAGAGAAAGGGCAAATAGCAATCCTACCTAATAATAGGCAAACATGTAAATTGGCTATACCTTTGCTACCACCCATAGCCAATCAGAGTGACTATGCAAATTAATCCAAAAAAAGATGGCAGTTGCATACATAGGCACCCAGTGCCTATGTCCCAAGAACATCCTGGCACTGTGAGATAAGTCACTGTGAGATAAGACCTGGGCAGGGGCAGATTCCCTGACATCAATCACAGGGAGCCGGGGGTCCGCTCCTGCTCAAGAGGCTTTCAGTCTGGGCAGGCCTGGGCAGGGGTGAAGCCAGTGATATGAGAGAGCTGGAGGGCCCCTGCCCAGGCCTAAAGCTTCGGCCAGAGGCTTTAGGCCTAGGCAGGGCCCAGCCCTCAATTGGTGTGAACTATAGAGGAAACACCTTTTCTGGCTGCACATTGGCTAAGCCTCCTGTATGCCACTGGTAATATTCTTAGTAACTTGGGTAATAAGAATCCAAAAAGGTGATCTAGGGTTTTTCCACCACACTTCTGGAGAAAAAAAATGAAGGTTCACTGCTAGAGGGCTAAGAAATGCCATATCCTGCCCTAACTGGTTTGACTCAGTAGATAATGCCTCGGTCTGTGGACAGCAAGGTCTGGGTTCAATTCTGATCAAGGGTATGTACCTAGGTTTCAGGCTCTTCCCTGGCTGGAGCCCAGATCGGGGCTCATGTAGGAGGCAAACAATCAAAGTGTTCCTCTCACTTTGATGTTTCTCTCTGTCTTTCCCTTTCTCTTCCACATTCTCTAAAAGTCAATGGAAACATACCCTCAGGTGAAGATAAAAGAAAGAAAGAAAGAAAGAAAGAAAGAAAGAAAGAAAGAAAGAAAGAAAGAAAGGAAGGAAGGAAGGAAGGAAGGAAGGAAGGAAGGAAGGAAGGAAGGAAGGAAGGAAGGAAGGAAGAGAGAGAAAGAGAGAAAGAGAAAGAAATGCATATTTTATGACAGACACATCTTGAAAATGCCTAAAGAATGTTGTCATTTTTTCTTGGTGAAGGGACTGGAGTCCATGTTGATGAAAACACATTGGTGACTGTGGTGACTGGCAGTGGCTGCAACAGGGGGCGATGGGGCTGGTGCCTTCCCCTGATCAGACCTGCTGCCTCCCACAAAGGAAGGGCAGACAGTGACTTAGGCCTGCTCCTCTAAGCCGTAGGACATCCCCTGAGGGCTCCCACTGTGTCAGAGGAGGCAGGTTGGGCTGACGGACCTCCCATCCCCAGCACAGGAATTTCATGCACTAGGCCCCTAATATTAAAATATTTCCTCTAATTAATTCCCTTTTAATGTGCATGAATTTTGTGCACCGGGCCACTAGTGTCTATATATTACCTGAAGAATACACCTTCCAAATACTGTCAACAGACACCTGTAGATTTCACTCATGAACAATGAGTGGCAGGGAGAAGCACAATAAAATAAAAGAAAACACTTTGGTGCTGGCACAAAAGTGATATCATAAATTATCTCACATGAAGGGAAACAAAAGGAATAAGAGATATCTTCATAAATATTAAATTGTGTGCTCTGATCTCACTGACATTTGTATGGTAATTAAGTTTATAAAATCATGTAATGTAGCAATCTGATGAAGTGCATGAATGCAGTGATTTTCATACTTTTTAATCTTACCCATACATAAAATAATTACTAAAATTCTACAGCATACCAAAAATATATATTTTTTTGCTGATCTGACAAAAATAGGTATAATTTTTATTTATTCACACCAGACAACTATTGTGTTGGCTATTGTCATTTTTCATTTGACAATCTAAGGGAAAAGAGGTCAGTGTCCCTGACTAAGTAGTCAGGTATTGCATGTTTTAACTTCTTATGGCATACCAGTGTGCCACTGCAGACCAGTTGAAAATCACTGCATCAATGGAATTTTAGAATTGTGTTTATTTCACCAATAAAGGACTTGAAGTTTAGGCAATCAAAATGTCCATTCCAAGTTCAAATGCACATTAAGTTGTGGAATATTATTTAAGCCCAGGTCTTTTGACATGTAGTTCTGTGCTCTTTTAATGGAACCATGTTAAATTGTGTTTTGTGTGATTCCATTGACCCATGTAAGCCACAAGCTAGGTCCTTAATAGGGTACTGGCTACCCTAAGAACCATCTTTAATGAAGGATAAGTAGGTGCTGATCACCTGAGCATTCTGATTCCAAGAAGCAGACAGGGCCAAAACCAAGCATTCAAGGGCAATTGAGGCAAAAAGGAAGAAGCAGCCCAGTCTACAAAAAAAAAAAAAAAAAAAAAAAAAAAAAAAAAAAAAAATTTAATTTAGGCAAAAACTTTTAAGCCAAATTCAGATCAGTTCAGAAAACTTCTTTTGCCTTTTATGATGAGCCAGCACTGTTAGCCAGGAACACAAATAGCTCTCTACACCATGCGTTATGATACTATATAATGCAAATATGGTCCACAACCTTTACAATTTTCTTTCCTTCAGGCTACATTTTTTGATTAAGAAATAGAGGTTGCATTACTATCAATAATAGTGAAAAGATAAGAGAAGATGCCTGGATTGCTCTGTGTGAATGTGTGTATATGTGTGTGTGATGCAGGCACACACATACATGTGTATGCATGTCTTCAGTGTTGTCGTATGTGACTATGCCAGTGAATCGCTTCAGTAGAAGACTCAATTTGCTGATGTTGGCAACTGTCTTTCCTGAATTAGAATTTAAAATATATAGCCTTACAGATTTAAATCCTCCCTATGTAATGTGCCCTGTCAGGACTGAGAGAGCACACAAATTAATATCAATCTCTACTCGTTAGACATGCACACTGTAGTCATTGAGCAAGGCACACAATCCAATAATTTTAGTAATCATCTGGCTGGCTGTGATAAGTACAATAAAAGGGTATAAATCATTAAAGTATCATAGAAGGGGGACATTAGGTATAGAAATGGGCTGCAACTACCATTTTTCAGTGGAAATGACATTTGGCCAAACCCTGTATTGTGAAAAGGATGTTGACATGGGTTGATGAAAAACATTCACAGTTCACAGCTACTGTTGCAATCAGAATCAAAAAGATTTCTGCCTGCAAGTAGTTTGGGGTAATTGTACTATTAATAACAAAGATTTTACAGAACTTCAGAATACAGGGTGTCCCCCCAAAATGTCTACCATTACACACTTTGAATAATTAAAGGCAGTGTTTATTAACATACATCTCATTTTCAAAATGTAATAGAAATCAGCTGTCAAAGTATATATACATTTTGGGGGTCACATGTATATTGTCAGTAAGTAGGTTTTTGGTGCCTGACTTTTATAATTCACTTTCTTCTACACCAAAACATGATGCCCATAGAGTGCAATGCAGAGGTCTATAAATCAGCTTTATTCAAGTGTCACCTGGACACTTGAATAATGCTACCCTCCCTCCTCTGGTACTATTCAGAGACAAATATGGAAGCTTCCTTCCAATACTCCCCAGAAGAGAGAAATACACATGGACATGTGTTCTCTGTGAGCCAAGGCAGGAAGACAGGTGAGGAGAGCCTAAATAATTTCTGCTAAAAGAGCTATTGACAGATATAGAAAAAACAATTCCTGTGTGTTTTACTTCCAGCATTTGTCACTTACCACATTTACAAAACTCTCACATGAGGTGAGCCAACATGCCATTCCATTGACTTTTCAAATCTGAACTGAAAAGGGAAATAAAACTGTATGCATGGACTTGGTCCACAGGGACTTAGATTCAGTGAAATACAGAGAATGGATCATGTTAAAATTGTAATGATGTAGCTAATGAATAATGAATGCCCCAGTGCTCTCTTTGGTAATCATCTGCAAACATATGTTTTTCTCAGGCCTTCATGGGATGTTGATTTTATGCAAACCATCTGTAATGGCAAGCAAGTTCTCAGTGCTTTGGCTAATAATAGCTAGAGAACCCAGTAAATTCATGAAATTATTCAAGTGGTATGGAATGATTTCTTAATGTTGTTATTGAGCACTGTTTTTGTCCTTTTTGACCATTTGGGCTTAGATTTCTTAACATTTTAATGTTTGGTCTCTGTAGGGTCTTCAAATTTTGTTCAATTTTGTGCTTGCTTTGAGTGCTCATCTTCTGTGCATTTCCTCCTTTTTCATTATAGGGTGTGGGCTGTCAAAAGCTTCTGTGCAGCAATAGCTTTTGCATCTTTTAGATTTGTCCATGGAGATAGAATTATGTATACAGTCAAGGTGGAATGAGAAGGAAATTGTACTTTGTTACTTGCCATGGATTGTACCCAAAAGACCCCCATTTGCAACAAGCAAGATAACCAAATTAACTCTCTCAGCAAAGTAACTCTCACATCATGCTAATTTAAATGGTCTGAGCTGTGCTCATGGTAATTTGATGCCAGAGCTCCCTGGATTGGATCTGAATGCTCTCACCTAAGGAATATGAACTAACATGTTAAAAGTTCTACTGTCCCCATTGGCACTCACTTGCTGGTATATTTTGCCTTTGCCTTCTTTTACCCAAAGCACCATTTCTATTTTCTTCGATTTCTTCTCCTTTGATCATTCCCATTTCATTTTATATATATATATTTTATTGATTTTTCACAGAGAGGAAGAGAGAGGGATAGAGAGTTAGAAACATCGATGAGAGATAATCATCGATCAGCTGCCTCTTGCACACCCCCTACTGGAGATGTGCCCGCAACCAAGGTACATGCCCTTGACCGGAATCGAACCCAGGACCTTTTAGTCCGCAGGCCAACGCTCTATCCACTGAGCCAAACCGGTCCTGGCCCATTTCATTTTTTTACACTTATGTTAACAATCTTTCTTCCTTCCTGTCTTTTGAAATCAGTGTAAAAAAATACATCCATTAACCTATGAATTATTGCTATCAGATAAGTAACAGGGGAAACAAAATAACTTGTTGGTTAAAAAAACTAGCTTTGGAATCAAAGCAATTTGGATTCTAAATCAGATTTTGTTTCTTACTGGAAGAAAGCGGTAAGTCATTTGACCTCCTTCACTTCAAGTTTCCTCATCCTATAAAAATGTCTATGAAATGATATTGGTGTTATATAGATATTAATAGGATTGATAGCATCTACTTAACAACGTCATGAATATGATGTAAAATAATGTAAGCAATGCATTTGGCAGACTTGCCCACAGTAAAAGCTCAATGAATGGTCTAGATGTTGTGACTGGTGGTGCTGCTCTGGTGATAATATTGGTTGTGGTGATGGCAGTGTTCTAATAGTTTGTGATCCTGAGGTAGAGATGGGTCATTGTGTCTTTTCAAGAGTATCATACCTAGTTCCTCGAAAAAGTGCATTGCAAAGTTCAGGTCATCAGTGTTGATCAGGACTGAAAGGGCAACTTGGTTCAAGTTCTGGTTTTCAGTAATCAGTTATGATTAATTTAGAATGGCAAGCTCTAGTATTCATTTCTCAGCAGCCCCTGCTAATTTATCTGCAATAGAGAAATAGTCAACTAGACATCACTGAATTATATCTCCTATAAGTTATTTCCTTTTTAAAGTATATGTTTATTGATTTTAGAGAGGAAGGGAGAGACTGATATAAAAAACATTAATGATGAGAGAGAATCATTGATTGACTGTCTCCTGCATGCACCCCAGTGGGAATCAAGCCTGCAACCAGGGCATGTGCCCTGACTAAGAATTGAACCATGACCTCCTGGTTCACAGGTCAATGCTATGAGCCATGCCAAGCATTGCAACCACTGAAAATGCTGGCTCGGCAAGTTATTTCTTTAAAATCCACAACTATGTTAGCCTGAAAACCTTGATAAATGTATTTATTTTTAAATTATTTTTCATTCCTGTACTCTCAAAAAACAACATCCAAATTAACATTACACTAAAAGGTTGAAATAAGTGGGGACCGGTTTGGCTCAGTGGATAGAGCGTCGGCCTGCAGACTGAAAGGTCCCGGGTTCGATTCCGGTCAAGGGCATGTACCTTGGTTGCGGGCGCATCCCCAGTAGGGGGTGTGCAAGAGGCAGCTGATCGATGATTATCTCTCATCGATGTTTCTAACTCTCTATCCCTCTCTCTTCCTCTCTGTGAAAAATCAATAAAATATATTTTTTAAAAAAAAGGTTGAAATAAGATAAGAAACCTGCTCTGATCTGTTTGGCTCAGGGGATGGAGCATCAGCCTGTGGACTGAAAGGTCCCAGGTTGGATTCTAGTTAAGGGCATGTACCTTGGTTGCAGGCACATCTTCAGTAGGGGGTGTGCAGGAGGCAGCTGATCAATGTTTCTCTCTCATCGATGTTCCTGACTATCCTTCTCCCTTTCTCTCGGTAAAAAAATCAACAAAATATATATTTAAAAAAGATAAGAAATCTGACTGTAAATTACTGAAAGTAAAGCTGATCAAGGATTACAGGAGTTTTAAAAGAAAAAAAGGAAACTAATGCATTAGGAAAATTAAGCAGATGCACTGTGAACCATTAATTACAGTTCACTAAGGTTTTTTTTATTGAGGTTAGCAGGTTCTAAGTCATTGAGTTTTTTTTAGAAAAATCTCCACAGTTAGCTTTGCACCATAATTTATAAAGCATGATTTATTTCTCTCCACACATTGAACCATTTCAAGTTAAACATAGATTTTCTTATTAGTTTGGAAATGCAAAAGAGGGAGAGACCTCGAGTCCACCAGGATGCTTAACACCACTAAGGCTTCTCACTTTCTCCTGTGTGCCATCCTCTGCAGATACCAGCTTTAACTCTGCAAACTCATGGTGTGGTGTGTCATGTGTGGCCCTGCAATGTGGGAAAGGATACTGAAATGTTAGATGCCCATGTTCTACTAGCTGTTCCTCCACTCTCCAGTTGTACGGTCTCCATAGTTATGTTAGTAACAGGTGGTTCTTTCTGACCATGGTTATTTCTGCTCTTTCTGAATCCTTCTGCTTATGGAATGTAAACATCCTTTTAGTACAGAAGACACGCATTCCACTTCTCCCGCAATGAGGGGTAGTTTTTCAGCAAGGTCTGGCAACAACTGTTTTGATTCCATAAACTTATAGAAACACATTTTAAAAATAAGACATGGTGACATATTTTTTAAAGCAGAGTTATGGCATCTTACTTGTTGGCATAAAGCTGAAGAGAAGTCTCCCTGTGTAGGAGTTTGGCTAAAGGTGGCCCTGCCTCCAGGGGAATCCTGTGGCCAGAGGACGGTAGTGTTCTGAGCCCAAAAGCAGCCTGGCCAGCAGCGTGTTCTGGTTTGGAAGGTGGAACCATACAGCCCCTGTGTCATCTCTCTGGGCTCCACCACTCTCTGATCAGACTGAGGAAGCAGTCAGAGCTTTGTTTGAAAGATAATGTCTTTCCTCCCTGGATGCAGCTCCATCTTGGAGTGAGCTCCATCTTGAAGGATTTACAAGGTTCTCTTTGTGGGGAGGCTGTGGGGACAGGCAGTGGTGAGGCACCAAGCATCCCCACCACCCGGACTCATTGCGTCCTGGGCCCGACCCCATGTGCACCCCACCCTGGTCCTCTTGTGCCCTCAGAGGTCACAGCCCAGACCCTGCACACTTGCTGTGGGCACTGGTGGGACCTCCATGTGACTGGCACACACCCAGCCTGACCCCTCCCCTGCCCAACGGGGACCCAGCTGGACTCTGTGCCATGGCCTTGCAAATGCCACTGACCCTGCAGGACCCTTGCCCCTGCTGTGCACTCACCCATTGTCATGGCTACTGGGCTGCCACAGCCACCCTACAGGGGACAGACTTCTAGTCTCAAAAAACATGCATATTTCACCCAACTCTGTGTGAGATCATAGAATTAATTTGGTATGGATCCCATAAGCTTTCCTTATATGATGTGGCTTTAGTCTGTCATTAGGGACTTAATCATAGTTACTAAAAGGGAAAAGATAGGAAAGTCCCCCAACCCAAGTGTGAGAAATCTTTAACAAAGAAAAGTGTAGATGTGAAATCGTGTGAAAAAAATAAATTTTTATTTACATTGCAAATTATAAATGTCAGTATTAGAGACTTGTTCACACTTCTTCACTATTAAAATCTATCTCTGATAAAATAAAATATCAAACACTACCAACCATATTTTCTTCCCAAGTGAAGTGACAAACTCACCTTAGAAACTACCTTAAAATTTAGCATAGAGGATAATACAATAAAAGATCATTTGTTCTAGCCGCCACCATTTAAGAGAAAGTTGTGTTATATTCATTCATTAAAAAAAAAAATACCTTTTGGCACCTATTAATTTGCCAGGACCCCTGCTGCCTTCTATCTTTCTAATAGGGTTCTGGTAGTACCCCTAACTCTAATAATTATTCTTTGATTTCATGAGAACCTACAACTCATTGGCCTTACTTACCTTTTAATCTCCATTATCCTTCTCAAGATCTCATTATTATCTCAATCAGCCTATTTTTAAAGTTAAACTTTATAATCACTCATTGGAATTGCTTTACTGTTTTCCTTGTATGTCGTTTCTGCCAACATACTTCCCTGGCACAGTTCCAGCTTTGGCTCATTCCACTTTCCCTTCTTCGCCACCTGCATCTGAGCCACCGAACGGGCCTGGAGAAAGCACACAAGGATCCTGACTGGTTTTTATTTCAGTTCAGTCTCATAAGCACTGTGCGGCCCTGATTTACTGCCTGTCAACCTGCAACTACGTTTCGTTAGTCAATCCACTCTCCCCCGGTCCTAGATTACCATTACATGCCTGCTCCTCTCTTCTGAAACTTGTATTATTTCTCTGATTGTTTATGCTCAATAATGGCCTTTCTTTCTATTTCACCAAGCAAATAAAGAAAAATCAGTAGGGTTCTTAATTATTTCACCAACAGATCCACCAAGATCCCTGAGATTCTATCCAGGCAATTCACTTTCCCTTCCTTCCAATACATGAGCCATGTACAGGGATCCTAGAAATTACGTTCCTGGGGGATGGCTCCTCTCCTTATAGCATGTGCCAGCAAATGAGGGTGCTAGGCGCTAAACAGATGACCATGTGTGACCTGCTGTCAGAAAAGTTGGGCAGAAGGTCTATATCTTTAACTATATAACTTTGGGAGTGAGTGAAAGTAAATCTCTTCAAACTCATTTCCTTCTCTTTTAAAAATAGAGGCAGTAACATCTACTACCCATATTATGAGGTTTGAATGACATAATGAGCATGAGTGTGTTTTGTAAATTATAAAACATTTGAGCATGAAATGCAGTATTGCTTTGTCAGAACTGGGGCTCAAAGGCCAGCTGCACAGGTGCTGCACTGCACTCAAGGAGGAGAGGGCAGGGAGGGAGGCTTTCACAGAGATTGTAATGCAAATGCCCACTTAGTGCTACATGGATACCCCGACTACTACATTTACGAAACAAGTTCAAGGCCAGTGTCTCAGCAGCTTCCCTTTGCAGCTCATTTGCAAAGCACTGTTAGAAAATTATTATTAATCCTTTGAGACACAGTTCAAATGTTACTCTTGGAGCATCCCATGATATTTAGGTAGTCCTTCCCCCATTCTCCAATAACATTTGCATTCATCGAAATGCACACATTTATTGCTTCCTGCCGCCCTTTCTCTGCCTCCCTCTCAGGGTAAGGGTTTGTAAGGCTATGTTGTGTTCTGTTTGTCTTTCTATCCCAAGAGTTAGCAAGAAAAAAACCTGGTACTATAGCACATATTGGACAGAAATACTGAAGTTACCTGTCTGTTTTCTTCCTTCCTTCCTTCCTTCCTTCCTTCCTTCCTTCCTTCCTTCCTTCCTTCCTTCCTTCCTTCCTTCCTTCTTTCCTCCCTCCCTCCCTCCCTCCCTCCCTCCCTCCCTCCTTCCCTCCTTCCTTCCTTCCTTCCTTCCTTCCTTCCTTCCTTCCTTCCTTCCTTCCTTCCTTCCTTCCTTTCTTTTTAATTCTCATCCAATGATATTTTTCCATTGACTTTTAGAGAGATGGGAAGGAGGAGGGGAGACAGAGAGAGAAAAACATCAATGTGAGAGAGACTCACTAATTGGTTGCCTCCCTCATGCACCCCTGACCAACAGGCCTGGGATCGAGGTGGCAACAGAGGTACGTGTGCTTGAACCAAATCCAACCAGGACCCTCACTCCCCAGGCTGACTCTCTACCCATGGAGCCAAATTAGCTAGGGCTCTCTATCTGTTTTCAATATCCTCCCCTCACCCCAGCTCCAGCCTCTCCCTCCACACCGAGACCCATGAGATCAAAGGCTGCATCAGGCATGCAGTTGCTTTGGTGTTAGCATGATGCTGTGAGCATAGTAAATAGTAAGCCAAGGTGTGTGGAAACATGGCGAGGAAGAAAATAAGTCCTTCCATGTATTTTACACATCTTTTGGAGCACCTAATCTGTGTCATATTCTGAGGGAAGTGCTGAAGACAAAGCAGTGAGCAAAAACAGGTAAAAATCCCTGCTTTTTGGAGCTCATTTGCCAGTGGTGAAGATTGACAATAAAATAATAAATGAGCCTAAAGTTTGTTAGTGTGGGGTAGGCTAGATCAACTATTAGGTAAGGACAAGTCTCACCGGGGATGGGACTTGAGAATAATGATTTCAAGCAAATGAGGGAGAGAGAGAATGTGATTACCTGGGAATGGGGAGGCTTTGGAGAGTTTCACACAGAAGCGTGATACTGGTTTATGCTAAGATACATAGATAAATGAAAATGCAAGAGCGGACACTGCCTGTAAAATGTACACCAGTTGATTTTATGAAATGCTCCTTTCTGTCGGTTTGGTGTATTTCAGTGAAGCTGAGCATATGCAAAACAAAGGTTGCCATTGTTGTAAAATATATATTTGGTGATCATATGCACTGGATGTTTTTGTTATATTTTTGGTGAATAAACGAGTCAATGAACTTAAATGAATGGTTCCCAAGGGGTTGTCTATCAGGACTCAATGCAAAATCAGCCTGCCTTTTTGTGGGAATCAGGGGTAACAAATCCGGTTTTTAGCATTTTATTTATTTATTTTTTTAGGATGCAAGGGCTTCAAACAGAATGTTTCCTCCATAATTCATTTAATGTTCTTGAATGGCAAGACTAATATGCATCCTGTTGGCTAAATACTGCCACCAGCCCTTTTCCTGATGCAAATAACTTACACATTTTAATAAAATCCTCCAGTTCCTTATTATGATTTTATTTAAAGTGTGATCTTTTGGAATTCTTAATTGTCCTTCAACTTTGGCACCTTAATTTTTTTCTTAATCTAAATACAGTTAGAAAAACAAGCTAAAGATAGATAAATTAGAAATAGAAGCCAAGGCATTGAAGCCAAGAGATTTAGAAGACAGGATGTGCTAAGCCACTTGCTTATTGCCCGCATGCCTTCTAAAATATTATCACCATGCTTCCAGAATTCTCCTGGGGAGAAGATAGCTCCCAGTTCAAAGGTAGAACGGTGCTTCTGGTTTTGATGTAAGTAAAAATCACCTGGAAGTGAGAGTATTAAAAACAAGTAGGATTTTGAATATTTGTTTTAATAATGACAATCTGCTTAAAATATATGTGTTTTGGTTTTGATGACTTTATTATTAATGTGATGTTATTTAAAGTCTTTGATTTATTTTTAATGAAGCAGGATGCTAAAGTTAGGAGCTTTTTAAAATAAACTTTTACCTTGAGATAATTATAGACTTATGTGCAGTTGTAAGACATATATGAAGATACTTCATGTACTCATTACCTAGCTTCCTCCAGTGATGACATGTTGCAAAACTATTGATATAATACAAATCATAACCAGGATAGTGACATTAATACAGTCAAGATAAATAATAGCTCCTTCACCTCAGGGATCTCTCTTTTCTTTTAATATATATATATTAATATATAGATAGATAGATAGATAGATTTCAGAGAGAAAGGGAGAGGGAAAGAGAGGTAGAAACATCAATGATAAGAATAATTGGTTGGCTACCTGCTGTATGCTCCTTACTAGGGATCCAACACACAACCCAGACAAATGCCCTGACCGGGAATTGAACTGTGACCTCCTGGTTCATAGATCAATGCACAACCACTGAGCAACCCTGACTGGGCCCTCATTTGCTGTTTAAGGCAGCTTCACTCTGTAAACCCACATCCCAGACTCCTAGCAACCACTAATCTGTTCTCCATTTTTATAATTTTTGTCATTTGAAGGAAGTTATATAAATGGCCCCATACACCATGTGACCCTTTGGGGTGGTACTTTTTGGTGTGATCCCATGTGGAATCCTTTTCTGCTCCTACAATAGCTTCATTGCTTTATTGTACAGCCCATGATCACTCTTAGTTTTTGACATTCTATGTATCTCAGTATAGCCCTATCCTGATACAGGTCCACTATGCTCAAACACTCTCCACATACTTAAAATGGACAAGGGAGAGCAAATGAGACAGAGTGTAGGGGCGGGGAGAGAAAGGGGAGCATATAGATTTTTTTCAAAAGGTAGAAATTTTCTTTTATTATTTTTGTCTTTAAGTTCAAAGGGAAATAGAGAGTTAGAACCTACTTATGGCATTTGAAATCCATCACCATTCAAATTTGTTCCGTAATTAGCTACAGCCATGCATGGTATTCATGCATGTGTGTCTGTGTGTGTTAAGTGTGTATTGGTTTAACATGCATTATCTTGCATGGTCTTTGAAGCCCACGTGCACCAAATGCCACCCTTTCTCCTCTTCAGAGGTAATACTTAAAGAAGTCCTCTGGGCATTTGCCACTATTTTTCTCCTTGTGTCTGAAGATGGAGTATTTTATTCCAGACAGAGAGATCATTTCTTGTGGACTTCAGAGACATCATTATAATAAAACTTTGTGCATAGAAAATAGGCTGATTTGTAGTGAAGCTCTCCCACAGGGTTGTTTTTTGTTTGTTTTTTGTTTGTTTGTTTGTTTTTTCTGAGTTGAACTGTGAAACTAAAAAATTGAGAGATAATTAAAAATTTTCTGAAAACTGAGGCTTTAAGCTCACACAGCTATATTGGTTTTGACTAACAACTATGTTCCATTGTCTCTCTGTCCTGTGAGGTTCGTTTGCTTTTCTTTTTCTTTGATCTTTGGTTTTTAAGACCCTGTCTCTGATAGATACAAACTTTTAGAAAGTCTCTGGATGAAGAATTTGGGTGAAGAAAGCAGTCTTATGTTTCCTATTCTTTTTCCAGGGCTCCAATTTATGACCATTCATTATACATTTGTATATATCATTTGTATTTATCATTTGGCATTTTAAGATCAAGGGCTTGCTTGGTGCCCTTCCCCTTTTGACATGATTTACATACTACTTTCCAATCGTATTATTAGAAATCATAAATTATATTTAGACATGTCAAATCATTTGCCCCTGTGCATATTAGTAGCTCAGCAACCATCACAGTTTTTCACCACGCCAGTTCTGAGGATCTCTGACTGTCCTACATGAGGCTCTGTCATGCAACATCAATGCATTAAACATCTTTTATAGCATTTAGTCTATATATCCATCCCTTCTATATCTAGCACTATATACCTCACTGGCCTTAATGTTTAGTCCCATGTTCACACATAGCCTTTGCTCTATCCAACCATCTCATCTCTTTGTGGTTCTGTTTCATGTCCTTTCCCATGTAGGTGTCAAATATCTTCTATTCTCTTACTCCTAAATCCATCCATGTGTTTTTTGTTTTGTTTTGTTTTGTTTTTAAATCTTGATTGTCGTCATTTTTCCTGGGAATTTTTTTTTACTGTCCTCAGACCCACAACTCCCAAAGGTAGGTGCCCACAGCTAAACAGAATCACTCATTTTGTTCATTTCTGTTTCTCCTCAGTCTGGCAATTTTAAGTACATAATAAACATCCTTTAAATGACTTAATTTTAATAATCGTTATGAAAATAAATGAGAAGATGGGCGAATATCTTGAGTGTAAAATAAGATGCAATTTATTGCTAAAGAATTTCCCAAGGTAATTAAGATACCTCAAGCCATAACTCATTGCAAGCAGGCAGTTTTGGGGGTCTCACTGAACCCCTCCTCCTCAGTCCTTGAATCTTGATCCCATGGAACTGGAACTTAATGTACCATTGGTACAATGGTTTAATAAACAAAGCCTATGACACAAAGTAAATTCGAATCCTCATTCTAATCAAATTCTAAACATACCAGGAACAGCAACAGAGTGTTCCCTTGTTTTATACTATGCTTTAATTCAGTTCTTTTCAAAGAATGCCTATGAATACATGAAGGGTCTCAAAGACCCTTTCAAAAGATCCACAGTGCCAAAATTATTTTCATAGCAATACTAAAGCATTTTAAAACATGATATGAAATAATGATAATAACTTTAAAGTGATAGCATTTATAATACAATTGAGTTTTTGAGTCAGGCATCTTACCCAATGCTTTATGCATTTTTTCTCATTATTTCACAGCAAATGTATCAAGTAAGAATAATAGTTATTTTTTTCTAATAGAAGAAATTGAGTCTTATCTCAAGTTACAGAGTTAAAAAAATAGTGAAGAAGAAATTCAAATTTAGGTATATATCCACATCCTGTGCTTCCCCTCATGCCCTCTCCTCCCTCATATCACTTTACTGCTTCATTAAAGTTCAGTGGAGAAGAAAACCATGGTAAGAAGCCATTAGTTACATGAAAGTATAGTATTGTTACTGTGTAAGGTAAAGAAGCAAAAGAGACATCAGTACTATTGTGAAGATGGCCAAGAAAATATTTACAATTTTTGTGTGTGACTGTGCTGGACATTTAAAAGATAACTAGGTTTTACCAAGTAGGAAGAATAGGGAGAACAGAAGGTTACTTTTAGCACAATGACTAGTCTGTATAAAAAATAAAAGTGTTAACTCAGGGAAACACTTTTCAAGAACTGAAAGGCCCTGGCTAGTGTAAGAGTGTGGGCCTGAGCACTGAAGGGCCAGGGTTTGATTCCTGGTCAAAGGCATGTACCTGGATTGCAGGTTCCATCACACCTCAGTTTGGGGGCACATGCGAAAGGCAACTAATCGATGTGTCTCTTCACATTAATGTTTCTCTTCCCCACCACCACCCTGTCTCGTTCTTCCCTCCCACTCTCTCTCAAGAGAGAGAGAGAGAGAGAGAGAGAGAGAGAGAGAGAGAGAGAGAGAGAGGAGAGAGAGAGAAAGAAGAGAGAGAGAGAGAGAGAGAGAGAGAGAGAGAGAGAGAGAGAGAGAGAGAGAGAGAGAGAGAGAGAGAGAGAAAGAAAGAAAGAGAGAAAGAAAGAAAGAAAAAGAAAGAAAGGAACTGCCTGGCTGTACCAATAGAGGTTCAGAGCAAGAAACGAACAGCAGGAATTAAGTTTGGAGAGGAAACAGGAGCTATATTGCAGAGTACCTTGTATGCCTAGATAACATGATTAATATAGGCCTAGTGGTGAGGTCAGGGGAGGGTGGATGGGGTTAATGGGGACATTAAAAATGGGAACATCTGTGATAGTTTCAACAATAAAGATAGAAATTTTTTTTAATGCTTAGTATTTGATTAGAAACAATGAATAGGGGACAATTTTTAACCGTAGATTTTTTTAAATCTTTATTTGGGAATAATTTTAAATTTGCAAAGATAGAATAGACTGTTTCCAGATACCCAGCCTCCCCTAATGTTAATATTTTATGTACGTTTGGTACATTTGTCAAAAGTAAGAAATTAACATCGGTTTAAAATCATTAAATTACAGTTTTTATTTGGATTTCACCAGTTTTTTTGTTTTGTTTTGTTTTGTTTTTCCTGTAATGGCTCTTTTTCTGTTCTAGGATCCAATTCAGGATATTATATTGCATTTAATAATGCTTAGTAGTACTAATACCTCCAATCTTTTTACATTTTTCAGTATTTCCTACCTTGTTTTTCATGGCCTTGGCATGTTTTTGAAGAGTATTACTTATAGGTTTTAAAAATTAGATGCATTATTTTTCAATAAATGTAATTTCGCATACAGTTGTAAAAAGTAATGCAAACAAAACTCCTGTCTCCTTGACTCAGTTGCCACCCCTGGAGTAACATCTTACAAAAAATAGCACAATATTACTGTTAGGATATTGATATTGAAATAGCTAATAAACAGAAGACCCATCCCTAACAGGTCCCTCATGTTCCTCTTTTATGCCACAACCATTTCCCTCCTCTTCTCTCCCTCTTGACACCTGCCCACTACAGATCTGTATAATTCTGTCATCTCAAGAATGTTAGTTATATAAATACTGGTAGGGCCATTCAGTTTGTGACTTCTGGAGGTTGGTTTTTAACACTTAGCATAATTTCTGGAGATTTATACAAATAGAATCAATAGTTGTTACTTTTTGTTGCCTAGTAGTAGATGTATATGCTTTATTTAAATACCCACTGAAGGCCATCTGCTTCTGGTATGAGAAATAAACATGCTATAAAGATTTGTAAACATATTATTTTTCTGTGCACATGAGTTTTCATTTTCTGGGATAAATATTCAGGAGTGCAGTTGCTAGGTATTATGATAGTGGAATGTTTATTTTTTTATTTAGAGGAAATTGCCAAACTTGTTCCCATTTTATATTTCCATCAGCAATCTATCAATGATTGGTGTCATTTTTTTAAATTTTATTTCAGACATCTTGATAGCAATGTAGTGATGTTTTATTATAGCTTTAATTGGCAATCGCCTATTAGATGATGGCATTGAACATCTTTTCCTGTGCTTATTTATCATTACATCTTTAGTTAAATAGCTGGTCACATCTTTTGCCTATTTTCTTATTGCATTTCTTTTTGTTTTGTTTTGTTTTGTTTTAATGTTAAGTTTTGAAAGTTCTTTCTATATTCCAGATGCTAGTCCTTCATCAGATGTATGGTTTACAAATCCTTTCTCCCAGTTTTTAGGTTGTCTTTTCATTTCCTTCACAGGGGCTTTCACAGAACAGACCTTTTAAATTTGATAAGTTCTTATTTATCAATTTTCATGTCATGTATCATGCTCTTGGTGTCAAATCTAAGAATTATTTGTCTAACTCTAGATACTGAAAATTTTCTTTTATATTTTTGTTTTCTTCCTAAAGGTTTTGTAGTTTTACTAGAGGCCCAGTGCACAAAATTCTTGTGTGGCGGGTGGGGGGGTAGGGGAGCGGAAGGCAGTGTCCCTTAGCCTGGCCTGCACCCTCTTCAATCTGGGACCTTTCAGGGAATGTTTGTACAACTTCCAGTTTAGGCCAGATCCTGCAGGGACACCTCTCTCGCAATCTGGGACCACTGGCTCCTAACTCACTTGACTGCTTGTCTGATTGCCCCTAACTGCTCCCCTGCCGGCCCAATTGCCCACAATTGCCCTCCCCTGCCACATCCCTCCTCCTACTCTGTGTAAGGTGGCAGAGACACTTGCACCAGACTCCTCTGTGCAGCCCAGAGCTGTGGGACCCTAAGGCCACTCTGCGCAGGGTACGCTGGGCCCTGCCACTGCTGTGCACATGGCCATCTTGTAGTGGCCATTTTGTGGCGGTCATCTTGTGATGATGTCATGCATGAGGATGTGACACCACCTACTTTCACATTTAAACCTGCTACCCATTAAATTGATATTTGTATAAAACAAGAGGTTTCAATTGAGGTTCATTTTTATGGCTATGGATGTCCAACCCTCCAGAATTATTGTTGAAAAGGCCTTTCTTTCTCCATTGAATTAATTGCTCTTGCAGTTTTGTCAAAAATTGTTGGGCGTATTTGTGTGAATTTATTTTTGAGTGTTCTATTCCATTGAAGTACATAACTATTTTTTCATCAATACTATTTTGTATTGATGGAATTACTGAACTTAAATAGTAGACCTTGATATCATTAGCCATAGATTTTTAAAGAGATAAAGCAAAAACTACTTTCATTTTGTATTATGTATCTTGTATCCTTACAAAAGGCAAATGATTTTTACTGATTCTATAAATCTGGAAGTGAAACAATGAGGTATCATGGAAAAAGTTCTCGACATAACACCAGGTTCCATTGTCAGGCAAATGTTCTTAGAATTTAAATAAATAAAATATTTTTTGAATGGTATATCCTGTAAAATGAAAGTGCCCAATGACTGTTTTTAGGCTTTATTGACTAATACTGCCATTCAAAGCTTAGCCTTTATTTCTCTTGTTTTTGTTTTATTTTATTATTATTTTCCAATTATTGTTTATATTCAATGTTATTTTATACCAATTTCAGATGTATAGCTTAGTGGCCAATAGCCTACAAAATGCTTTCTCTTGGTGTTTTTAATAAACCATCTGAATATTACATAGATTTAAAAACCCTTCGATATAAAAATATGTATCTCTTGGTAATGTGAACTGTACTTAATTTAGTCAGGTTTCATAATCCTTGTTTGTTTAAATTCTGGGAAATAACTATTTTACAGTTAAAAGAATAATTGGTTGCATAATATACATAAAATTGTTGTTCACATGGAAGCTTTTGGTACTAATTAAGACAAGTTGGCAAAACAACCAAGGGGGAAATAGTTTTATTTGTGTATAAATTTAAAATATCAAGAGAATTGCTGTGAGGAAGAGAACTTTATAATGAATTGGGCTCAAAAGTTATTATGATTATGTTGCAAAGACTTGTCAGTTAGTATTATAGCATACAAGTAAAAATGCAAGTGTTAATGCCTTGCAAAAGAAAAGTTGTAAAAGCAGGCTATATCATGATTGTGAAGGTTAACCTAAATTTTAACTTCTTTGGAAGAAGAAAATCATCAGATAAAAATGTAGGAAATTATGTCCTTTGACTCAAGCTAAAACAATGTGGATTAACATGTACTCTACTATAAATTATTCATTCATTCAACATTTATTTATTCTATGTGTGAGGCATTATTCAAGGGATAGAACAAGTAAGGTGGGTTCATTCTCTAGCCCCAGGGTCCTTATTCTATTGGCAAATGAATCTTTGCTCTTCCAAATTACCTCCTAATTATTTGACTACGTAAAATTTAGTACTATCTCATTTGTTTTCTAATTCTTTGCTTACATATACCCTAAAAAATTACACACACACAATGCATTCACACATATATTTGTACTTTTTATGTTATCTGAAATGTTTAATTAGAAGTTTGAATAGTAACAGAGGATGTTATTTCTGTTATATTTACATTTTTAAATAAACCATAACATCATTGATTTAAATGTAACCAGTGAAATCTTACTACTATGGTGACTTGATACTCAGCATTGAGCCATTTAAAAATACAAGCATGAATTTTTAATATTATTCATACGTTAACATTGTTCCCAGTTCCTCTTAAATTTGTATTTATTTATGTCCTTCACAAAATTTTATCTTAATGTAATATATTTTTAGTTTTTATCTATTATGTTTCTTAAAGAAAAAAAAATGCAGATAAACTGTGTGTGTATCCTTTTCCTGTGATTAAAAAAATTACCCATAATTGAGTTAGTCTCATAAACATGTTAGTATTAAATATTTGAGACCCTCATAAATACATTATAAAATATAATTATTACATATAAAGTGATTTATTAGAAATGCCAACTTTTTATCAGATAGATGAAGCTTTTTTCCTTATTCATGAACATATGGATAAACATTATTTAATGTTAGAATTGAGTCTTACATTAGTAAAAGACTAACATATCACTTTTTTTCCCTATTTTTCAATTTTATAAATGTAAGGAAGCTATGAAAGTCTGTTTACATAAATAAAGAGTTGGATAGAAAAAGTTCTGTTATTTCAGTTACACTAAATTCTTTGAAATCCTCCTGGATTATTTGCCAGAAATCAGATCATGAACACAAGAAAGTAATTTTAATGACAACTTGACCACCTAATAAATCCTCCTTCAACTTTTACTTTATTTTTTTTATTGTTGACAATATTACAGACGCCCCCACCACCACCACTGTTGATCCCACCCCACCCCACCCCAGGCCTTCACTGCACTATTATCTGTATCCCTCCTAAAATTTTTATTAAAACAAAAAAAATATAATTTATATGACTTGCAAAATATTGGTTACCCAACACCAGCACTAAGATTTTGAAGGTTACCCAACATCAACACCAAGATTTGCTTTTTCCAAATATTTAACACCTTGAATCAATGTCATGGTAAATTTAGGGGGAAATGTCGCATATCTTGCATTGTAAGAATACAAAGGGGAGTAAAAACTAGCATTGCTGATCAATGTTAGGGTCTAGCTCACATTCAAAGTTATTTTGACCTCCTTCATACCATTCTCCTCTGAGTACTTCATTTGCTTGATCTCATTTAACCTCATATTCTCTGTAATATAAGACATTATCCTAACTCTACAGATGGAGAAAGTGTGGCCTAGAGAAGCTGCCTTTTAAAATGAAGGGCAGAGCTGGGGTTTGAACTACAGTTCATTGCTCTTTGCACTTAAACTGGTTGTCAGTCACCATTTTGAATTTTATAGTCTTAAAATCAAAATCTGCTATGTCTATGGGAGAGGAGTGGAATGGGACAGTGGCTGAAGAAAGAATGTGGTTTTGCACCATGTTTGAGAATAATAAATGTCTAAATCATTCAGAACAAATGATGTCTCTCCTTGATTTGTAGTTTGAATAGCAATCCTTTGATAACCTATTCCAGTATTGTGTCTATAAATTGCAAGAAAAAAAATACTATTGATATTAATTAGAATAACACATGCCTTTTAAAAAATTCAACTTTAAGGGATATTGGTTCATTACTATTTCAAGAGGGACGGCTGGAGTCTAGTATTTAAAGTCACATAAACTTTCATACCTTGATGCTTTGTTGAATATATGACACATTGGATGAGTTACTTCATCTCTCTGAGCCTTAGTATCCTCATCTGTAAAATGCAGTGGATAATAAGGTCAGCATAAAATTGTATGAGATGATAAATAAAATATTAACAAACTGAATAGCAGAGAAGAAACACCTGGAGTCAAGGGTTTAGAGAAGGCATAGGAGCTAGATCACAGATTACCTTGTAGGCCAAGATAAGAAGCATAAACTTTGAGTGAGAATATAGGTAAGGAATAGCTCCTACTCATATATATTTTTTAAATTACTTTTTCATTTGGTAATATTTTTACATTTATAGAAAAATTACAAAGATAGTACATACAGCCGAAACCGGTTTGGCTCAGCGGTAGAGCATCGGTCTGCGGACTGAAAGGTCCCAGGTTCGATTCCGGCCAAGGGCATGTACATTGGTTGCGGGCACATCCCTGGTAGGGGGTGTGCAAGAGGCAGCTGGTTGATGTTTCTCTCTCATCGATGTTTCTAGCTCTCTATCTCTCTCCCTTCCTCTCTGTAAGAAAATCAATAAAATATATATTTTTTAAAAAGATAGTACATATAATTCCTATACACCCTTCACTCCTTTCTTCCTAATATTAACATCTTACATGTATAAAATAACGTAAGAAGATGATACAATACTATTAACAAACTACTGGTATATTATGTTTACAATGTAAGAACTACTAAGAAAGACACGAATCCTTTTATTTTATTAACATAACAAAGGGCCCAGTGCAGGATTTCGTGCACTTTGAAAGGAACTGTGGGCTACGAGGATGGGGTGGGCACAGGGGCGGGTCTCAGCCCATCCTCCACATCCCCTCTTAGCCCCTCCTGCCACAGACCCCAGTCCCCTGTCTGCAGGCAGCCCTGCTCCTGCCACCGCTGCTCCCACACACTGTTGGCACCAGCCCCACTCGCACCTACTAATGGCATGGAATGATTGGGGCCTGCACTGTCAGAGGGTGTTAGCAGAGCGGCAGCTGTTGCCCCAATCACCCCTCAGGAGCAGGGGGAGATGGAAAAGCCCTCAGGGGTGATCAGGACCAGCAGCTGCTACTTGCACTCACTGATGGCCCCCAGCATTCAGGACCAATGCAGGGCACTGGCAGTGGGTGCAAACTGTGACTCCAGCACCAGCTGTGGGTAGAAGTGGGGCCAGCGCCAGCAGTGGGTGCAAGAGGCAGCGCCAGCAGCAGGTGTAAGCGGGGCTGTCTCTGGTAGAGGGTGCGAGAGGCAGTTGCTGCCCCAATCACCTCTCAGGAGCAGAGGGAGGTTGAGAAGCCCTGAGGGGAGATTGGGGTAGCAGCTGAGAGGCAGCTCCAGTGCTATTAGCAAGTGAAGATCTAAAAAAACACATCCCCAAAGTATGTGTGTGTGTGTCTATATATATATATATAAATTCTCCTAGCAAGGGTCATTGTTTGTTTGTTTGTTTTCAAACAATGTGGACAGATTATATAATATACCTTGATATATGTATTTATATTTGTTAGATAAGAAAGTTTAGCTCCTTATTCCAGCAAATGATTGCTTCCAGTGTGTAAAGAATTATTTTGTTTACTTTTTGGAATTAAAAGTTAAATCTTTCAGGTACTATGAAAGCATGGTAGTGAGATAAGCTTGACCCTCTATAACTTGAGAAGCTTCTAGTACTGTCACAGACTGGTTGCTGTCAGGGTCAGCTAAGCCTTCCTCACAGAACCTCAGGGCTCTTCCTCTCTTTTCACCTGCCTGCCTGTAACTCTTGCCATCATTCATTAGGTTTAGGTTAGTGTTGTAGAAAACTGAAGAAACCCAAGCAATGCTTAGAGAAATTGAGTCACACAGCTTTATTACACCAGCGGTCTCAGAGGAGTTGCCTTTCAAAGTCTGAGCAAACCAATATGGTGGAAGCTCTTCTTTATACCCCATTGGTGTCTTAGTCCCCAAATGTGGAATGGAACTTCCAGACCTTTCATGGGCTTTGCAAAAAGCCCCAGGTGTTGGGATGGGGTTTTAAAAGACCACACCTATGGGCCTGGCCTGGTGTCAGCACTGATAATCCCCTCCAGGGGTTGTGTATTATTCATTTTATGGCCTCAGGTCTTATAAGACAAGATTCTGGGAAAGGGGCAGTGACTTAATTATGTTATCAATAATGTGCATTAGGTTACTGACAAATTCAGATTTCGAGGCCCCCCCCCCCAAAAAAAAAAAAAAAGTCTTATTTTCCCCATGATTACTAAAGAGTTACTGGAGCATCAGAGAGAAAAATGCATTGCTCCATAAGGAAAGGAATTCTGAGTCTCTGAAATGGAATTTTATTAGACCTGAAACTGTTAAGAGAAAGTGGGAGGTAAATTAAAGTCCTTGAGGACACCCTCGTGTGGTATGTCTTGTCTCACACAGGAAAGAGTTTGCAACCTTAAAGCAATGAAAATTACAGTTAGGATTCAAGCTTTGAATCTCAGCTATTCCATTCACTGGGTTGGTGTCTTTTGACAAGTTGCCCACCCTCTCTGTGCCTTGGTTTCCTCATCAGTAAAATAGTGATTATGCATATCTAATAGAAAATGTGAGGATTATACAACATAACATATATGAAGCTCCTTGGTTAATCACTGTCACATACTATCACCAGAAAGGGACCAGGCTCCCAACAGGTCTGCCTTAGGCTGCTCTGTGGTATGTGGATTCTTGATTTCATGTAGGAAGAATTTCATAGTACAAGTCATGTGATTTTGAGAGTACGTTCATTAAAGCTGGGGACAGTGAAAAAAAAGGAAGGGCTTAGGGTAGAAGAAGCAACCTGAGAGAGCCTAGGCAGTGCTGCTATAGCTCACTACAGTGTGATGTATTTCTCAGTGAGTCCATGCCGCTCAGTGCCATACGCACTGGGCGGCATGGACTCACTGAGAAATAAAAGTAACAGTGACAGAAGTGGGCCAGGGTGGGCTGCCTTGAGTTCACTGGAAACAGAGAAAAGGGGGTTTTGGAGACAGGTCCAGGGGGTAAGCCTGGGATGAATTACTGCTACTACTGCTCCTCTCATTGCATGTCTCCTGGGAACCCTCAGAGTTTAGGAGAAAGAGCAAAAATACACACCTGAGAAAAGGAGGAGGGTGGGTATGTCCCTAGGAGAGCATGAGTAGGTTTCTTTTGTCTTGATTTAGTTTTTAAATCTCTCTTCTAAAGTTGGAGATCTCAGAGGAGGATCTCAATAGAATAGTCATCAGCTTTCTAGGTATTCTCTTCAATGTGCTGTTTCATCCAAATGAGCCTATAGAGGGGTCAGATTCATTCTCTGGCAGTTTCACCTCCAAAGAAGGTCACTGAAGAGAGACCTGGACCAGGGTCTGGAACCTGTAAACCATGTGCTTCTAAGTGTCCTTGGTTAGGGAAGATAAGACCTTGTGATTTATTATTTGGCTGTCAATTGCTGAACCAGTTTGTTCAACTGTCTGTCTCAGTTTCTCCATTCTACTTGCCAAGGAATTTTCCTGGCTTCTTACTATCCTGCTTTAATATGAGGCACTCTAATCATTAGCTGCCATCTTTTCTCCAATATCAGCATTTGAGGCTGTTATGTACTGTTTAGTGCTCTCCTACTCCTGAGAACCCTATGAAGGAGTGGTATCCACAATGTCTGATCTTCAAAGTCCTACTTAGCTTCTGCAATCTCAGTCTTCTTGATCAATTTTTTAGAGCAGGCTAATTATAAGGAAGATTGATTTGCCTTAACTACTGTAAATGAAAATGTTCAGACTTTTCTATACAGTGGCAAATAAAGCAGGTTCCATGCCTAAGGATTTATAAACAGAAATCATAAATGACAGGGGTAATGAAAAATTCTGTGCAAGATTTGTATGAGATCGACTGCCTCGGCAATGGAGTTATGTTGGTATGCGAGAGAAGGTAATTCTTTTCTCAACCTGTCTTTACCAGGGCATATTGAAGTCAAATAACATTCCCATCAATTGCAAATTTAGAGTGTGAAAGTTTCTAAGGAATTCTATACATAGTGAATCTGTCTTCCTAAACAAAATTTCCCTCCACAGCAAATGACCCCTCCTTCAAAAAGGAAGGTAACATAGTATGCAGAAAGTGTGCTTCTTACTGCTGGGGTTACTTATTAGAGCATGTCTCAAACCCTTACACATGACACCACTTCAGATATTCCAAATCTTCATATTTGATAGCAAGTATATAAGTCCCTTGACATTTAAACTTAACACGTTTTGAGTGGAATTTATTTTTTAAATGGAGCCCAATTTTTTAAAGACTATCTATCAATACTTATCAGATCTTCAAAGTACCCTAAGTTGAAACCATCTAAGAATAATTTCTCTAGTTCGTTTAGAATTGGAAAAATTCTTTTATTTACACAAAGGGTCTTTATTAATATTTTCAAGTGAATCTATTATTTCAAAACCCACTATTTTGCTGGAATCTCATTCTGTGCACACCAGAAGTAGTATTTCATTCAATCTATAAGGAAATGAGAACAAACTTTGAGTTTCTGCCCAAGTATTGACTATGTACTAGAGATGAATAGTTCATTTTCTCTTTCCAAGCAGGATTATTTAGGGGAAATATGCTAAGCGTAAAGGAAAAAATCAGCATACCTAAGTATTTTTATGATATTTATAGGAAAACATTAGTAGGAATAATCCACTAGCAGTCTAAAAACTTCCATTTTTATCTCTGAAAAAATGTCTGATGCATTGAATTTACTTTAAAATTGTACTGATGCAATATAAAAACTTACTCTGAATGCTTAATTCAGCAAACAATTACTCAATGTTTTGTATGTATAATAGAGTGCTCCTAATCATAAAGAACACAATGTTGAAAAACAGCCTCATCAACTTGCTCACAAATCTATTGTGGGTGAAATTTACATAACAACAGCTATTATTGATTTGTGTGGTTTTTTTGGCCAGCCCCCCAGTTCAGTGCTTAGATTTTTAAATGGCTTTCTTACAACAAACCCACTTATTAGATATTATTATCTCCATTTATTAGATAAAGACACAAAATCTTTGTGAATTCGGGCTAACAAATCCTATTTTAAAAAAACAGAATTTAAGAAAGGAGAGGAAATAGTATATTCACAAGACTCATAAGACTGTAGTACATTTCAACAAGAGTTTAGAGCTTATTACTCAAGACATTTTGAGAACTCTGAAAAGGAAATAGAAAAAACACACAATATTAATGTTTAAATAAACCTCATACTCTTTTTGATTGAAACTTTAGGGTTATAAAGCTATGAGAATCTTTAGGCACAATATATCTGGATTTTGACAAGACATATATGTACTAATATAAGGGAAGCATGCTAATTAGACCAGATGTCTTCTGGACAAAGACACAGCGGCTGCCTTAGGCTCAGGCAAGCCACGGATGGTGGCTGCTGCTGTGAGGGCCCAAGGCTCAGGCTGCTGTCACGGCCAGCAGTGGCAGCAGCAGAGGCATGATGGGGGCGTCGCCTTCCCCTGATCATCCAGTCACCTCTCACAGAGGCAGTCCAGAGGCAGCAGCAAGGAGGAGGTGATGGGGGCATAGCCTTTCCCTGATCAGCCACTCACCTCCAACAGAAGGAGGCCAGACTGGGGCTAAGGCCTGCTCCCCCCAGGGAGTGAGCCTAAGCTGTCAATAGGACATCACCTGAGGGCTCCTGGACTGTGAGAGGGGGCAGGCCGGGCTGAGGGGACACCCCCCCACCCCCAAGTGCATGAATTTTCTTGCACCGGGCCATTAGTTTTTTAGAATAGACTAACATCTAAGATGCCAAAATGTGAGATAGAAGATTTAGATAAATTTATAACTTATTTGCTAATGATAAGGAATATATAGGTTCTATAGTGGTTAGAAGTTTGGAGTCTGTATTCAGAATCATAATTGCCCTCCTTCTTATCTCACTTTCTTTGTTTGTAAAATTGTTATAGTACCTCCGTTACTGAATACTTATAAAATAATTGCTGTGAGTTTTACTAAGATTCAATACATATGAGATATTATCTTAGATTAAGTAATCTAGGACAACCTGAAATTACTGGTGGTATACCATGAACTCTGATCTCACCGCATCCTGCTGGACATCTGTGTTATTAATCTTGCAGAGATATAGCTCTGATAAAATTTGAATACATTTAAGTCTTTGCAATCAGTCAATTAAAAATATTAGACATAATAACAATAAAAATGAAAGTATAATGTATCATTTGCTAAGTCCTGCTATAAGCCTAACATTTCTTTATGTATTATCACAAAAACCCAGAAGGGTAAACATTATTTTCCCCATTTTACATTTAAAGTACTTAAGGCACAAAGAGATCAAGAAATAACCTTCAATCACACAGCCAATTTGTAGAAGTCCTAGGGATCAAAGACAGGTCTATCTCACACTAACCTCAAGGAGTTTTTCTTACATTGTGCTATCTTTAATGACGACATTTCATAGAGATGAATTAAAATTTTTATTTTAGGTTAAAACCTACTCTGCTTGAATTTATCTATATAAAAGGGTAAGTGACTGAATCCACATTCTTTGATTGCCCGACCGACCGACCAGCCTGTACATATGACGCGCAACTGGCAATCTAAAAATAAATGTTGACTCATGCATTTGTGATATTTGTACCCATCTGTCACCCGCCTCTCTTTTAAAATTAATTTGAAGACAGTTTCCCATGATGCCAGCATTTGCAATGACTATTAATAAATCACAAGGACAAACTCTAGACAGAGTGGGAATGTTCCTATCTGAACCTGTTTGTTCGGACATGGTCAGTTATACGTTTACTTTCTCTTGAGTTTGAAGAGCTTGTTACGTTAAAAGTTTTGAATACTTCATCAAAAGGGAAATGTCTCAAGCACTCGGAAAGTGTTTTTACTCTTAATGTGGTATACAGGGAGATAATAGAATAAGTTTAATCAATTATCAGTCATTGTTTTTAATCAATGTTATTTTTATAACATGTTTTTGTTTCTTTTTTGTGTGTGTGTTTTTATATATTTTATTGATTTTTTTAAAGAGAGGAAGGTAGAGACATAGAGAGCTAGAAACATCTATCAACTGCCTTCTGCATGCCCCCCACTGGAGATGTGCCCACAACCAAAGTACATGCCCTTAACCGGAATCAAACCTAGAACCTTTCAGTCCACAGACTGATGCTCTATCCAGAGCCAAACAGGTTTTGGCTGTTTTTGTTGTTTTTATATCATGTCTTTATTGTTGCTATATCATGTTGTTATTTTTTATTAATCAATTTACGTGTAATTTTCATATACATTTTACTAATTTTCTTTCATCTCTCTGACACTTCTATCATAGAAAAAGGACAAATAGTGATATTAAAATATTTCTTCTAATTAATTTCCTTTCAGTGTGCACGAATCCATGCACCAGCTACTAGTATGAATATAAATACATAGCAGAGGTTTTCTAAAGCTCTCATTTAAAAAATTACAAAAGCTTTTCAATTTATTGCAAATTAAGTCTGAATCAATAATATTATATTTTTAAGATAACTGTAGGTTCTGGGAATGCTAATAAATGTATTCTGTAATGTATTTGACTACCTTAGGCCTGTGTGCACAATTAATAAATGGTGGTAATTATTTTTCTTATTCTTATTATTTCTTTACACTGAGCAGCCCATCCACATAGATTTGCATGCCATTTGGGATACAGGGGTTCTCATTTAAGAAGGACCCAAAAACACAGGTAAATGTCTCAGAAAATAGTGACTAGATAGATTTCAGTACTATGCCACTAAATCAGGTTGGAAGAAATTACATATATTGGGCTTAAAATTTTTGTTATTGGGTGTTATGCTGGTGTCTACAGTGTTGCTAGCGAGACTAGCGCCCAAACATCAGTAAGTTGACTTCAGCTTAACATTAGAAAGAAAAGTTGGGGAATTAAAACAAATTATATATTTTAAAATTAATTTTTAGAGAGAGGAAAGGGGCCGGAGAGAGAGAAACCTCAATGTGAGAAGAATACATCAATCTATTGGCTGCTTCCTGTACACCCCCTAAGGGGATCAAGCCCAAAACCCAGGTGTGTATCCTGATCAAGAATAAAACTGGCAACCTTTCAATGGGACCACACCCAACCCACTGAGCCACACAGGCCAAGGCTAAGGTACACTATCATATGAGGTACTAAGCTTCTCATTACTGGAAGCATTAAAGCAAATATCAGATAACTATAAAAAAAATATGAAGTTTGAGAGGAGGTAAGAATTGGAGAGGAAGTCTTGGTCCATGTTACTTTCCCTCTTGGAAATTTATACACAATGTTATATTACATACATGCTCACACATATACCAGAAATATGTATAGATTTAAATTATTTACATCATTTGACCAGATAAAAGGTATGGGGAGAAAGCAGTGAATTATCAAAATATAAATTTTGTACAGCAATCCTTTCTTCACCTTTAATACTAAAGGATTTTCACTTTGAATTCCCGACAAACATCTTACATCATTTCAAAAATCTCAGCTGGAACAACAATACCCTACCACTGGGAAAGTTACATAAGAGTTCTTTTAAAACATGGATGCGTTTATCATTGGAATAACAGAGAGAATGCATACTGTAAGCAATGCTATGACTCTGCATCTTGTGTAACACAGACACAATTTTGGGAAAACTGCTTGATTTCATTTGATGACTTTAATACCCTTGGACCCAATCACATTGACTCAATAATTGGTTCTTCAAAGAGATGAATCATCAGAGTGAATGTGTAATCTGCCCCTGCTTAATCTATTAGGTCTTGGAGCATTTTTCCTAATCTTTCCTATAGCCTTAGTTTCTCCAAACAACAGACAGCTCTTTGGGGAGCAGGCAAGTGAAAGCAAACAGCTGCTGAGTTAGGATCAGCTGTGTTTAACTTTCCCTTTAGCACTTGACTAATTCCCTTACTGGATGGGACTCAGTCGTGTCAACACATTAGATCTGGAATGAGCCAGATCCTCCAGGGTTCGGTGCCTTTTCAGATGTGACCCCTTAAAGGCTTACACTTGGGATGTTTGTCAAAACTATCTTCTGTGGCTGGCCTCCCTTCCTGGCTCAGCCTGCACAGTCCCCAGGCTGTTACAGCAAAAGCTCTGTACCACACACTGACCTTTTACTACCTTTAACTCAAGCTGTGACCATCTTCTGTGGTTGTTACCCAGTTGTGGGGACTGGAGAGAAGCAGTCCTTGGATGTAAACTTGCAGGATCTTTGAGGAGGTAAGGATAATGAACCTGAAACGAGGTGTCTTTCCTGATTAACACTAGGAGTATTGAAGCAGAATCTGAGTGATCACCTGACAAGAATAAGGTAGAAAATGAGATTACCTAAAAATTCCCTTTCAACTTCAAAAGAGCAAAATGGCACGATCCTGCTTAATCCAGTTCAACTGTTCTCTACGACTGTTCCTTGTTAGACTCAGAATGCAGTTCTCTCCTCAGTAGCCTGGAAATGTGCCGATTTATTCTGGCAGTGAATCCAGTGCCATGCACCTGTTCATTAGTGTATCAGAGCTGTTTCTCATTTGCAGGGTATTTTGCCCAGTGAGTGGCTTTGCTTTGATGATAGTATTAGACAAAAGGCGTATAACCTTATTTGGCTGAATACTCAGGAATAAAAGGTCCAAAATACACTTTCAGGGGACTAGCTAGGGCTAAGATTGAGATGTTATGCAACCACTTTTCACTGTCTATATCAAAGGTCCATTTCACTAGAAACGAATAGTATGTGAGAACTGCATGGGACTGTGGAGTTCGTCACGTGCCCCATGCATTTGATTATGTTTATAAAAACTACACAGAGAAACTTAAAGTCACTGAATAAGTAGAATTAGAGATTATATTTTCCACATAAATATTAAGTTTACAGCCCTAGCATTCTGAACTATTTGAATATTTCCTATTTCGTGAAATCATTTAACTGTTGAAATCCCATCTCCCAAGTCTGGGAAGGACCTGCATATGTACTGAGGAGTGAATGTGATGTTTGGGGCTGGGATGACGTACCTAATCTTTTAAATAGTGATTGATTCATTTACTCTGTGACTTGATAAGATTTAAGTGTTTCTCAAATCCTTATATCATGTCAAATTTATTAGTGTTTTTTTGCAGACATTCAGTTTCTCTTAGAATGTGGTCATTTTTTGAGGCCACTGATATAAAAAGTGAAGAATAAAAGCAGCAGGAGAGGTGAAATCCTAGAGATTGCTTTTTCAAGAAGCAGTCAAAATAGAGAGTTTTAAGAGATCTCTTGATCCCTTCACAGGAAATCAATTGTATTAGTTTTCTATTGCTGTGTAACAAACCCAGATTTCATCAGTTTAAATAAAAATGCATCATCCTACAGATTCTCTAGGTCAGAAATGTGCAAGCAGCCTAGCTGGGTGATTCTGGCCCAATGATCTATTGTGAGTCTTACATGAAGGCTTGCCAGGGGTAGGGTACGGGGAGGAAGTGTGGGTGAGCAGTTTCTCCCAAGCTCTCTCACTGTGTTTGCTGGCAGAACTCAATTCCTCAGGGATGGCTGGAGATTTCAGGTCACCAGTCACACTGGCCTCTCGAACACTACCTGAATGTCCTCACAATACGGCAGCTGGTTTTAGGGAGACAGAACATGTCCCAAATGGAGGCCCATCTTTTTATATCCTAAAGTCATGCAGGTAACAGATCACCACTTCTGCTGTGGGCCATTCATTACAGATGAGTCCCTAAGTCCAGCCAATATTCAAGCAGTGGGTAGCTAAGCACCATTTATTGAAGGAGGAGTATCAGAGGATTTGTTGACATAATTTCAAAGCCATCAGATGGGCGTCTTGAAGGAGAAGCATTTACAGACCAATATGCTTCGTTAATTCCAGCTCTGGGAGAAACCATCGGGTACATTGGAAAGACACTGATCAGGAGAATGAGGAGACATAATCCCTTGTTCTGATACTGATTCCATCTGTGATCAATTAATTTGTCTCCAACTTCAGTGTGAACATGAGTTAACTTGAAGGGTTGGTGAAAACATGGATTTCCAGGGCCCATGCCCAGATATTCTAACTCAGTGGGTCTCAAGCGAGGCCAGAGAGACTGAATTCCTCAGGAGGTCTAAGATCATGCTGATGCTGTAAGTCTGGGGTCAACTTTAAATTTCAAAAATCTAACTGAACTCTCAAAGCATGGCCCTCAGCCAGCAACATTAGCTTCACCTGGAAGCTTGTTAGAAATGTAAAAACTTTAGGCTCCGCCCCTAGACCTAAGGAATCAGGAACAGCAATTTAGCATTAGCCCCAGGTGATGTATATGGGCATTAAAGTTTAACAAAGACTGCATTCTGGGAGGTATTGTGTACAGATCAAGATCTCAGTTTTCTTCACCTTTGTTAAAATGGCTGGTGTTGATCCCATTTTGATTCCAACAAACTGTGGATGAAAAATTAAGATTTGAAGCCAAACTTCTAGGAATAAATTGTGCTTCTGCAAAACCTCCGTTTCTGCATGGTTACCATGGGGATCCCACAGCGTCTTCCCTCGGTGAAGGGTGAAGGTAAGAATGAAAGAAGCTTATGACTGTAATGTGCCTGGCTTCCATCTGAACAGAGAGCTACAGCCCCACATTGGTTTTACACTTTTGCATGAATATTCAGGTCGCAACTAGCATGGAGCTGTTTGTGAAATTGCTTATTTGTTATGTTGGTTCCACCTATTTGATTAGTTAATTTGGTAAATGTAATGATGCTTTAACTGAAGTGATTCTGTTTAATGATTATTGATTTGAACCTCAAGAAGAGGAAAATAAAATTGATTCCTAGGTAATTATAACTTAAAATACATACATTGAGTATGTGCAGATGCTGACTGATTAAAGATAATGAATATTTAGAAAACCGGTATAAATTTGGGAGCAAATTGGAGGGAGGCAGATTGTGGCTCACAAAGTAATTAAAGCAAAAACGAGAGATGGCTGACCAATGATTAAATGGGTTGTCCCAGTGGTCGGCAAACTCATTAGTCAACAGAGCCAAATATCAACAGTACAATGATTGAAATTTCTTTTGAGAGCCAAATTTTTTAAACTTAAACTTCTTCTAACACCACTTCTTTAAAATAGACTCACCCAGGCCACGGTATTTTGTGGAAGAGCCACACTCAAGGTGCCAAAGAACAGCATGTGGCTCGCGAGCCGCAGTTTGCCGACCACAGAGTTGGCCTGTTAAGTGAGGTGTTGCTCACTAAGGAAATGTTCAAGTTTTTATCTCCCCCATCCCTGTACTCACCTTTTTTCCCATAACGCCGTCTCTCAGATCCTTCAATGCAGCAATGCAATTCTAATTGTATCACATTATAGGAATACAGACTTAACTATTGTGTCAGACATTCAACAAGAACATATAACTTTAGGAAGATGTATGTGTATTTCTTTTCCTCATAAAAGACAGAGCCAAGGCTTTTGGCATAAAAGTCTCCATTAAATTGTCAGGGGCCCCGCCTCTTTTTCTGCTGTCACTCTTCCACAACAGACTGCTTCCCATCACACCCAAACTGCAACTCAAAGGGAAGGAAAGGCCAGCTGTCCATCTCATTTATGTATCTGGTGGTCATTCATTTAATACTTGAAGATGCATGCCTCACTTTTTTCTATTCTGCTGTGGAACCTGGTAGATGACCTTGGCAGGTAGGGTATTGCCCCTTCCCTCTGTCTCCCTTGAGAGGCATCCAACAGGAGCTGCATTTCCTCTGTGCCTCTGACCTCAGACCAATGTTCAAGGCCCCAGGACTCAGGTCTCACTCTCCTTTCTCAAGCAGCCATCAACCGGGAACTTTGGTTCTGAACGCCTCTTGTTATCCCTCTATTTCTATGAGTTGTAGTGATGTCCTTCTGTTATTAAACTTCAACAGATATAGAACTAGATATAGCTTGGGTAATTTGTAACTTCATTTGGCTTCTCAGATCTTCTGTCACTATGTAGCAAATTCATTCTATGAAATCCTTTCTGATTGAAACGCCTAGCGGTGTGGCCACAGCTAGCTTTTAAATATACTGGGAAGTCTAATTTTTATTCTGTGTGTTCATGTGCACACCTGAAAATCACAGATCTTGTTCTTTGAGAGAAGAAGGTACTGAAAAATCAAAGGACATCCGGCATTACCTGCCATAGTGTGCTCCTAGGTCACACAGGTACATCTTTGCACACTTCCTCCCACATATAGAACATATTCATCTCATATTCCAGGGAGACTGCCTCAAAGTCTCATCCAGTTACTCGTTTCTGGCATGAGGTCCATGGTCCCTGGATTGCGAATACTCACCTATATCAGGTCTAGCTGGGTTTCTTTATGATTCAGTGATCCAAAAAAATACTCTGAATGCAACACTGGGGTAGGAACAGGAGAGTCACAACGACTCTTCCTTCTAACTCAGTGTTTTTCAACCTTTTTTGGGCAAAGGCACACTTGTTTCATGAAAAAAATCACGAGGCACACCACCATTAGAAAATGTTAAAAAATTTAACTCTGTGCCTATATTGACTATATATAAAGTAATTCTCTTGAATAGGAATCAAATAAACACAAAGAAAGTATTTTATAATTACTTTATTATGAAATATTAAGTAAACAAAATAGTGAAAAATTATAAAATTCTTGTCTTGTCTGCACCTACGGCACACCAGGCAACATCTCCCGTGGAACAGCGGTTGAAAAACGCTGTTCTAACTTGTCAATTTATGGGCATTGAGTTATGCACTTTTCCCTTATTATACTTATAATGCCTGTGAGGGTGCATAACAATGCCACTTATTTCATTCCTGATATGGATATTTATGTCTTTTTTTTTTTTTTTCTTAGTTGCCAGTCTGACAAGGGTTTTTATCAGTTTTCTTTTCAACTGTGAAGTTTTTGGTTAAATTACTGTATTTCTATTGCTTTGCCATTTTTAGTTTCAATGATTTCTGCTCATCACTTTATTTTCTTTCTGCTTGATTTGAGTTTGATTATCTCTTTTTTCAATAATTTCTTAAATTGAAACTTAGATGATCAATTTCAGATACTATTTTATTAGGTAGCATTATGGGTATAACTTGTGAAAAGTTATAACTGCACCTTGCAAATGTTGATGTCTTATTTATATATTCATTTATTTTATTTTTTCCCTTGAGACTTCCACTTTGACCCTTACATTATTTAGAAGTCTGTCATTTAATTTTCAAACATTTGAGGATTTTCCAGATACCTTTCCATTTTTTATTTCTAGTTAAATTCTACTATGGTCCAAGAATCTACTTTGTATAATTTTTATTTTTATAAAATTTCAAGTTAATTGAATCTATCTATAATTTATCTTGGTGAAGGTTCTATGTGTACTTGAGAACAATGAATATTCTGCTGTTTTGGGAGTGTTCTATGATATGTTACTTAGGTCAAGTTGGTTACTTTTTGAGGTTTGAGGTTTTTGAGTTCTATAAATGTCTTGAATTTTTGCCTCCTTGTTCTATAATTTATTGAGAAGTCTCCAACTATAACTGTGGAACTGTCAATTTATCCTTTCTCTACTAACAGTTTTTGATTTATGTATTTTGAGGCTAGTTGTTCATGGCATACACAATTAAGATTTTTTATGTCTTCCTAGAAAAATGACCCCAGTATGCAATTTAAATATATATATATATATACATATATATATATATATATATATATATATATATATATATATATATTGATTTTATACAGAGAGGAAGGGAGAGAGATAGCAAGTTAGAAACATCGATGAGAGAGAGTCATCGATCAGCTGCCTCTTGCACACCCCCTACTGGGGATGTGCCCGCAACCAAGGTACATGCCCTTGACCGAATTGAACCCGGGACCCTTCAGTCGCCAAGCCGACGCTCTATCCACTGAGCAAAACCGGTTTCGGCCCCCAGTATGCAATTTTTTATGCCTAAATATATTTATTGGTTTGAATTCTACTGAGTTTGGTATTAATATTGCTACTCTAACTTCCTTTTGATTAGTGTTTGTTTACTACCTCTCTTTCCATTATTTTATTTTCCATATATAAGACTTGATATTTAAAGTGAACTAGAGATAGCATATAATTATATGAATTAGATTTTTATGGAATCTGACTATCTTTTAACTAGTGTGTTCAGAATATTCACACTTAATGTTGTTATTAATATGGTTGAATTAAAATCTAAAATTCTATTAGGTATTTTGTATATGTTCTATCTGTTCTTTATTTTTCTTTCTTTTTTTTTTTTTTACTACTCTTGTGTAACTATGCATTTTTAAAGGGGATTTTTAGGTGTATTTTTCTTCTTCTTTGGGCACTTTAAAGATTTCACTTTCTTGTCCTCCATATTGTATGATTTCTGTAAAGGACTCTATTATAACCTCCATTCTTATTCCACTGCATTTAATTTAACTTTATCTTTGGCTACCTTGAAGAAATTGTCTGTGGTGCTCAGCAGCTGGAATATGATGAGATTAGATATGCATTTGGGGTCTGCTTGTTATTCTGAGCTTCATGGGTCTGAGGTTTGTTTTCCATCAGCAATACTGGAAAGGTATCTGGTTTTACTTCTCTCTGCAGGTATCTCTCCCTTTATTGATTTGGGACCAATTAATTGCCCTTTGACCACAGCACTTTGATGGGTTCCACAGCATCTGTGAACTTTATGTTTGCCCAGCTTTTTGGCTGTTGTTATATTGGTGCACATTATAGCTCCCTTTACCCTGAGAAAAATATAGATTGTAGTATAGTTTCAAGCTAGAAAAATCTTTTTTTTTTTTTTTTTTTTTTTTTTTTTTTTTTTTTTTTTTTACTGGAAATGTGCCCGCAACCAAGGTACATGCCCTTGACCAGAATCGAACCTGGGACTCTTCAGTCTGCAGGCCAATGCTCTATCCACTGAGCCAAACCAGTTTTGGCGGAAAATCTAGTTTTAAAAAAATCATCTATAAATCTTATCTATTCTACTATCTATCAGAATAAATGAGGCATAGTGGAGTCATCTGAAACAACAGGTTTGGATGGGGAGACAATGCCCTTAATTTGATTTTTGCCACTGTAGTGGCTCCAATGCCTGGCTAACATTTTTAAATTTAAAAATGTTGGTGCCATATTATTTTATCCAACTAAGATTCTTTTTTTTGGAAGCTTCCTAATATTACTGTTTTAATCTAAGATTTAAAAAAAATCAATTCACCTTTTTTTAACCCATAAGATTATGAATTATCAGAATCTCTATCAATTTACATTGCAAGCTGTGTGTCAAGTGCCTCACTTAGCATATCTGCATTGCCCACAATCTGCAAATTGTTTAGCTTGAGCTCAATGCCTTTTCTTTCTTGGGACCTTATTAAAATATTAAACAAGGACCTGAAACATTCCAATATTCTGAACAGTTCTAATCATTGCCTTTTAAGCATCTCTCTCAGGAAGTGATCTTTCTAAGTGTTGATGAAAGTGTTAACAAATCTTTGTCACAACATACTAAGAGTTACCCACTTTTCAAAATGTATTATCTGTGTCATCACAACACAGTCCACAACCTCAAAGACAGTGCCACGTGGTTTATGTTCTATTAGAGGAAAATCCCATTTTAAGGAAATAAAGTCTAAATTGTTGAGGATAGAGACTCACATACCATTAAGAATCTTAATAAATGAAAAGTGACTCAAATAAAATAGGAGGTAAAAGCCCAAGCTAGAGAATGTTTAAAAGCACAGCCATTAAGGCCTTTCATTTTTCGCCTATTACTCTGCCATCTCAGCAGATTACTTTTATCTCTACAGTTCCAGATGGCTCAATAATGCAATGGTATTCCAACCAAAAGCAAGATAAAAGAGGATATGATTTTTTTTTCCCATTTAAAACACGATAAGAATATTATATGCATCACTCCTGTTCATTCAATAATCAAAATTTATATGAATGGCAATATCTAACTACAATGGGGGTTAGCATGATTTTATTTTGGAAACTATTTGTCTAGCTACTAATCAGTGGTTTTATTACTATCGAAGAGAATGCCATAATGAAATTGGGGGAGGATGAGCAGCAATCTGCTACATGTATGCTGTTATTTAATGAAAATTTACACTTGCTCTCCTGTTTTCATTGCCTGAAATGGATGTTTCCCTTGTTTTCCAACTTTTCAATTCGTGTTTTCTATTTGAAACTTATCTATGCATCATCTACTGTGAGAATTTTTTATTGAACCACCTCTACTCTCCATATTACAAAGTTGATTTCTCTGATTCTTTAAAAAAAAGCTTTAAGATATTCTAGGGCATGTCTTACTCATTTTAGTGTTCTCTGTGTCTTGCAAGAGTATGCTATAAATGAGGAGTTTCATAATTGTAATAAATGCATATGTGAGCAAATGAATGGATAGATGAAATAAGAATAAGTAAATAAATAGGTGATTAACTGAATAAATGGACAGACTGCCAAGGGGTTCAACATACAGATGAGTGAGGAAATTAATGAATTATTTAGGGCACAATTGGATGGATGAGTAGGTCAATGAATGGATTGTTTAGTGTGCATGAATGGTTAGATGACTGGATGGCTGAGTGAAGAGATGAATCGATTGATTTAATGGCAGATGCATGAATAGATGAATGGATAAGTAGATCAGTGTATAAAATAGAAAGGAAGGTAGATGAATGGATGAATCATTAAATTGATGGCTAAATGAATGCATAAGTATATTGGTGAGTGAATGGTGAATGGAATCTACAGAAATATATCTGAATTGAGACTTCTGCCATATTTCATTCATTTGGAAGAGGAAAAAAAAAAAAAAACTCTGGATTTTTATCACACCTTTGCCTTTTTTTCTCTGATTTTCCCAAGTTTCTTAAACTCAATGCATTTTAATACCCTCAATTCTAAGATAAAATTATAATAAATACTTCACAAGTTTTTGTGAGAATAAAATAAGGCATTTTATAATGTGAGTGGTGCAAAGCATATGCTCCATTATGAGTAATTGCTATTACAATCATCAAATACTCAGCCAACTCTTATATCTTGTACAACATTTGACTGATCCCTGAATATATGTGAAAAATATATATGTTATCTTGGCTCTTTGCCCTCTAGGATCTCTGGGCAGATAAGAGATATGCATTATAGGATAACCATCATTAAAGTGAAGGGAATGTTCAGTGTCAGATATATCAAAAAGTGATATTTTGATGAGGAACTGAAAAAAGTGAAAGAACATGAAGTGTCAACCAAGTCTTGAAATGCTATGTTGGAGTTTGGGAGGTAAAGAGAAGGTTAAGTTAGCAGGGAGGAAATAAGAGCATATTATTCATACATCTAATTACACAACAAATTATCTTATGAATCTCAAAGTAAAAAATGAATAAGTTGCAAGGTTTCCATTTAGCTCTAAAAGAAAAATAAGGTGACAAAACAGTTGAATGACTGGCCCAAGGACAGACGGTGACTTTGACCCTGGCACTGTTGCCAATGGCACCTTCAATTCTTGGCAGCTCTGTCTCTCTAGATTTGCCAGTATTCTTAAAATAAGCAAAATATTTTTAAATGCTATAACATCTCTCTGAGGACAACATGGCTGTTGTTTTGACTTAAACAAAATCGGAAATCACTGGGAACAGTGGAGGTGCTAGTCTAAACAAACACTCGTTTGTTTACCTGCCTGTCTAGATGTTGTGAACAATGTTTTAAAACAGTGAGTTCATATATGCCGCCTAGTTTCATGTTCTCCTTTTACCTCACCTGTCTCCAGTCAAGCTTCCTAGATTAACTTGATTTATATATTTAGGTTATTCCTGAAAAATTTATCACCCAGAGGTCCACAGGCTCCTGAGCAATTATAAATCAAAGGGTTAGTGGAATAATTTAGAGTTATTTTAGGCCCTGAAGTCTAACACAAGCTGGGTTCTAATCAAAACTCTGCCAGTTGTTAGCATGTGTCCTTGAGTGTATGTGGCCTAATCTCTCTGAGCCTTATCAATATCTTTATCAGTATCATAGAAATGCCAGTATCTGTTGCTTTACTTTGGTAGATCTAGCATATTTTTCTCACACAGCAATGAATCAGAAATAACGGGTGACTTTGAGTTTACTGTTATACGAACTACAGCCCTACCCATTCATTTGGTTTCAGATCTGTGCTCTCATTAACTGGACTCCTTAACGGTTGTTTTGCCCTGTGTTACCAAATGCAACTAACTCTATTAAGTTTCTAGCACTGATGAATAACATCTTCATATCTCACATTTTCCTGAGTATCCCTAAATCCTTGAATATTGTGAGTTTACCAAGTCTTCTTCCTGATTCCACATTTACTATCTATTCTCTATCTATTCTCTACTATCTTCATTTACTATCTATTCTCTATCTATTCTCTACTATCTATTCTCAAAATGTATAGAGGTCCTTTTTTTCCCTTTTAAATATATTTTCATTGATTTTAGAGAGAGAGGAAGGGAGAGAGGGAGAGAGATATAGAAACATCAATGACAGAGACACATCAGTTGGCTGCCTATTGCATGCCCCCCACCAGGGATCCAGCCTGCAACCCTGGCAAGTGCCCTAACCAGGGATTGAATCAGCAATTAGTTTCCTACAAAAGTTTTGTAGGAAGGAACACCCACTACTAAATGAAGCAAATGGCTAAAAAAAATAGCTCATTTGAGGAACATTCTTTTAGTGTGATAGTACAGTGATGTATCAACACAACACTTATTACCAATCATTGCATTATATTGAAATGTTCCTCATCCTTCCCTCCTCTCCATCCATGTAGTCTACCTCTAAGTTCAAAGTCTTCTCATCTATGGCCTTGAAGACTGAGAGTAAACTCCCAACTTCTTTTTAAAACTTCAGTTCTCTAAAATGTGTTTTATAAACTGCAGCCATACTGCTCTTTATAAAATGGAAATCCACTCATCGCCCTCATGTTCCAAATGTTTCTTGGATCCCTTTGCCATGCTTCACAGGCTCGCCTCCATATGCTTTCTGCCCCAGCACACGTCACGTGGAAAATTCCTATTCATCTTTCAAGTCTTACTTTCCCCATCCCTCCCGCGGGGAACCCTTCTCCAGCTCACTCTGACAGAATGAGGTCCTTTGCTTTTCACGCTCGCACAGCAGACTAAGTATTCGTTGGTCATAGAACTGTTCACCTTAAATTGCTGTAATTATTATTAATAATTAAAGAGCATTTATTAACTTCCAAACATTGTACTAAGTATTCTCTGGAATTATGTACATTGGGTTATTTCATTCTCACAACCACCCAATGAGGCATGTACCTTTACTGTCCCCTACTTTACAGGTGAAGAAATAGGCTCCAGCAAAGCTAAGGGGACTGACCAAAGTTTGATGATTATTCAAGCCAGGAAGGAAATGAAAGTCAGTATACTTAAAGTTGTGTTTTTAACTGTTACATAATCTGGCTCCCTTATCAGACTGAGTTCTTGAGAACCTGACAACGTAATGTTTGTAATCCATCTCCAGCTTAGCAGAGTGCCTGGCATACAATGTGTGCTTAATGAATACTTGAACAAATGCATAAATTGCTTATCCAATCATAGGAAAATAGATTTTTTAGAATAATAACTGGGAAACAAAATAATTCACTTCATTACAATAACATTTTGTAATGATAAATGTCACTCCTCACTTAGACTCATTTTATTCTCTGAGTGCTTCACTTAAAAATCCTGTTAAGGGAGCTGCACTCTGAACACTCCAGTTTTTATGTGCAAAATTGTGAAGGCAATGTGTCAGGTGATTATTTACTCTGACAAAATTATCGAGGTGAGGGCATCCTGAGTCAGTCTGCTACTCTCCGCTCCACATTTTCACCTCACTTCGAGGAGCCTCAGGAGTGCCTGCGAAGAGGAGTGAGTTTCCTTCTAAGGCTGTTTTGTGAAACTCATGGTCGTAAGACAAAAAAACAACTGAAGCACAAGTGCTGTTTTCACATCTTGATGTTTTAAAAACCCCTTTCAAGTGTCATTTTTAACAACGTATTTTATAAGCAGGCACTCTGGAGGGATCCAGATAGTCCTCATCTCCAGGAGCTTTTGACTACTGACTAGTAACAAGTGTTTTCAGCGATACACTTATTGTGCTAAGCATGGTGTTAAGGTCAGAATTGCTAAGAAAATACTGAGGAGGGAATGATAAATTCCGATAAGGTAAAAGACTTTCTGTACCGGGAGGCAGGGGGTCTAGGGACTGAACAATGTAAGATTTAGTAGGCGGAGGACAGGTGGGAAGAGCACTTTAAGAGAACTTTATGCATAATGGCAGAAAAGCGAGAAAGTTCAGGGTAAATTTGGGACATGGAGAGAAACAAAGGTGAGATTAGAGTGTAGGTGAAATTTGAAGGAATTTGATAGAAAGAGTACAGGCATTTAAGCTAATGAAGTAGTTTGAATGTGGGGGAAGAAATATGGCAAAGTAGTTTTACATGCTGGGGAAATGTGGACTTTTCTTAATCTAACAGCCATATATATATATGTATATATATATATATATATATATATATATATATATATATATATATGTGTGTGTGTGTGTGTGTGTGTGTGTGTGTGTGTGTATATATATATATAATTACATGCATGTATAGATATTCAGAGGAAAAGTGCATGGTATTATATATGAAATTTACTGATTTTCAAAAATAGTATACTTAAACAAATACTCATCATTAACTGCTGTTAAATCTGAATACTTATAATAATTTTTAGTGTTATAATTTAAGCATGGCAGTGATCGATGTACAACTGTAAAACATAAGTAGCACTGTTAGAAATATTTTGTAGAGCAGATTTAAAATGATTTGCCTCCATCTTTTCTATTCTTAAAGGATCATACTGAATCCCTTGAGGTTGTGCAACTGAATGTTACCTTATCTTAGCTTTAGTTTATATCTGTAAAAATGACACAAAATTACTTGCTGGTTGTCTTTTTGTTGTTGTTATTGTTAATATACAATGAAAGTGTTAGAAAGGCCAGCGTGGCTCAATAGTTGAGCATTGGCCTATGAACCAGGAGATCACTTGCCCTATTACTGGCTCGATCCCCAGTATGGGCCTTGCAGGAGGCAGCCGATCAATAATTCTCTTTCATCATGATGTTTCTATCTTTCTCTCTCTCCCTCTCTCTTCCTCTCTGAAATCAATTAAAGAAGAAAAGTGGTCCACATAATTTTTTGGAAATGTAAAAAATGGGAAAGTACTTCCAATATGTTACATTATTTTGGAAAGCCTAATATATCAAAATCCACTCTATTACATTTTTTAAAAAATTTAAAATATATATTTTATTGACTTTTCACAGAGGGGAAGTGAGAGAGAGAGCTAGAAATGTCGATGAGAGAGAAATATCGACCAGCTGCCTCTTGCACGCCCCCTACTGGGGATGTGCCCACAACCCAGGTACATGCCCTTGACCGGAATTGAACCTGGGACCTTTCAGTCTGCAGACCGATGCTCTACCACTGAGCCAAACTGGTTTCAGCATCTATTACATTTTGATCCTTCAGCCCTTGCCATTACAACTTACCTCATTTCACAAATCCCTAGTGTGGTGTCCAGCAGGCACACCATTAGGCTGTGAGACTAGAGGAAACATTACTGTAGGTAAACCGAGTTCCCCATAGTGGTAGCCAAATCAACCAGGTGATTACAAGATAGAGCAATGAGGGATTGGCTAGCACTGTGCTGTCCAAGATGGCAGCTACTGATCACATGTGGCTATTTAAATTTAATTAAAAGTAAACAAATAAAAATTTCAATTCCTTAGTTTTCCTAATTGTACATTTCAACTGCTCAATAGCCATTGATATCAGACTGCTCTGATTTCTAGAACATTTCCATCATGGCAGGAAGTTCTACTGGACAAAGTTATACCCTAATGTTAGACCCGACTGCAGTACTAAGTTGTTAATCTTTCATCAATTATTCTCTCTGGGCTTCATTTTGCTTTATGTAACATGATGATAAAAAATGGTAACTCTGGCCTTACCTGAGGGACCATACAAATAAAATGTTTGCTAAAACCCTTTTTAACATTGTGCTAAAAATCACTGTAACATTTCAGGTGTCACTGTATCACTCTGGGGGGCTCATGAGCTTGACAGCAGGGTTTTGCTTGAATGCCGCACTGATTTCTTTTCAGGCCTGCATCATTACATCCTAAGTGGACCGTTTTTGGTACTGCTACATGCAGGGGGCCAACACGATTTGACATTGTGCTTTCTTCATTCTTCGCTTGGGAAGGGAAAGGATTTTAGCTAAATTGTGGATCCATATTTAACATTAAATAAATCTGCTGAGAAATAGCCAGAATGTGAACCCAACTCTAACAGAGTTGAGCAACATGTTGAGAACCATTCTTTGAGCAGTAACTTTGTCTCACAGTTGAACAGCATGTGGATAACCTTTCTTTGAATAGTAACTTTGCCTACGAGTTATGGTCCAAAAGACTAAATTAGCATAAAAGAAAATGTGTTTCTTTCTGTGGTTTTGGACATGCACATTTAGGCAAAATATTCTCTTGAAACCTTTTTAAGGCAGAATACCACACAACAAAGGTCAAATGCAAATGGCTGGTGCAATACCTTGAGCAGCATAAAATATTCAATTATATACTTTTTGCCTTGCTGTGATTTCATACCTGTTTTTTTCTCTCTATAACGTGATATTTTGTATTCCATAAAGTATGTGATTAAGAAGCATAGCTATTGGGATCAAATTACCAAATTAGGCATTGTTGGCATTGTGTGTAGGGAGGATTCTGTGTTTCCTGTGCTTGGCAGAAGGAGGCTGAAGGAGCAGTATTTATTCAGTGGCCAGAGACCAGCAGTAGTGTCATACATAGCAAGGCACAAGGAAGTAAATGAGGGTGCAGGCTCCTATAGTCTTTTGGCCTCCAAGAGGTCAGGATATGTGAATTTAAGGGACCATCAGAGACTACATATTAAGGTTATATTTCTACTCAACACTCCTTCACATAGTCCTTCAAAGATAGTCTTCATGAAGGAAAGTATAATAAAACATCCTTTGGCAATTTAAAGAAACAGGTTGGCCTTTTTAAAGATATTCTGGAAACCTGTTCACTGCCCATTTCTGTGCCAGAAGCTTTTGATCTACTTACAGATGCAACAGCACTGAATTTTGAAATTACTTTGATGTTTGAGTTCAATTGACTTTTATAATATTGCATTTGCTCTTTCAGTACCTCAACGAATAAGGTTTCAACATCTTTGTTATCATTTTTTTCCTCCTCCTCCTCCTCCTCCTCCTCCTCCTCCTCCTCCTCCTCCTCCTCCTCCTCCTCCTCCTTCTTCTTCTTCTTCTTCTTCTTCTTCTTCTTCTTCTTCTAATAAACTGCAGAATTCAAACTAGAGGCCCAAGTAAAAAATTGTAGAGCAATACATGTATCAGGCAAGCGACTCTAATTGCTCATTTATTAATATGGGATTGTTGCATGAATCCTTACAACACCCTAGCAGGCAAGGGACAAGTAGTCCCCTATGAGAACTTTAGTGCTGTTGTTGTTAATAACTGTTATTGCTCTGAGAGTTAGAGAGATTAACTGATGTGCTCCAACACAGCTTCTCACAGGTGTCCTTAGTAAAGAACTCCTGAACTCCATAACCAATATTATCTCCTCTCACATAGTAGATTTTGATGTTCATATGGTTTTAAATTTATAGAGGTCATTTAATCAAATCTAACTTTCATTTTGAAAATTATATACTGTGAAAATTTCTCCAGACAACTAGAAATTGTCATGAAATGGATGTGAGTCTCTCTTCTATCCATTAGCTTCAGAGTTAGCAGCAATGGGATAATTTCATCCATTTCCACCATTTCTTCTATCACATAAATGCTACAGATTCTGAAATTTGGAAGTCTCAGTCAGAATGGTTATAACCAATTTTCGATTGTACATAACCACCTCAATATATCGCTATCACTTGCTGATAACATTTCAAAATAAAAACATAGCTTCTTTTCTTTATTTTTTGTTAATCCTAATATGAGTATAGTTCTTCCATTATTTTTTTAAAAGTGGTAGAAGGGAGGGAAGGGAAAAGGGAGTGTGAGGGAGAGGGAGAGAGGGAGAGATGAGAGAGAGGTGAGAGAGATGCATTGATTGTTTATCTTCCACTTGCACAACTGGGGCCAGGGTTTGAAACTGCAATCCAGATATGTACTCTTTACCAGGAATTGAACACTTGACCCTTAGGTGTGTGGACCGACAGTCTACCCATTGAGCCACACCCATCAAGGCAGCTTCTTTTCTTTCTCCTGGTATCATCTTATCAATTAGTGATGTTCCACCAGGCTTCCAAGTGAGAACTGTGGGAACTCCTCCCTCTTCATCCACCAGGAAAAGTAGCATAGTGTAGTGAAAATTAAAATACAATAAGCATTCTTTGGACTTTGTGTCAACAGATATGGATTAGAATACAAAAGTCCATTCTATAGACTTTGTATCAATAGATATGGATTCAAATTCTGTGTGTATCTTTAACTGAATACATGCCCTCCCTTGGTTTGGGCCTCAAATTTGTCTTTCTACAATGGAGATGACTAATCTTACGTGAAGAGCTTGCTGTGAGTAATCACTATGAGAAATCAATGTCAAATGGCACTTGAATAGAGTTGGGCAGAGAACACATGTTCCTAAAGTAGTGTAGTCTAAAGCAGCATACATTTGAGCTGCACCTTGGAGGTGAAATTGGTTGGTCACTACTATGATCTCATGACAAGTTTTTTTTCATTCTTATGGGCTAGTCTTTTAACAGGCTAAGTAAGAGATTTACTTCGGTAAATGCAAGGGATGTCGGGCTAATCTTTAAACTGGGAAGACAGGGAGAGGCCAGATTATAGAGTTTCTTCTATAACAAACTCAGAAATTTGGGTTATACAGAACCAGTGAAGGTGTATAAGCAAGAAAGAAACATAACAGAGTTGTGTGCACCTGTGTATGTGTTCAGAGTGAACTGTTTTGACTCAGATTCCAGATAGAAAATGAAATGGATTACGAAGAGCTAGAAACAAAGACTGCAATTCACTAGGCTGCCTAGAAACTATGAATTATCAGGTAACAAGTGCAAACACCAAATTTATGAGCAATGGCTTTCTTAAAATTTCTGTGTTATCTATTCTGGATCTGTCCATGCAAACAAAGTAATTATTTTAGAGACCAAACTGTGGTGACCTTTTTAAGTATTATTCTTATTATTGTTGTTTTAATTTAATTATTCAATCTGGCCTCCCTAAGAGGTACTGGGAGAAAATGAGGACAGGATGGCATTCATATCACTGATGGAATGCCAGCCACAGACATGTTATCACCTGGAGCATTCTTAATAACTGCTTTATTATTTCTTGTGCTTTAATTGGAGTGAGAATGTTTACCTCCAGGGAAGTCTTTGCACAGATAGAGTCACTGAGAAATCTAACAACTCTCTCAGTAAAGCATTTTTTTTGGCTTCAAAAAAGAATTAAAAATATTGAATTTTTTAAACAAAGGAATGGGAATCAAATGAGTTAGAAAACAGTAGGATGACTAAATGAGAGATTATAAGTAGAAATATGAAAAAATTATTCCCTTTTATTATGTCACTGTACAGCCTAATGCATGATTTAAATTAAGTTTTTCATTTTTATCCCACCTCCTGCATTAAATCATATTTTTTATCCCTATTTTGAGTACCTTTGTTTATTTGGTTGAAAATGTTTGTTGATTAACACCGATTAAACGATTTCCTCAAAAGTTATCTTTATTTGCCTGCCAGTGTCTTCCAAACAGAAATAAATGTAAACTCCTCATTTGGATAATGAGGAATTTACATTTATTTATTAAACTCCTTTTACATTTTATTAAACTCCACATTACCTCCACACAACTCCTCTACCACCCAATGCCACAGGGAGTTAGCCACATATCGTGTTTTCTTCACTTGTGTGTCCTTGCAATTCTTAGTCCCGTATCCTACTGTCCCTTCTACACTCTTTGCCTGGTGAACTCATCATTCAAGGCTCCACTTGAACTTGCAAACATCGTTCCAGGTTTCTAAGTTTTTGTAACTACCCACTCTGCTGTGGGTGTCATTCCGGTTGAATAATCCATTGATATTACCCATCTATAATGCAAGAAAAGACCTGCTTTTACTGGTGGAGGAGGCGATCACCAGGGCTCCTCTCCTCTTCCTGAACGAACCTTTTCAGAGCTAAGAGAAAAAGCTAGTGAATAATTACTCTACTCTATATAAAATACCTCACTCCTGTATTCTTTCCCCCAACTCCTGATAACAATAACAGTAATTTGCATGTGTGCTTCTTTCTCTCTCTCTCTCTTTCTCTTTCTCTCTTTCTCTCTTTTTCTCTCTCTCAACAACTGTAATTTTAAGGTCTGAGCTCTAGAGCTAGAACCAGAACATTAAATTGTGCAGCCCTTGTTTTCCAAGTGTGATCAGCAGAAATCTTAACTCCCTAGAAATGGCTCAGGCAGAGTGGGAGGAGGAGGGAGGCCAAAAGGTTAGGTAGAGGAGAAAGGAGGGGGCTTTGGGCAACCCAATGCCAGCTCAGCCAGAGCAGTGCCACTCTTTTCTGTTTTCTGCATCGACCTTCTGAATAAGGTTTCCTTTCAAAAAAGAAAGAAAACGGGTGCTTTTCTTCTTTAAAAGTTTTAAAATTACTGGTTTAAACATTCTGACTTCCCATATTTGTGGTTCAAAGCACTAGGAACTTTATTCCCCAATTAATGAATCAGGAATAGATATTCACAGTGGTTTGAATCAGGTGCAGGTTTCTTTAATTAACTCCCAGTGTGGTTCACTGAAGACAGATGGCTACAGTTTCAGGGCTTTGGGTAAGGATGGCATGCTGATTCCAGTCCACACAGTTCTAACGATGATGAGAAATGCAATTTTACTCATGACCATACAGAAGGAAACATTGGTAAAATTTTCCTACTTTTGCACATTCATAAAATTCACCTGACATAGGGGAAGTCATTGTTTTCTTTGTAAACTTAGGTATAACCTGGGTGGTAACATGGTCCATATCTAGAAGGCCTCACCAAGTTCCTAGGGGTTTGGACTACTACATGAAGCAAACCTGTATTTCCCAGACCATTCTGACCCCTGTGCCTTGTTCAACTAACATGCACACCCCCTTTTTTGAATTATTGCTGTTAGGAACAGGTTTATAATCCAAAAGAAAATATAAATTCAAGAAATAGCTATTGGTTTCTGATTATGTGTAAGATGTTAGATCTCCAGGGAATAAAGTTGATCATGGAAATCATTAAAGAGCAGAATAAAAGGGGAAATAAAATTTGGATCTAAGGAATGTAATACAAAGAAGAAAGAAGAGCAGCAAGGCAAGTGCAAATAGAGTGTAAAGGGAGGAAAAGGAAGAATGATTGCTTTCATTTGGGCCAAGCCATGGGAATAAAACATGGCCACCTTCCCATTTTCTCTCTGGAATGACATTGCTCTGCGTCCAATTAAGCATCAAGTCCAGATCAGCTTGCTTTGCTTCTTTCCTTACTGCCTGGATGGATGACTGATGTGCAGATTCATGTTAGATGTTCCAACAGTCTCTAGCCCTGTGTTAGGGTTTTATAACGAAAGCACAATGAGTGAAGCATCAGACCCCAATTTAAACCTGAGTGCTACCCAGAGGAGCTCCCCTTCTTTCATCCTGGAACTCCCACGCCTCCCACTGTTTTCCCTTCAGTGTTACCGTTTTCCTTCAGCTCTGAATTTCTGCATTATAACAGTTGGTTTACTGCCTTTCCTCCATTACTGTACTGTGAGGAAAGCACTCTGTCTACTTGATTTCCATTAAAACCCCATGTGTATCCTCGTTTTGGAAATACAATAAGTATACTAAATATGCATTTATGAAGTGAATTAATGTTTCCATGCAAAGTATAATCATGACTATGATCCTACTTGAATAAATATTTTATTAATTGAATAGGTCAGTGATTGAACCTCAAGCACTGTGGCATGAACGATTGGTTATTACAAGATACCAAAGATAAAAATTTTTAGTTTAAAGACATTTCAGGCTAAATTTAAGAATATCTCTTGCCGAAACTGGTTTGGCTCAGTGGATAGAGCGTAGGCCTGAGGACTGAAATGTCCCTGATTCGATTCTGGTCAAGGGCACGTACCTTGGTTGCAGGCACATCCCCAGTGGGGGATGTGCAAGAGGCAGCTGGTCGATGATTCTCTCTCATCGACATTTCTAACTCTCTATCCCTCTCAATTTCTCTCTCTGTAGAATCAATGAAATATATTTTTTTTAAAAAGAATATATCTAAAATACTATATAGTATTTTTAAATAAAAAGGTTAATACATTTTTATAGTAAGTTTAAATGTTAATTAAGCAACATGTTTGAGTGACCTTTCTGAATTGCCCATTTTGGAAGGTTTGTCTCTGAGGCAACTTAAAACAATCTCAAATAATATGTTTTTTTTTCCAAATAAAATTGATTTGTCAAAAGGTCTCTAAATTGATTTAGAGACATGTGGGTCAGAAAGTAATTGCAAAAAAAATGTTAGCAGTTTGGTGGTCTTTAATGAAAGCCTACTTGGCATTTTGGCACATCAGGTTTTAAGAACTTTTGATCTAATGAGTCAACAGGACACTGAAACTTCATATCACACTGTTTTTACCTGAGTAAATTTCAATTTGAAGTAAGCTAATGTGACTTAAAAATATTGGTAACCTCAGGAAAAAAAATATTCTTACCAGCTATTTATCAACAAAGAATCACTTTTAAATCACTGTAAGGTCATGACCTAGCTATAACAACACTTGACATGTTGCTACATATATAACTATTTATGTCTTTTTCTACAACCATCCTGTATATACAGATATAAAACTGCTTCTTATTATTTATATGTTGATATCCATTTTTGTTATAAATAGACAAGAACAATAATATTGTAGCTAAGCATGATCACTGTATGGAAGAAACTATGCTAAGCACTGCTTACACATACCATGAACATTTCCATCTCACTAATTAAATGGATGTGTATATTTTAATTTGTAATTTTAAATGTCTGCATAGTATATCCATATGACATTGTATGACTATATAATAACTATTGGTAGGCATTTATGTTACTCCCAAATATTCTGTGCTGCATATATAAATATTAAGTGATTTTTTTCATATCAAACCTTTCATGCACCTTAAAACAGTACTTTGAGATAAATTGTTAGAAGCATAATTCATGAACCAAAACATTTACATTTTCCATTAACAGTGTGGCTGTGATATGGATCGATGAATTATCACCCAGTAATCTCATGCCAGGGGACCCTCCCATTAATAATTCATGATATTCCTTTCCATACATCCTTGCTGACAATTGAGTTTGGTTAGCCTTGAAGCTGATCCAGGAGGATTTATTTGACCCAGAAGGCACTGAATGGTCACTCTCTCTCTTGACAGGTGGGTTAATATCTTTGGACATCTTAATCGATGGCCCAAGTAGTGTGGCCTCGCAGTAGACCTAATGTTATATATCTGGAGGCAGTGGGGAATATTTAAACAGTATCATCACTAGTTTAAATGGGAACCATAAAACAGATTCAAGATATTTTAGCATGCTTTCCATATGTATACATGTAACAAATGACAATATAAAATGATATAAGGGCATTTATTTTCCAAATGTTATATAACATCATGCACAATATACTAGTAATTCTCAACACATAATGTAGAGCCAGTTCAGGGGATAAAAACAACAATAATGACTACATTTAATTCTTCCAGGGCAAAGTAGGGCTAAGGATTTACACATATTTGCCTATGACCCTGCTCTTAATATGAGTAATTAACTGTTAGAGTATTATTTTATTTTTTAAAAATATCTTCATTGTTGAAAGTATTACAGGTGTTACCCTCTTTCCCCCGCTATAATCTCCCTTCACCCAGTTCCAGCCCCACCCCAGGCCTTCACCACCCTATTGTTTATGTCCATAGGTAATGCATATATGCATATGTTCTTTGATTAATCTCTTCATCCCCAACCCCCTTCCCTCTGATATTCATCAGTCTCTTCCATGTTTCCATGCCTCTAGTTCTATTTTATTCATCCATTTATTTTGTTCACTAGATTCCTTGTTCATTTAAAAAATATATATTTTATTGATTTTTTACAGAGAGGAAGGAAGAAAGATAGCTAGAAACGTCGATAAGAGAGAAACATTGATCAGCTGCCTCCTGCACACCCCCTACTGGGAATGTGCCCGCAACCAATGTACATACCCTTGACCGGAATTGAACCTGGGATCTTTCAGTCGGCAGACCGATGCTCTACCACTGAGCCAAACCGGTTTCGGTTGATTCCTTGTTCATTCATTTAGATTTTTACATTCAATTTTTGATAGCTGTGTATTCATTGCCATTTTATTGCTCAGATTTTTTTTATCCCCTCTTCTCCTCCTCCTCCTTTCTCTTCTCTGTATCTAGTAATTTGTTTGCTTCCATTTTATTTGATTCTTTTTTCTGGAAATTTCTCCTGTTCTTTCATTTGTGACATGTTTCTTTGTTTCTGTATTTTGGTGGCAGTTATCTAGAGGAGCCCTTCCTATATATTTTGGCAGAGCCCACACTTAGTTATCATTCACCCCCCCCCCCAACTATGATTGATTCAGAAAATATGTAGTGACCAAAAAATAGAATAAATTGAGGGAGGCTTTTCAGTGCTTTGTGTATTATTGTATGTGTTACATACCATTAAGTTGGCTCTGAATCTTGGCAACCCTGTGAACGAGTGACATCCACCCAATGTCCTATCCTCAACACTCCTGCTCGGCAACCATAGACTAATACCTGTGACTTCTCCTATGGAGTCAATCCATCTCATAGGTGGTCTTCTGCTTTTCCTGATGCCTTCTTCCTCTTCTTCTTTTTTAATATTGTCTTTTCTAATGAACCCTGCCTTTTCATGATGTGCACAAAGTAGGACAGCTTCTAGCTTCGGTTTTGTCATTTTTGCCTTTGGCGATGTTTCAGGCTTAGTTTGCCCTGGGACTCACCTGTTCATCTTTCTGGTGGTTCCGGATATCCATATAGCTCTCCTCCAACACTGACCAGCTTTATTCACAGTAAAATTGCCTTTCTTTAGAAGCATACTGTGTGAAATATATTGTGAAAACCTAGATGGACCTTAGAACACTTATGGATTCATAGCCTCCTCACAGCTATTCTTTTTTGGTGCTACAGTTGCTTGCAGTCCACTGTAATAGCCTATTATTTTCATTGTAGAGTTGAAGTAACTATGGCCAAGATGGTAAATGATTTGCTTATCATTATATAACTTGTAAGTTCCCTACAACAATAGGAATCCAGAATTGTACATTTTGATCTTCCATGCTTCCCCCCACGCTCACATTTCTCATCATGTTTGCTAACGGTTCCTTTGAGAATTTGGTGGACTGTTAGCCTGGGAAAATGTGCATGTACCCATCCACGAGACATGTTTTCCATAATCCCAACAGATTTCATACACTTGTTAGAGGCCACTCTCAAGTCCCAGATAATAACACTTGCCAAAAAATGATCATCTTCATTGCTATGTTAAACACCAAGTAGTAGTCTGGGAGGCAGAGTGAGAGGGGGGTATCCAGAAGCCAGATCTGCAATCTTAATGAATAAGTGAAGTTTTTAGGCCGCATCTTTAATTTTTCCCTCAATTTTAATAGGAAATGCTTGATATCATGTACATTTAGTAGAGGCTTTATTTGAGCTATCAATAATGTTTGTGGAGAATGTTCTTAGAATCTCAATCTCTGAAATCTTTTTTAAAAAGGAAAAAATCTAAATCTCACTAAATTAATTGAGCACGCACATACACAAGCAAAGGAAATAAACAAAATAAGAGAAAATGTAGAGTGAAAATCCTTCCTGCTTAACTTTGTGGTGTTTTAAAGAGTAATGCTAGCCTTTAGCTAGAAAAATGGCGAGGAAGTTAATAATGTGGCTCATGAATATGGAGGAGCATGATCCTCCTCCAGAGACGTGCCTACCAATGCCTGTGGATTCTGGTTGCCAAGAGACAAAGTTTGACCCATTTAAATTAAGTTCAGTGGTCTAACAAATGCCATATTTATGATAAAATACTGCCTTTTGTGGTAGAAAAATTTATATTTAAAATACGTAGACCTTTTAAAGTGCAATCTTCTTTCTAAATAAGGACAGATATATGGAGCTTTCAAATTGAGGTTCTTTTTTTTTCTTTTTCTTTTTTTTCTTCTTCTCTTTCTCTCTCTCTCTCTCTCTCTCTCTCTCTCTCTCTCTCTCTCTCTCTCTCTCTCTCTCTCTTTCTCTCTCTCTCGCTCTTTTTTTTTCCCCCTTTGGGTTAGTTAGCATTCACATTGCAAATTCTAAATAACTATGCCTTCGCCCAGATAGTCAAAACAATCTAACACAGAGGTCTTGCTTCTAGAATACATTCTTTCTGCCAAAAATTCTGAAGGCTTTAATTTTCAATCCCAGGGTATTTGGCTGTGGGCAAATAACTGCTAGAACTCTGGGTGGCAGGTTGGGGATGGGGAGCATGGGGGGTGCAACAGGAAGACTGAGCTTCCTTGGTGATAGTATACTGACTTCTTTCCTTTTGGTGGATTTTCAGTCCTGATGCACTCAGCTAAGCTCTTCCAAACCACTGAGGGATAAAGAGAATTTTATCCATCCTGAGGCTGACAACAAATTAATATAGTTAAAGTTTTAGCCTTCTGAGAAGAAAGGCTAAACAAAAGACCATAAGAAACAAATCATAGCATTTTAGTATGGATGTTTAAATGTATAAATAGTTGAATCATGAATATTTAACAAAGTAAATATTAAATAGTTGAAAGAAAATTGCTAAATATTTTATTAATTTATCAATTTAAAACAGAAAAGTCATTTATTCATTGGACAGTATTTTGCTGAGCAACTACCATGGGCAAAGAACCATTTGGGATCAGCAATGGGATCAGCATGGGATCAGCAATGAGCAGAGCATGGAGCTACCCTCATGAGACTTATATTCTGTGGGTTCTAGATTGGGGTCTTTGAAGGAGTAGATTGCTCTAGTATTTATGTGTAAACCCACAGCCTTATGTTACTTTGGAAAAGCTGTATAGGACAGCTTGAAAAACTGCTTCAGTTTTAGCTAGTTTGGCTCAGTGGATAGAGCATCAGTCTGTAGACTGAAGAGCCCCAGGTTCTAATCCAGCCAAGGGTGCGTGATTGGGTCATAGGCTGGATCCCCAGAAGGGGGTGTGCAAGAGGCAGCCAATCAATGATTTTTCTCTCATCATTGATGTTTCAATCTCTCTCTCCCTCTCCCTTCCTCTCTGAAATCAATTTATATATATATATATATATATATATATATATATATATATATATATATGGCAACTGCTTCAGAGGATAGCTGTTTATATTTTTTCTTCTCTTCTTCTCTCCCTCCTTTTCTCCCTCTCCTATTGCTACATTGCTTTTGATCTCAATATAATTAGAGAATAAGATTTTTTATTCTATCAAGATTAGAAGGTGAGAGCCATTACTAGTGCTCTAAATACAAGAATTATCAATTATCCTATCTTTTGGAAAATGTAGACATTCTTTTTAATAAACATTAGTTTTTTAAAAGCAATTCTAAATCTTATTTGAGGAAACCTTGATTATCTGAATATTTTATCTTTACCTGAACATCAAGACCAATTAAAGGTGTTAATCCTCTCCTTTTTCATTTTAGACAATTTTCAATGAACAATTCAATAAAAGGTTTTTTTTTGTTTGTGATATACTGGATCTGGATCTGGAGATATGGAGAAAGGGAGATAGACAGGATAATCAACACAGGACATAATCATACCTCTGATTTCCTTACCGATCAGATCACACCTCGGTGGCTATGCTTAATTCCTTGCACCACCTCCTAAAATGGTCATTGACAGACAAAAGGAAACATATTATTTAAATACAATTGTGAATAAAGGAACTGGTATTTTTAAGCTTGAGAATACATGATTTAACAGAATGTACAGGACTGACTATATAATTTGCAAGGCCACTGCAAAATGAGGATGTGGGAGCACTGCTCAAAAGTCAGGCCAGTGACAGTGGAGGAGTAACCAAAAATGCTACCACCTAGGTCACACTCTGGGTTGCATGCCCATATAGGCAGCCCTGGGAACATGTCAAGGATAAACAAAGGACTGGCATGTGGATGATGGGGTCAATGGATAAAGCTTACCCTGTGTTTTAAGATACTAAAATCCACATCCAAGGAAGGGCATTTTATCAACTCTTCTTTCCGTGTTTGTTTGTGTTTTTTTTTTGTGTGTGTGTGTGTGTTTTTAACAATTTGATCTGTTTTATAACATCTTTCCCATAGCTGGAATTGTTTGTGCTGAATTTAGCAATAATCTGTCAGAGATGCTATGGAAATGATTTCATGTTAAGCAAGATGTTGGAGGAAATGAACAATATGGGTATTTTAAACTCTAAGGATTTTACTAGTAAATGTAAGATTTTTTGACAAATTTATCATCAGATGATGATTTATTATCCTTAATTAGAGACAAATTAACCAGAAATGATATATATGGTATTTTTCTTTCGGAGAGGTTTTATAAGATTTTTTTCTTATATAGCCGTAATGCCCAGATTTTAGACATTTATATTCACATTATTATTATTATTATTATTAATTTTTTAATTTGTTATAATTATATAACACTATGCCAAAATGTGACAATGTGCAGAAAACATAGGAGAGATGCTTAGCGAGAAAATGCTAGTCTTTGTAGAGTGAATTTTGGAACCCATGACCAGAGTCAGGGCATCTTGATTTCCAGCCTAAAATTATTGCCATGAAGTGATAGGAAGTGAAGAGTTTCTTAGAATAAGTTTGACCCTTTATAAGAATAATAAACATGGATTTGTTGGATGACAGTAAATTGTCAATATCGCATTACATTATTTTTTATACAAAAGTAAGTTTATAGTTTAATATGTGTTGATGCAAAAACAACAATAACAACAACAGCAACAACAACAACAAAAACATCTATGAAAGAATAGAATTGTGACTTGTACTTCACGATCTCAACTTTTATTCTTCATTTTGGTCCTTTTGGGAAATTACGTAGACATATGCAAACACAGTGTTTGCAGCCCCAACTGGTAGATGCTGTCAGTTTAGCTAGTTTATATTGAGAATACAAATGAAGTTTATACTTAGATAACAAGGAATTTACTGTTATTCAGTAATGCATATTTGTTTTTTCCCCAAACAAAGCTGTGCACAGACCAGAGAAGCATAAAAAGATGCAGGTAAAAATCATTGCGCTTGAAGTGAGCATAAGGAACCCAGAGCCCCACCCATTTACCAACTCCTCACATCTAATTTTAACTTCTAAGATGGCACAGTGTATAAACCAACAATCTAGTTCAACCTCCTCAATTTACAAATAAGGAGACACAGCCCAGATAGATTTGGTTGCTCATTTAACAGCTTATTAGAATTAAAGCCAAGCTCTAGCTGGTTTTTATCAGCGGTGAGAGAATCAGTCCAAAGACTGAAGGTTCTTGGGTGTGAGTCACATCAAGGGCATGTACTATGGTTATGGGCTCGATTTCTGGCCCAGGTCAGGGAACATGCAGGAGGTATCCAATTGATCTCTCTCTCTCTCTCTCTCTCTCTCTCTCTCTCTCTCTCTCTCTCTCTCTCTCTCTCTCTCGTTGATGTTTCTCCCCCTCCTTTCTACTGTCTCTAAAAATCAATGGAAAAAAATATCCTTGGGTGAGGATTAACAACAACAACAAAAAGTAGAGCCAGGATGAAAACTAAGGCTCTGAACCTCAATTCTTTTTAAGCACAGTGTGCTGCTACCCGGACTAAATAAAGTCCTGTTGGCATATGGATCAACTACCTACAACCATGTGCACAGAAATGTTTAGAGAATTCTAACTTTACCTTGAGTCCAAAAATCTACATGCTTTCACATTTGTTTAATTTCACCTGGCTTATTTTATTATTATACTTTTCAGTAGAAAATGAGCAAGAAACATGAGATAGATAAAGGCACAGGCACCCGCACAAGCTGTGCAGTTACAGTGCTGTGTGGGTGAAAGGCTTGTTAAAATAAGACCTTTTTCCTTAGGTTTCCTCAGAGAGTCCTCAGAGAGTCCAGCCAGTTCTCTCTGTGCCTGAAACTGAGCTGTGCACACAATCAGGGCAGTCCCTTTTTATTAGAGACTCTAGATGTTGGATTTTATTTTATTTTTTTAATCTTTTTGAGAGCAGATGAGTCATATGGAAAATTCAAGAAGTGGCTAGGAAAAAAAAAAAAAAAGTGTTCCTATTTACAAAGAAACCATTTTGTTCCAAATATGATATGAGCTGTTTACTTGTTATTTTAGGTTATGTGCTCATTCCTGTATAAGATTTAATCCTTAAGAGTCAGAAGGCCTTTGATATTCTTTTTCTTTCCCTATTCTCTAGCTACCAAAAAGGACAGAAACCAGGAATTCCAAATGTTTCTTTTATTTCAGGCTGCATGGCATTTCAGGATTTATATTGGAAACAAATAAAATATGCCCTGTGTTTTGTGTTTTAAAACACAAAATGGGCTCAACTCATTTATGTGGCCATGTGTTTTAGTGCATAGAGATTCAGTTACTAGATTCTTGCTTGAAATGACCTCTGCTAGTTTGTCATGTTTTTGTTTATTACTGCCACTGATTCAAATGGCATAGGTGATAATGCTTCCCTCTGCCTAACCACTTCATTATTTATGAGGAATTGTTTCAAGCTTTTGTTTAATCCATCCCCTCCTCTCAATTTCAATGGAAGGAAAAGCCCATCTCAACTACACCCAGAAGAATGTAAGATGGACAGTGCAGCTGTAGTGGAAAACATTTTGGCAGTAATTTAAAAAGTTAAACATATGGCGAGGTTGCGGAGAAAAAGGAACCCTCGTGCACTGCTGGTGGGAATACAGACTGGTGCAACCACTGTGGAGAACAGTGTGGAGTTTCCTCAAAAAACTGAAAATGGAACTCCCATTTGACCCAGTAATCCCACTCCTAGGAATATATCCCAAGAAACTAGAAACACCAATCAGAAAGGATATATGCACCCCTATGTTCATAGCAACACAATCTACAATAGCTAGAATCTGGAAACAGCCTAGGTGCCCATCAGCAGATGATTGGATCCAAAAACTATGGTACATCTACACAATGGAATACTGTGCTTCCATAAAAAAGAAGGAATTCTCATCATTTGCAGCAACCTGGATAGAACTAGAGAACATCATGCTGAGTGAAATAAGCCAGTCAATGAAAGAGAAATACCACATGGCCTCACTCATTTATGGGTATTAAAAAACATTATAAACTGACAAACCAAAAGATAGATATAAAGACAGTAGAGCAACAAGCAGACTGTAAAATTACAGCGGGGAGAGTAGGGAGATCTGGGGGAGATAAGAGATCAACCGAAGGACTTGTATACATGCATATAAGTACAACCAATGGACACAAAACTCTGGGGTGGGAGGGTGTGTATGGGAGGGGGGGGCAATATTAAAATAAAAATAATAAATTAAAAAAAATAGTAAAAACAAACAACAAAAAACAAAAAAAAATAAAAAGTTAAACATAGAGTTACCATGTGACCCAAAAATTCTACCTCTACATATATGCCCACAAATACTGAAAACAGGGAGTACAACAGCACTGTTTATAAAAGCATTATTTTATAATAGCTAAGCAAGTACCCATGGACAAATGAATGTGTAAAACAAATGTGGTATATCTATGCAATGGAATATTCTTCCGCTATTAAAAAAAAATGAAGTTCTGGTATATGCTATCACATGGATAAATCTTGAAAACTTATGCTAAACTGAATAAGCTTGACATAAATTGTCAAATGTTTTATGATTCTGCTTATATGAACTATATACAATAGGTATATTGAAAAAGGAAGGAGATTAGAGGGTACCAAGGACTGAGGAAATGTGGAATGAGAAGTTATTGTTTAAGAGTTTCTTTTTGTAGTAAAACAGTTTTAGAAATAGTGATAATGGTTGCACAACCCTATAAATATAATTAATGCCACTGAAGTTTTCACTTAAAAATGGTTAAAAGTAAATTTTTGTTGTTATATTTTACTACAATTAAAAAAAATGAATTAAGTATACTCACCCTTTCTATAGTGAAAAGAAAGACAGAGAGAAGGGAAAATCTTATTTGACCTCAAAATAACTATAGATAAACTAGAGGTCTAGTGCATGAAATTCATGCAGGAGGGAAGTAGGGGGGTCTCCTCAGCCTAGCCTGCACCCTCTCCAACCCGGGACCCTCAGGGGATGTCCAGCAGTTGGACATCCCTCTCACAATCCTGGACCACTGTCTCCTAATTGCTCACCTGCCTGCCTGCCTGGTAGCTCCTAACTTCCCCCTCTGTTGGACTGATCACCCCTCACTGCCTCTATGTGCCAACCTGGTTTCCCCCAACTGCTCACCCCACTAGCCTAGTCACCCTTCACTGCCCCCCTTCTAGCCTAATCACTCCCAATATCCCCCTTCAAGTCTGGTCATCCCCATCTGCACCCCTCCTGCCAGCCTGGTTGCCCCTAACTGCCTCCCCTGCCAGCCTTGTCGCTTCTCATGGCTTCCCCCACTGTCCTGGTCACCCCACACAGCCTGCTGTTCAGTCCTTTGGTCATTCTTTACTAACCCTCCTGCTGGCCTGGTTGCCCCACGAAGCCTGCTTGTTTAGTTGTTTAGTCATCCTTCACTAACCCCCCTGCCAGCCTGTTCATAGCCATCTTTTGAGGGCATGAGGTTTAATTTACGTACTACCTCTTTATTATATAGGTTAGCTAGGCCTGCCCACTACAGGGTTCTGGGCACGTGATATAAAGCGAGAATGTATTCATTGTTATTTCCTCTTGATCTTTGCCACAATCTGCTGTGGGAAATGTGTTTCCAGAGGTGAGTAAAATAGATACACCTGCTGCCTTCTCAGAGCTTATGTGTCCATGGGGAAGGCTGAGAAACATCAGACAAAGAAAACTGTAATTGTAATATCTGCCTTGAAAGAAGGAAACCAGGGACTGAAATAGAGCCTGTGTGTGTTTACATGCATGTGAGGTAGAGGTGGGGAGAGGGAGGACCCTCTTTCTAAAGAAACATACGATTTAGCCCAGCCACCATGGCTCATTGGTTGAGCATCAACCTATGAGCCAGGAGGTCACTGTTCAGTTCCTGGTCAGGGCACCTGCCTTGGTTTTGGACTCAATCCCCAGTATGGGGCGTGCATGGGGCAGCCAATCAATGATTCTCTCTCATCATTGATGTTTCTATTTCTCCCTCTCCCTTCCTCTCTGAAATCAATTAAAATATTTTTTATAAAATATTTTATATGACTTAGAGTGGAGAGAAAAATCAAAGCATATACCAAGTCAGAGGAAATAAGGATGGCAGGTCAATCCAGCTATTCCACCACAGGGTAGTGTCAGGTAAAAAAGAAAGACTAATATGAGCAAGCCCTGGGACCCAATTTGCCTCACACACCAGCTGCACTGAAGGAGGCAGAAGATGAGTTAGAACAAGATGCCAGCTTCTCTAATGCGTTAAGTGTACATGTAAGATGAGTTTCAAATTGTGATTAAATAGTATTTGGCCAGAGGAACCCAGGATTGCTAAAACCATGTCTAATAAATTATCTATTTTTCTTGAGGCTTCCAAGGCAATTATATGCTCAGTGAACAATGATGAATGAGAAATCAAAGTTTCATTTCAATTTTAGTTGGGCTAGGGCCTGTAACTGCCAATGAAACTTTTTGGAAAAGCTGGATTGGATTATGTGAATTGGATTCAGTATTCTTAAGAAAAGCTTCTTCCCCACAAATTTAAATCTTACCAGTAGCTTGCTGCCAAGTTCAAAGTTGTGAGAATTTCTGTTCACCAAAGAAAGGCAACTAAGAAAACAAGGTGGGTGGGTTTCCTTGGGGAGTGGAGAGGATAGGTAATAGCTACATGCATTTGGGTGACCTCATCTTTTTGTTATGCAACCCAGTAAGTGGACATCCTGAAATTTGACCAACCAGCTTAAAATCTACTCTTTGGTGGCATGTTCGGTTAATTTGATACATGAACAGGATTCTCACAGGCACATAATAAAGGGATAATTACACATGCTAATCAGAGAGAGAAAATGAACCAAAGGTTTGGGGATTGTATTCCAATATACCTAGAAAATAAAATACAGTAATAACAGAAGGTATAATGGGATAAAAAGCTGAAAGTGGGATTTAAGGCCATATTATTTTTTGAAAATAGGCTCCCCAAATTAGTTTTTAATGTTTATGCTTAGGGCAATCATTTTCAGGTTCACAGGAAAATAGTCACCTGATCTGGGCTGAGGGCTATATGTGAAAGATGACTTGCAGAAGAGACTAGACTTTAATGAGAATGATAGTAAGGATGCAATCACTACTGACCAGACCCGAGATGGTGTTTATTCATATTCCTAGAAAATAGTCTAATAATTTGTTTTCATCACATAATAACAGATAATGAGTCATGACTATTATTTTCAGAAACCTATCTTATAATCCTGGGCTTTTCAGGAGCAATATTCCCTATTGCAAGTATCAAATGACCGGGAGCAACAGGTGTATTAACTCTGAAAAGCACTCTAAGACAGGCAGTGTCCATATGACACTCTACTCACAATTATTTCCATTTGCTCATACTATTTGCGTAAACATGAAATATAATATTTGCAGAAAACAATAAAATATGGAAATGGATAAATAAGAAACTTTGCCCCGAGTTTGATCTCATTTTGGTAACAGAATTTGAGTACATATTTCTGTATTCTATTTTGTGATATTGCTTTAGTACTGCACTTTCACTAGTGTTGTCTATGGTTTTTAGTCTCCTCCGAAACTATCGTTTCTAGTCATGGGGTATCATGTGCAAATGGTATGGATCATATACAACAGAGATCACGTGAATGTTTTTAAAGCTGTTATTTATTGCCCAGCTAACGTCACTCAGTACATATGCCTGGGTTTTTAGCTCAATCCCCAGTGTGGGGCATGCAGGAAGCAGCTGATCAATGATTCTCTCGCATCATTGATGTTTTTATCTCTCTTTCCCTCTCCCTTCTTCCCTGAAATCAATAAAAATGTATTTAAAAAATAAATAAAGCTGGTACTTATGAGCACCAACTCTGCCCAGTTTTCTGCTGAGGTTCTATAGCTGTGTGTAGGTGCTTATAAAATTTTATTTCAGTGTTTAATAATTCCATGACAAACATGAATTAATTACTATTCTTCACATTAAGACACAGACACATAGAAAAGTTAGGCAAATTGCCCAGATTACAAAGGTAGTAAATGGCAGATCTGGGATTCAGTCCATATCTGCTTGATTCCAAAGCTATCAAGTTATTTTGCCCTTCTCCCTTATAAATCATAAAACCGTATCAAATGTTCTTTGTAATTGCGATAATGTAAAATGCACAGATGTGCAAAAACAGCTGCAGGAAGGCTGAGACATTTTAAAATCATACAAATCATTAGTGATAAGATATAATGCTAGCAGTCAGATCTTGAGTTGTGGCCCAGCCCTCTGCCTTCTCAAGTCTATTGATTGTGTCATGATGGAATAGTGTTGTGTTCTACGTCCATCATTCTTTCAACTAGTCTTCCCTCTCAGTCTTACTCCCAGTCTCTTTTTATGACTAGGCAATGGCACTGGTAACAGGTCTGGGCAGAGCCAGAGTGGGACAGGGAGCCAGAGGAGGCTCCTGTGCGGCTTTGGCGGGAGGCTGGAATGTGACCAGCTGTGACCTTGCGGCTGTTAGCAGCCTGTCGGCCTGAATCCACAATGACTGCTACTAGCTACCACTAATGGGATCAGCGCTATGTGCCTGACAAGCCGCTAGCTACTTCCCATGTAGTTTCTTCCTTCTCATCAACATCCCGATTACGCAGGTGAGGACACTGGCACAGAGAAGACGGATAACCTCTGCGAGCTCTCACAGCTGGAAAAGTGAAACAGCTGGAATGTGAACTCTGGCATCTGCTGCCAAGCCAGTATTCTTTGCTCATTAATAGCTGAACTACCTCAAATCCTCGAAGTAACTCTTAAATTACTAAAACAGCCAAACAAAATAAAGGTATTACAGGCCATTTTGGTGCTCAAAATAGTAATTAGCACCTGGAATTACTTACTATTTTTTTTGTTAATAGTAGTAACAGATTACCCTCTATTTTAGGTTGGTGTGGATATCTTCCCACTTTCAAACATGGCAGTGTGTGTTAATTTATTTAACTGCTCCATGCGAAGTCACCCAATTTTTAGTGAGATAATCTCTCTTGAAAATAACTATTGGATTTATGTGTAAATAACCTCACATTTCCAGGAAAGCTAATAAAGTAATAAAGTATGTCTCATCTCCTAGAGAAGTCACTTGAGAGACACTCAGCTGCCCTGTATATTGTCTTTCATCAAAATAGTCTAATACTAAAAACTCTCCAATGTTTGAGGCAAGATAAGCTGAAAGTAACAAGCCAGTGACTGTAAATGCTTTTTGATTCTATTTGTCAACACTTGCCAGTTTTTTTTTATCTGTCTTAGAGAGATGTTTAAATTTTAATTCCTGCCCTGGCTTGCTAACTCAGTTGGAATATCCTCCCATACATGAAAAGGCTATGGGTTTGATCCCTGGTTGGAGTGTGTATGGGAGGTAGCCTATTGATGTTTCTCTTTCACATCTAAGCTTGTCTTTTCCTCTCTCTCTCTCAAATCAATAAGCATATCCTTGGGTGAGGATAACATAAAGTAATTTCTGTTTACCAAACGTGAACAACCCATATAATTGAATTTCTACTCTCATATATTAGTAGACTTAAGAGTACATCAAGAATTTTTAATATATTTTTAAAATTCTTAGTATTCTTTAGATCTTACTCTTTGTCTCTACCATTCCTCCCCACCTTTATTTGATTTTTATGGAAAAAGTATGATTTGAATGTGTATGTTTCTTCCCTTAGCCCCAAAACTCACTCCAGCCCTGCCCTACTCCAAGCTTTATGTTCCCCGGAGACAGGGACTCTCTTTTGTTCATTTGCACAGCTCTGTGTCTGGTATGCAGTAGGTGCTTAATAAATGCCTTTTGGAATGAGATTTTGAGAGCTAAAGAGAGAGCCCTGCACTCCAAGTCAGATATCACTCAGCCAATCCTGCAGAAGATCCCGACATCTTTCATCAAGTGTCCTCTTGGCTCTTGCAGATATGTCTTCTGCTCTCTGGAAAGAACCTGCTTTTGGGTCCCTCATAAATATTGCCCAATCTTTGGGACTATGTAGCCATGCTTTATTTTCCCACTCTCCCTTCCCACAATCTTCTCCTCACTGAGAATTATTTACCTGAAAGGTAACATTTCTCTTTCCCCACAAAGTTTTTGAAAGATCAACAGATAAAACATTTAAACACAGTTGGCCTGTATCTTCTGATGGGATATAGATATTTGATTCATTCATGTTCCCAATGAAACCCATGAGTCTGTCACTTTTATTAATAGTCCTCTATATTAACACAATAACCCTAGATACTGAACAGATGATGAAGCTTGATAGCTCTCCAATCCAACTTTATATAGATAGTGAGTTGAATGGTAGTCCCTCAAAAGATATAAGCACCATTCTGACTGCCCCCCAAAACCAATAAATGCGATCTCATTTAAGAGCATAATATATGAAACATGTATATATATTCTAGAAGTACAGTGTATTGTATGGATGCTATGATTTAATGCATATGTAGTGCATTACATAAGACACATTTTATATTTGCAGATTTACATGAGTATTTAGTCTCAAACTTATGGTTGGTAGATTCCTGGAATTACACCATAGATATAATAAAAATATAAAAGTTATTTTCAGTATTTTAAAGAACCTAAGAGATAGCATATGATACTTGCCACAAAGAGGTACATGTTGATGAAAATCAAAAGTCCATTTGCTCTTGGCTAGAATGATGACTCTGAGAGGGGATGGTGTTGTTTTGCTTGCACCAATCAGGAGGTCAGATTGATTATTAATTAAGGTGTTAGTGAATGTGGCAGCATGAATTCATTATAAATTATTTCTGGTGAAAAAATGTTTAAAAGTATAGGTTCTAGGAGGATAATAAATGCTGAAAGGTTTTTCAAGGTGGTGGAGGCTTGATAATTAGACTCAGAAATACATATATGCACTGAAAGTCTTGCATCGACCACAATGTCTTTGTCTTAATTTTGCTTTTCACAATGTCAATCTATTTTACTTTTAATATCTCATTATTTTATTCCTGGCCCTCTCCTGAACTTTGTCTCTCTTAATGTATTCTTTTCATCAGCTGGCCACTAGACACTTGGTGGTCTATTTGAAGCTGCCAATCTTCCCAATTATTTATTTTATTCTCAATTGAAGCATCATCAGTTCTGGCCATAATTGAAATCTCATTCCAAACTTTGAAATGGTTTTCTATATGACTCAGAATAAAATTCATAGTTTTTACCTGGACAACAAGCTCTAAAGGTCTGTTCCACTGTCTTGTTCATCCTTTCCTAACATTCCCCACCTACACTCCCCTCCCATCACTCTCTTTCTACAAAAAAGTTACTTACCTGCTTTCCCTGGAAGATGTCAGAAACCCTCAAACCTCAGGTCTTTGCATTTGCTCTTCCCCCAGTTGGAGACATTGATTCAGGTGCATGAATAAGTCTGATCATGACCTAGTGGGTATCCCTCCTTTAAAGTAACACTCCATTTGCTACTTCCTATTCTTTTACTGTGATTTATTTCCATACATGGCGTATTTGGTTTAATTTTATATTTCGAACCTGTTTCTAAGAGAATACAAGCTCTATAAAACCAGGGAGTGGCATGAATAGACTCACTATTGCTTTCTCATATCTTACAAATGTGCCTGGGATGTAGTAAACCTCAATAAGCATTTTTCTAAATGAATGCATATATTTATTTATTCTGCATTCAACATTTGAGCACCTAATATGACAGGGGTAGGCAAAAGTAAGTTTATATTTGTGAGTATGTAAAACACAATAGTTATTATATTATTTATTTGTATTGCAGCTAAAAACTTACTTATCCCCACCCCTATAATAACATTTGTTGGATTATCACTATGTGACAGTGAATATTCCACACAATTCATTTAATCCTCACGAAAACCTTTTGAGGTAAATCACCTGATTATTTACTCTTCACAGATGAATAAATGAGGCTGAGAGAAATTATAAATTTTTTCAAAGGCCACACAGCTCTACAGCACGTTTTAACCTTAAATCTCCTAACTACAGACCAAAGCTCCTGTATATTAGGTTGTACAACAATTGCCCTAAGTGCAAGAGAGAAACTGATTACTAAACACTCTGCTTTTAGGCAGCCTGTACTTTCTGAGTAGAAGAGAAAAGCGGCAGAGATACAATGGCATGAGAGCTATACCAGAGTTAAGGTAGGGGACACTTTGGGAACTTCTCATAGAATTGCCTAAATGATGAAGAAGAAGGAGAATTTTGCCATGGAAGAAAAGAAAGGATAGTACCACTCCCAGAAGTGGGACAGTCCATGGAATACCAGAGCTGTAAAAATTCATGGCTCCTTGTGGAATTCATTTGGACTTTTTGCTTAGAAAGTAGGGGAATGAAATTGAAGCATTTGGCTTACTTAGCCCTAGGCTCCAGATGAATTCAAGAAAGGAGGCTTCAACAATGTTAAGTAATTAAGAATAAACACTTCAGAAGACATGAAAAGAAACTATCAGAGGCAATGGGAAGATCTTTGTTGAGAGCGATCAAGCAAATGATCACTTTTCAAAGAAAAGTGGACCTCCCTCCTAATTGGTTAACTGGGGAATATTACGGAAAGTCATTGTGAAGAATTCCTGGCAACATTCCTGCCATTTCAGTGCTCATCCTAAAGAGTGATATACATAAAGGGGCATAGCCTGGATCCTTGGTTTTTCCCTGGCTTTGCTGCACTGGTAATATAGCAATTAAGGAAACATCCCAAAATGGGTCAGAGATCACATTTAAGGCTTGGAATTACCTCAGGAGATGTCTGAGAGATCAGAGTCTGGAAGAACCAGAATGGAATTCTACCTCTCTCTTCTTAATTTGGGGGTTTAATGGAGCTTACAAATCACCTCAAATTTTTTTGAATATAAAGAGGAAAAGAAAGGTATAACTTTATAGGTTTGTAGTGAGAATTATTGGAATTAATATATGTGAAAGAACATGACCACATTGAAGTCTCACAATAAACAATAGCTGCTATTTTGTTATTATCCAGCCAAAACCATTTATTTCATTGATAAGGAAAGAGATATGGAGAAAGGACTTGACTAAGCTCACACATGGAACTCACTAATTATATGTTTCTTCAGCCTACCACATGACTCTCCATCACACTCTCACCAACAAATAGCTTTACATTGCATTGAAGATCTCTCTTTTCCAAAATTTCTGATTTTCAACCTCTGTTTACCATCCTCTTAAAATCATGGACCTGCTTCATCTTCAAGTGAAACCTTCAGAAATAATTTCAAATATGGGGGAGGGGTGGAATCTGGCGTGGTTGGCAAGCTAGAATGACTCTAAAGTAACAGAATAGTGTTTCATCAAGTGGCTCTGGCAGCCCTAATTTCCCAGGAAGCCAGCCTGGACCAGATTGGGCTAAATATCCCTTCTCTGTACTGCAGGGCAAGTGCTTTCCTGCATCCTACCAGATGTCCATTACCTATAGAAATTACCTGGTTAGTGGCCCTCTCGAGAACGAGAGGACAGCTGTGACGCCCTATGCATCTTAGAATTACTTGCTTATAGCATGGTGTCTAACACCTAGTAGGTATGCTGTAATATTGAACATAATCTAATAGTAGTTTATTGTGATTAATGAGTCCTATACAGAAAGCCATTACTGTGTTTTAATAATATCAGTATTATGAAGATGAATATGCATTCTTTTGGATGCATATGATTTTCTATGGTAGTTAAAATTTCACATGGATTCTTTAATATTACATCTGGCAAAACAATCATTCACTCTACATGTTTATATCTAAACAGTGGTGTGTGGTAGTTCACTCTGACCAACTCACAAGGTCCTGTTGTGTGTATATCTTCTCAGCTCCATGTTCAGCAGCTTCATTTTGGTAGATTGAAATTGGCAATGGTGGGAATGTTTATGTCATGGAAACCAGCAGATGCTTGTATCATGGAGGTTTATTTTCCACAGATGAGGTGGTTGTACATTTACCAGTATATCACTGAATATGACTCTCAATTCACTATAATTTGTATAGTTCTAGTTCTACATTTATGTCTGCATCTATCTAAGGCAAACCACATCTAGTTTTCTGGCTCTACTTCATTCTTTATATCACCTAGCTACTCACACATAATTCCAACAGAGTTGTTTGCACAAATAACAAATACCCCCAAAATGTTTTTTTTAGTTCTTTGTGGAACTAAAAAGCAATGATATTGCTAACAAACATCCCCAAAATGTTTTTTAGTTCTTTGTGGAGATAAATTTGATCAGCTGACCAAACCTCTTTGACTTATTTATTTGGCCAGAGAAGAGTGGGGTTAAGGCTGTTCTTCAGATTGTTCTGGAAAAAGAATGGCTGAGATTGCTGTAGACCCCTCTACATAGAAAAAGGGCAGTTTTCTCCCCCCGCTTAACTTCGGATTTATATTCAGGATAATAAAAGATTATTTCAGGCTATTCTTATACTATGAATAATAATTTTTTGTCTCTAAATTAAGCCTGGATATAAGATGCCGATCATTATTATAAAGCAATCTTTGGTTATAAATTAGTTCATTTCCTTGGTCATTACTTGAGGATGGAAGTATTTAAAAAAATATGGGTGTGTTAAAAATTCTATTTGAATACTGTTCAGTTTTTCCCTCTCATAAATAAATCAATGAAGCTACTAGGTTTTTTCTTCCAAATATAATAAATGAGAAAGAAATAATTTTTTATAGCAGAAGGTAAATAGGTTCCATATGTTGGTCATCTCAGAAAATGAGATAACATCTAACTGTGATTGATAGACTTCTCAATTATAAGCAGCATCTTTACTGATGAGATTTCTCCTCATGTTCCATCCTGGCCAGAATGTTGCTGTTTTTGAAGATGAAATAACCTGAGAGAACAATGAATTATTTTGACATATATTCTAAAAAGAAACTTGTGGAAAACTGAAGCAGATACCATTAGGATTTTAAAAACTGAAGTTTGTAGAGGAATGAAAAGGTCTAAACCTCACAATCAGATAATTTAGAGAATATCAAGTGACAAAAACAAGAATAAAAAAATAACAAAGCAAATTATGTATATTCCTTAGATTATTTCTGATACTACCTTACCCATTAAGAGAAATTGAGGTTTAAAGGGAATATTTTTGCTAAAGTGAAGATATTTTTTATCTATTCATTTATTCAATCCTCCTTCTTTTAATCAATAAATCCATAAATGAATAAACTAAGTTACGTATTGGGCATCCACAAATTACTGCAACAGTCTCCGATCTCAAAAATAGTAGCAAACAAATAGATACACAGTTTGAATATAATGTCACAAATGGAAAGAAAATTGCATCATGTTTTGTGTGAATACCAAGGAGATATAAATATCCAGAAGAAATGCAAATGAAAATGGAAAATATATATTTGAACACCTGTGATACACCAGCTGCTATGCGAGTTGGTTTTCCACAGCTTATTTCTTTTACTCTTCTCAATAATATTCCAGACAGTATTATTTTGCATTTCACAGATGAAGAAACTGAAGCTTAGGGAAATTAAGTTGGCATTTGGGTTGAATCATACTCTTTTTAAAAGATATGTTGAAGTTCTAATTCCAAGTACCTCACAATATCATCTTTTTTGGAAATTGTGTGTTTATAGAGGTAATCTGATTAAAAAGTAGATGGTTCCCCTAGCTGGTTTGGTTCAATGGATATAGTACTGGCCTGTCAACCGAAGGGTCCTGGGTTCGATTCCAGTCAAGGGCACATACCTAGGTTGCAGGCTCCTCCCTGTCTGGGGCCCTAGTCGATGCATGTGCAAGAGGCAACCAATCAATGTGTTTCTCTCCTCTCTTCTCTTTCTCCCTTTCTCTCTCTCTCTCTCTCTCTCTCTCTCTCTCTCTCTCTCTCTCTCTCTCTCTCTCTCTCTCTCTCTCTCTCCTTATTTTCTCTAAAATCAATGGGAAAACATCCTTGAGTGCAGATTTTAAAAAAGAAAAGAAAGCAGACTGTTATGGTGAGCTCCGATTCAATATGACTGATATTCTTTTAAAAGGAAAATGTGAACACAGAGGGAAGACACACACGGAGAATGCCATCTAAAGTGGAGGGTTGGAGTGATGCATTCATAAGACAAGGAATGCAAGAGATTGCTGTCAGACCACCAAAGCTAGAAATAGGTAGAGAAGGATTTCCCGACAGGTACAGTGGACTGTGGCTCTGCCATTGTGGACTTCTAGCATCCAGAACTGGGAGACAAAAACTTTCTCCTGTACTAGCCACCCAGTGTGTGTTACTTCCTTATGTCAGCCTAGAAAACTTACAACGTTCGTCAAAAACAGAAGGCCAGTAAGTACTGACTCACAACCTTCCTTTTCTGGTTCCAAAGCCCACATGTTTCCTCCTACACAAAGGAAGTGACTTTTACCCAACTCTTAAAGAGTGAGTTTCAGGTAGAAAAGTAAGGAAAGTGCCTTTGAAAACTCTGTGAGTTCAGGCTAATTCTAAAGACCCTGACATGTGACTTCACTGTTAAATCAGCTCTGTTTTAAGGATTCCCAAGGATCCCAGTTTAAATTGAACCAGTTGTTAACATTGCTGTTGTCCCTAGTGTTGTTGTCTTTGTTTTACAATTCCTGAAGATAGGAGCTCAGCTTTTTGGTAGGTGGAATGCTAAAGCTTGCCCTCACTGGTTTGGCTCAGTGGATAGAGCATCAGCCTGCGGACTGAAGGGTCCCAGGTTTAATTCTGGACAAGGGCACATGCCCAAGTTGCATGCTCGATCCCCAATAGGGGGTGTAAAGGAGACAGCCAATCAACGATTCTCTCTCTCATTGATGTTTCTCTCTCTCCCTTCCTCTCTAAAATCAATAAAAATATGTGTGTGTGTTTTTTTTAAATGGATATATCTGGTTTTCTATCCATAGAACCTTTCCATTGAGGCCATGGAGACCAGATAGGAAACCCTATAAGTATGAATTAGAGCAAGAAATGCAACAGAAACACCTCTTTTCTGTATGATCCCTGTAAAAATAAATGACAGGTGGCTATTAGAGCAAAATATGCTCAGCTTTACTCAACATACGTTCAATATATTCTCCAACTTGCCTTTAAATTGTGTTTTCAATCCAATGACTTTATTTTATACTATGGGATTATTCTACTTCGAGCCCAACTGAATGGATTTTATATCATTTACTAAAACTGATCTCACACTCTCAACTTGTGTCTTTCTACTTTCACTTGAAATGCCTTCCTTTCTGAATTTCAGGTCTAATGAAATAGTATCAGACTAAATTTTGGATACTATTTCTCATATATATATATATTAATTTTCTTTTTTTCAGTGAACATTGTTTAATGTGATGTACTCTTCTCAGAGATATGCACTATCTTAACCGTCTGTATATACTTCTCAACCTTCTGTATATACTGCCCAAAGCCTCCCAATGTAAATTTCCAGTAAATATTTACTGTTGCATTTTTAATCTTTCCATCCTTCAGCTTATTGTCATTTAATGGAAGTCTTTTGGATTAAACACAGTAATAGTATTTCTTTTCCTATAAAGGTCAAGTGAGTTATCAGCTGTAGAAGTGTATGTACATTTTTTAGGGGACACTGTATTATTTCTACCCTGCCTTTGTAGCTTAACTAAATTTATAACATTTCTATGAAATAATTAATTAGCTTAGAATATTTTATATCACCTATTTTGCTTTCATTAATATTCACAATTTCATTAACATATGAACATTTTGTGATCTATTCTAAAAGATTCCCCCACTTAAAATACAGAGTTCTTGAAGGAGGAAAAATTGCAGCTTCATCTTGAATTAATATGGATTTACCTTTTATAAGGCTCATTTCAATAAAACGTAAATTTAAAATTATCCCTGATTTCCATCATTTCTCTGTATTACAATTCTTGGGTGATTGAATACATCTCATCATATTCTGTTTGTGCATTGTTTCCTATTATCTTGTCATGCTTTTTTTCCCTTGGCTATTAATTCTATTTCTCATTATTCTTTGCATATATGATAATATAATATCTTCTGGAACATGTAGCTTTCATTAGTCTCACAGAGATTTCCAGGAATACCCTGACAATGCTAAATAATGTTAATGTCTTCCTTTCTGTCCTCATTTTTCTTCTAATGAAAATGTAGTTTTTCTTAATAGCAAAATGATACTTGGATTTATGTTTCTATGTGGTATAATGGAAAGAGCAACTTGATAAATTCCAGATACTTAGTTTCTATTCCTAACATTTATTATTTTGTGATCTTCAGCAAGTTACTGAAGTCTTCTGAACTTTAGTTTATTTATCTGGATGTTGGGTATAATCACCTCTAACTCATTCTCCCATGGTTATTATGGAGTTATATATAACTCACAATAAAATGCAGTTGAAGTCATTACTTTTACTATAGCCATTGATTTAATATGTCCATTCCTTTTCACTAAGTTGCACTTTATATTACTCTGAAGAATGAAAATATTGCATGAATTAAAGTTTTCCTGATATACTAGTGCAGTGGTCGGCAAACTCAGAGCCAAATATCAACGGTACAATGATTGAAATTTCGAATGCCGAATTTTTTAAACTTAAACTTCTAACGCCACTTCTTCAAAATAGACTCACCCAGGCCATGGTAGTTTGTGGAAAAGCCACACTCAAGGGTCCAAAGAGCCGCATGTGGCTCTCGAGCTGCAGTTTGCCAACCATGGTACTAGTTCCTGTCTTGCTAATGTTGGTTAACCTGGTTTAGATTGGCCAACTCTTTCCAATCATGTCCATACTATGAATTTGAAGTTTATACAGTCCCTCTGTACCTTCTATTTCTCATCTTTCCTTTGCCCTGAAGTCTGATCTGCATCCCACTGCTCCATATACTGCCAAGCATCATTTTTTCTTATAAGTGCCTTTACGGTTAACTCTTTCTTCTCTGTTTCTGCTGCCTGTGTCCCATTTCAAGCTCTTGTCATCTCACAATTGGATTCCTATAGTAGCTTCTCATGGTATCGCTCATCATTCTTGACTCCAATAATCACAACAAATCATTTCCAGAAAAATATCTTTTTAAATGATTTTCATTCTGTAACTTTCCTGCTTGAAACATAAAATGGTGTTATTGTCCAACATATTAGGTTAACACTCTCCATCTGCTCTTAAAACCCCTCTGTATTTCAGTGTTTTCTCACATCGCTAACCTATGTGAACCCTGTGATTCAGAAAAACTTGATGACAACCACTAACATAATTCATATACAATATACCCTCCTTTAACCCCATATAAGGTTCTGTCCCATATCTTTTATTCAAAGCTCAACCTGGCTTCATCTATTATTTCAAATCAGTGAAACTTAAATAGAAGTGAAAATCAAGTGAGTTATCAGCTGTTGAAGAGTGCAAACATTTTTTGGGGGACATGCTGTATTATTTCTACCCTGCCTTTGTAGCTTAACTAAAGTTCTGACGTCTCTATGGAATAATTTATTTCTCTATTTTACACTTGTCTGTTAGTTTAATTGGGATAATACTCAGGACGCTCATTGTAAGTAATAGAAATTGAAATCAAGCAAAGCAAAAAAGATGATTTATTTATTTATGTAATCACTAGTGACCCAGTGCATGGATTTGTACACATTGAAAGGAAATTATTTAGAAGATGGCCAAGAAGGGCCAGGCATGCCCTGGAGCCAACCTCCTGTGGTCCCTCCCTGGCTGCACCACTCAGAGGGCTTCTGGGGAGTGAGATGGGTCCCTCCAACAGGTGGGGTGCCTCAGTCTGGCCTGTGGGGGTTGGGCTGAAACTGGCTCTCCGACATCCTCAAAAGGGCCCCAGAGTGCGAGAGGGCACTCTGCAAAGTTGTTGTTACCCGATAGTCTTAGGTGACCCTGCTAGCGGTTCTCAACCTGTGGGTTGCAATCCATAGGTTAAGAACTGCTGCTGTAGAGCCTCAGACCATCAAAAAACACAGTTATTTATATTATGATTCATTAACAGTAGCAAAATTACAGTTATGAAGTAGCAACAAAAATCATTTTATGGTTGGGGGTCACCACAACATGAGGAACTATATTAAAGGGTCGTGGCATTAGAAAGGTTGAGAACCACTGGTATAGATGAAAGTCAGGAATGGAGTAGGAGAAACTAATAAATAACAACCAAGTGCCCAGCAATGACAAATTTACTCTCCCCACTGCTTAATTCCTCTCCTTTTCATGGGGGCATTATTCTCTCTTTTCATCTCCTCATGAGTCTAGAACCATACTCCTGACTACTCTTGGCTCACATTTTTGTAGAGAAGAGTTTTTGCAGAGAATAAAGAGATTCCCTATGTTAGCTAGAGTTTGAAAAAATCCAAGCAAAAGTTCTGATAAGCAGCTTCAGACATAACTCTCCCTATTAGGTCCATCACTAAGGCTAAAGAGCTGTAAGTGTAAAGTGAATCAATTACTCATCCTAATTCAACAGAAAGACAGGGGACTCTATTGCCAGACAAAGAAATTATGTGCAGACATGGCACTGAGGCACTTCCTGGAAGCTACAGTTACCATGTTTATATCAATACGAATGAGTTCTTATTAAATTTAGAGCATGATCACATTCATTTTCTTTTTTGTGGCTGGTGTATAGTTCCATGAGCACATGATTCAATATAGTCCTAATTCATAGGATTATTTTTAAAACAGAATCACTTTTTGTTTTACTACAAAGTTAGGAATAGATAGGACTCCCACATCAGGGATTTCTCTCAGCCAGAAGTGCCCCTTGGAGGCATGGGGAGAATCAAAGATATCTTGAGGGAGAGGGAGGAACTCAGCCACACTGGCAGCCTCCATATGCTTCAGAGAATAGCTTGCTATTCCTGTGTGTTAGATGATCCCAAATGGTTTAATACTCTAGTATCCCAAAGGCATGATTGAAGGATTAGAGTGTGGAGAGAAGAGCAGGCATTAGTGCAGCAGAATGTAAAAAGCCAACACTTCAGTATCTTCCTGGGATTTCATCAGTGGCAAATCGAAGACAAAAGAATTGGACCATGGGTGGTTTTGTTAAAACACTGGGTGAATCCAATCAAGATGCTTTAGCTTTTATCCCTGATGACAGAGGTTATGTCTATTCTAATTTGCTTTGTGAGGTGTCTACATAGGCAACAGGGATAGGTATCATGTTTTTAAGAAACACTAAAGTGTGTTTTGTGGCAGCACTACTGAACACGCAGTGCACCACCATATCTAATGAACAGCTTTAGTTTTCAATTTCTTGGAAGAGTACTCAGCAATAGTGGAATTAACAGGAGATTGAAATTGGGAACTGTGGGTGTTAACTGAAGCATTGAGAATAGAGGCAACAGTGTAGGGAAAGTTTCTATTAAGAGGAGCTGGTCAAAGTCAGTGATGCCAAATACCAGCATCTAAGGAAAAAAAAAACTTATAGAAAAAGAACTTACAAAACTCTGTATGATTAAGAATAGCCGTATTTGTTGAGCTATTTTTTAATATATTTTATTGATTTTTCACAGAGAGGAAGGGAGAGGGATAGATAGCTAGAAACATTGATGAGAGAGAATCATCGACCAGCTGCCTCCTGAACACCGCCTACCGAGGATGTGCCGGCAGCCAATGTACATGCCCTTGACTGGAATCGAACCTGGGACCCTCAGTCCACAGACTGATGCTCTATCCATTGAGCCAAACCAATTTCGGCTTGTTGAGCTATTTTTATATGCCAGACTTTGTTCTAAACATTTCACCTGCAAAAATCACATTTAATCTTCATAAGTACTTCATGAGAATTTTATGGATGAGGAAACAAAGGCTTAGAGAGATAAGTCACTTGCCCAAACACCAAAAATTAGTAAGTGACAGGGTCAGGATTTGAACCCAGGTTTGATTAAATTGAGATTTAAACTTAGTCTGATTTTAGATCCATTTTCTTAAGGCCTATTTAGTGACTGCCTATTAGGAAGAAAAAGCTATGAGATAGTTAAGATAGGGACTAACATTTATTGAGAAGCCATTTTGTGCCAGGCATTGGACTGGTGGTTGTTCTCCCATATTGGACGTGATGTAGGAAACTGGAGCTCAGAGGCATTCAAATAACTTGTCTAGGCCAATGTATCTAGGACATTTCATATGAAAGAATTATATTCGGTCTATATAGTATAAAGTTCTTGTGCTTTCAGAATATCATGATGTCTCTGACAACATAATTATATTAATTTTTATCTTGCCCAAGGATTTGGGTACCTTTTGTGACAGGACATTTTGATCAGTTGCTGAGGTCTATTTTCATTTGCTAGAGCAGCCATAACAAAGAACTATAAACTGGGTGGCTCAAACAACAATTTATTTCTCTATGGTTCTGAAGGCTTTAAGTGTGAAATCAGTGTATAGCAGGGTTGGCTCCTTCTCAGGGCTTTCCTCATTGGCTTTTAGATAACCACCTTCTTCCTGTGTTCTCATTCGATCTCACCTTTCAGCATATCTGCTTCCCAATCTCCTCTACCAGTCATATTCCATTTGAGACCCATCTAACCTCGTTTTACCTTAATTGACTCTTCAAAGGTTCTTTCTCCAAATACAGTAAAAATTTTAATTGTTCTAGAGGTTATGATTTTAATACCTGGATTTTGGGGATATACAATTTAGTTCATAGCAAGGCAAACAGTGCTCTGGGAATATAACACAAACTAAACAGCTCAAGTAGGCTCTATATGTCCACTGGCAGCACTTTCAAGTTACCATCATTTCTTGCCTGGACTATGCATTAACCTCCTAAGTAAGCTTCTTGCTTTCTCTCCTATCTAATCTCAGACAAAATAATAATTTGTCAGTGTTTTTTCTTTAAAGACCACAAAGCACAATTCTAAAAAATCATCATTTATGTTGTATTCCTGTGAATGCCAACCTCCTCCAAGTTATATTACAAAGTGGCCCTCCCATACTCTTATGTCTTTGTTTCCCTGATTAATTCTAAACTCTTATAATTGCAATACTCTGTTTTTTTTTTTCCTCTGGATCACAACTCTGCTTTCTCGTCTCATTATTGCTGGAGTGTTCTTTAAGTGCAGTTTCAATAATGTCATCTGCCCCCTGCATCCCCTTCTGTTGGGCCCCTTTATCAAGTTAGAGCTCTTCCCTCTGACCCTAGCCTGTTTCTCCCTTCTTGTAGCCTCTGCAGTTGGAAGACTGGATCCTCACCACACATTTACCCACCTCAACCTGCTGGTGCTTATTCTGTTTGCTCCATCTGGAATGCCATCAAATTAGTCTCCAAATCCACTCCTTCTGCAAGACCCAACTTAAATTCCACTTCATAAGCAGACGTTTTCATGACGTACCCAATCAGACATGATAGAATCTCCTGTTCTTCACCATTAAACTTTCACCTTTACTATATTGGATCTTTTTACAAAGGGAGTCTTTACTGCAGCCACTGTAACCTTGGTGGCACTTTCAAAGTCTTAGAGTAACTGAAAATATGATAGAAACCATTGGCCCAGAATCTTAGGAGATTTCATTGAGTTTCACTGACAATAGCTCATAGAGAATTGCTAAATTTTTAATATTAAGTTACAGAAATGTAAAATTAAATTATCTTTGAAATGTAAAATATCAGCAAATTCTAGTTAAAAAAATATTACCAATTATTTTACCACCTTTTACTGTTTTTATACTTTTGGGGCTATTTACAGATATCTGGTCAATATAGTAAATATTGGTGTACTACTCTACATCTCCTTCCAAAGCCATGTTCAATGACCTCACATTAGCTTGAAATTCATTGTTGCGGGAACATTTAGACCATGGAAATTAGCACACTAAAAATCAGGGCTTTATTTTTATTGTCTAGACTTCTAGAATGTAATGAAAAAATTGTTAACAGGATTAGATTCAAATATATTCACAATATACAAAGAAATATATTTCCAGTCTTAAAACTATTTTCTGATTCAGAAAAGGCACTTGTGCCATTGATTGGTGAGCAAAGTTCTGACATACAACTTACTTGGTTTCACTTTCATCAAATAACATATATAAAAATTTCAGTCAGTATTCATGTCAGAAAATTTTTAATTAGTAAATTGCAATCATGCATTGGCTATAGATGCAAGATTTTGGTATTTTGTGAGCTAATTAGCTATGTGAAATTTATAATAAGCATTGTGTATTTTGTTATTTCTAAATTGTGTGCCTCATTTATTTTATCATAAGTAAAATTTGTAAGACACACACATACACACACACACACACACACACACACACACACACACACCCCTGTAGAAAGGTAGCTATTAAACATTTACTACCAGATATTCCTGCATATCATGGGAATCAAGCAAACTCCTTGTCAAAATCTAAGGAACAGAGGCACTCACAAATAGTTTAAATAACCTCAATATTTTGCCTGTCCTGTATCAGATACTACTTAAAATACCACTTCAAATCTTCTTGGCTTCTCCTGTTTACAGACCTTTGTTCTTCGTTTCCAATAACTGCTCTGGGAATATAACACAAACTAAACAGCTCAAGTAGGCTCTATATGTCCACTGCCAGCACTTTCAAGTTACCATAATTTCTTGTGACAAAACTTGCTGGACTTGAAATAATTGCCTCTGAGTGCCTGGCCTCAGGTCTGTTCTGCACACCTCTGACTTTCTACTTAGGAGCTCCCTTGCTCTGCTCAAGTAGACTGCTTGGAGCCAATCCATGGTAAGAGAGGGAAAATAATGCCCCAGGGAGGTCATCTTTAACCACTGGCAAATGGGAGAGGATAGACATTCTTGTCTCCCTTCCTCCTCAATACAGTTTTTGAAAAGCAGCCTTTATAGGGCCTGTGCATAGAGCAGCTCATGAAATGTGCAATCAAATAGCCTCGGGGACCCACGCTTGTATTGGCTTCCTCTCCTTCACTGTAGCAATCTTGGTTTCCCTCAGCCCTGTGTTATTCAGGACCCAGACTAACTTACTTCCTATAATCATGTGGGGCAAATGGAGAAAAGTTTGATAACATCTCTTTCATATGACTAAACTAGTCCTTGGATATAGGGCAGAACTAAGCTATTTACCATGGCAAATAAAAAAATTTAAACTTACACAGTAATAACAAGGGAGAAACAGAAATAGCAAAAGGATATGTCTTATCACTTGATGTGTTCAATTAGAAACAATCCTTCATTTCTTTGAACTCTACCACTTACATCCAACCCAGTACTTTGTACCTCTGTTTGATATATTAATATATATGTAAATGATACATATAAACGTGCATAGATCACATATCTATATGAATATTTGTTTATATATAGATATACTAGTATACATGCTCACATATAAGAATGTCTATCATTATATATAATTTTATATCAGCCTTCTATGTGCTTATTAACGTATTAAGTAACATATATTTATTTATGTAGCTGGCTCCCCTTCAGCCTTATTTAATATCTAGCTTTTAATTTTAATTTATTTTACTGAGTGCTTAGATATTAACTGAGATGGAACCTATCATCTTGAAGATATTAAATCTGGGATCTGTGGAAATGACCCAAGATTTGAAAAAAAAAACAAAAACAAAAAAACACAAAAACTAGTAAACTTGATCAACCTTCTTCCATTACCCCCATTTTTAGTGGCTTCTATAAGCAAATACAACCAGGGTTCAACCACATAACGCTTGAAATTTGGCTTCCTTCTACAGAAAAACTAAAATCACAACTTTTCAGGTCCTAGTTCAGAAGGTTTTGCCATTGCCTTAGATAGGGGCTTAATCACAAGGAACAATAACAGCCTGTAATTATTGAAATCAAGAGTCTAGGTCAGTGGTCACCGAACTCATTAGTCGACAGAGCTGCAATTTACCGACCACTGCCTTAGAACATAAACTTCTGGGGATTTTTTGGTATTAAACACACACACACACACACACACACACACACACAACTGGCATATCTGACTTACAAGATAATGTGCATTTTCTTCCTGTCAGGTTTCTACTAATTTATCAGCAAACGATTTACTTATTTAGAAATATATTTAGTGAATTTTGTCCTCTCTTGGTTTGATACATTGGAGAACATGCATGTCTTGTGCCTGGTGGAAAGTTACTGCTATTGTTGGCATCCTTTAACAAATGAGATGAGTACATTCAGGAGAAATTTGTTTTGATGATACTAAGCAGCTCTCAATAGGATGGGACATTTCAAAGGCTCAATAATACTTGATATAATGTTTGGGACTTATAGGTAGAACAGATGCTTGACTAAAGATTAGTGGCATAAATTACAAATTTTCCAACTTCAATAAAGACTGTTTTCTGTATGTTATCAGAGTCTTGCTACCAGATGCCTTTTCAATAATTCTGCTTTAAAGAGAATTTCTGACTCCTGAAACATATTTAAATACATAAAGCAAACCTAGCTTAGAAATTATCCACAAGGCTCAGAATATGTACTGAGAAATGGAAAATGGAACTGGGAGCAAGCATGTGTAAGAGAAATGCAGAAAATGGCTACAATTCTTTTCATAGTTATTATAACATAATAAAACAATGTAGGAAGCAAACCAAAATCCCAGTCTGTAAGAATCCTTTGAGCGATCATTTTATAGATAAGGAGACAAATTCACAAGAAAAGCTGCATGGTTTCTTGAAGACCCTGCAGGTGATAAGTTAAGATTTCAGACACTCTGCTCCTCATAAGGCACAGGTTCCTAGCTGCGCTGCCCTCCATCAGAGACCCTGTCTCAGTCTACCTCAGTCCCTCTGGATCACAGCAAACACAGAGTGGCTTTGATACCACAGCTGCTGTGCACAGCTGTTCACAGAAGATGCTTAATAATAATTTATTAATGAAAAGCTGATGAGCCTTGAGGACATTATACTAAGTAAAATAAGTCAAGCAGAGAAACACAAACACTGCAAGATCTTATATGTGGAATCTTAAAAAAAAAAAAAAAAAAAAAGCCAAACTTGTAGAAACAAAGAGTAAATTGGCAGTTGCCAGGGACTGGGGATGGGGGATATTGGTCAAAGGGTTCAAACTTTAAGATGAATAATTTTGAGGCTCTAATATGCAGCATAGAGATTGTAGTTAACAATACTGGATTGCAGAGTTGTAAATTGCTAAGGAGAGTCAATCTTAAATATCCTCACCAAAAATAAGGTAACTATGAGAGGTTGTGTGTATGTTGACTCACTTTGTTGTGCTAACAATTTCACAATATATGTATATCAAGTCATCACATTTACACCTGAAGTTTACAGATTGTTATATGTCAATTATATCTCAACAAATCTTGTATAAGTTAATACTTATTTTTTCAAATGCATTTATTCAACAAATACTTAGGCAGCCTAGGCTCTGGAGAAAAAAAAAGTAATTAAAATGTAAAGTCTTTTGCTGACTGGCTCTCAGTCCTTTATGGAGTCATAAAAATAAGTAATTACAACAAAATACGATGTTGCAGTGGGTTGGACAGTGAGAGCACAGTAGTAATTCAATACTCTCTAATAAAGACACAATGCAGCCAGGTATGCAATTTTAAGAAAGGGTAAAGTCCAAGCTGATGTAGCTCAATTGGTTGGGCATTGTCCCATGTACTGAAAGGTTGCCAGTTTGATTTCTGGTCAGAGCACATGCGTGGGTTGCAGACTGAATCCCCAGTAGGGGGCAAGTGGGAGGTAGCTGCAAAAAGGAGGGGGGTAGATACAGATGAAATTAATTGAAAATATACATTTAACTCATTGCATCCAAAATTTTATCATTTCCACATGTAATAATTTTTATAAAGTATTCATGATATATTTTACATTTTCTTCATAATAGTCTTTGTTTTATGACAACAAATATTTGGATTAGCCACATGTCAAATAGCCACAAACACAATCACCAAATTGAACAGCACAGGCCTGAACTACAGGCAACAGCCACCAAGGCCATAAATCCCTAAACAGAGCATGTTTCACCCACTCCCGAATGAAGCCCAGAGTTTGGCAACAACAACAGGTTGGCATTGCACTACATTTCAATCCTTTCTTCTTATTTCTAAATCTTCAAGTAAAGGAAAGTAAACTGAGTCCCTCCGCTCAATGCCACGGGAGTCACTGAGTCCTTGCAGAGGGAATGGAGCAGCCATGGAGCCTAAACAGCAGATCCGAACGGGAGGAGGGGGCGGCAGGCCAGAGAGCTGCTGTCAGAAAAGGCTGTCAAGCTTGAGCAGCTTTGGCTGCGCTGCAGAGAATTTTGTGCCTTCGGCTGCTGATGGGAGAATGTCTGAGTTGTCATGAGATCCAGTTAGAATAGCGGATCAGAGGTGACTAGCGAGCTAAAACAGAGTCACAATGAATAACTCCCCGCCCTGCGGAACCACTGGCACACAGCTCCATGGAGAGGTTTGTCCTTTCTGTGGAGATGGAATCCCTCTTAATGAGACATGCACTGCAGGCTTCGGCTGCGAGCTTGACAGCTTGTAAAGAAAGCAGAAGGAAGTTGGAGTCTGGAGGGTTAGACTAGGAATCTGGGTCAAACTTTTTTTGTTGTTTTCCTCTAGGAAGAATAGCCAGAAAATGAAACAAGTAAAAAACTTTGTTATTTTTGCAAAGATTGATAAAGTGACTTTTGTTAATTCTGCAAATCTCAATTTAAGCTATATTAACAGCTACTAATTAAAAAAACTGCAAGCATTTTTAATATCAAAATCAATGTTTTCTTTCCTTTGTCCCCTCTGAAGTCCTTTTTACCTCCCCAGCATTACTTAAACTAATAACATGTGTCTGGTTCCAAAAGCCTCCTCTAATTTTGCAGGCCTTAATCCAGTGGTCGGCAAACTCATTAGTCATCAGAGCCAAATATCAACAGTACGATGATTGAAATTTATTTTGAGAGCCAAAGTTTTTAAACTTAAACTTCTTTTAATGCCACTTATCCAAAATAGACTCCCCCAAGCCATGGTATTTTGTGGAAGAGCCACACTCAAGGGGCCAAAGAGCCACATGTGGCTCGTGAGCTGCAGTTTGCCGACCACAGCTTTAGTCTATAGACAGCTATAATAAAGAATTGTATATTTTGTAGGAAGGCATTGTTATTGAAACACCAATTCTCAGCAGTCATATGGATGAGATTATTTAATGCTAAATCATAGCCTATATAACAAAAGTCTAATATGCAAATTGACTGAACCATAAAACAACCAGCATAACAATCAGTTGCTATGACACCCACTGACCTCCAGGGGCAAATGGTCACTGCAGCAACTGCCCCCAGCCCGTAGTCTCCAGGCCAGCCAAGGCAGGTGAAAGCACCCTCCCCCACCCCGCCCCAATCACCCTGCCAGTTACCCCACAGATCAGCCTTGATCACTGGCGAGGCCTAAGGACCCTACCCATGTATGAATTTCATGCACCAGGCCTCTAATATGCCTATAATATTTCTCATTATTAGGCAAAAAGTTATTTGTTAAATAATGTATGTTTGCTGAAATGGATTAATTTGGTAGTATCCAAATTGGTTTCAAATGAACCATTTAGCAATGGGTAAGTGCCTTTGGAAGAACCACAGAACTACCAACAATTTCAGTGCTTTAAGGATCATAATATACTGTAGGGAAAGAGTGCAGGCTTTGAAACTTAACAAATGGAGGTTGAAATTCCACAAAATAGCTATTCATTATTTGGCAAATTCAGCATAAATGCTTTATTTATAAGTGTGGGAAATAATAGCCCTTGCATAAAATTGTTTGGTTTGAATTATTATTATCATTATTTGAAGTGACTAGTGCAGTGATTTTTTTTTTTAACCAAATCTAGATAAATGTTAATAGTGATGATGATGATGATGATCATGCATCCTGTTCTTATATGGCTTCTACTATTGTTACCAAATCAGTGATTTTTAAAACTATTCATATTATTTTAGTATTCACAAGGTTAATTGTACAAAGAAATAGAAGTCCTTTGCTGTATTGGTTTCCATAATACATTGTCTTGATTTATCTTGTTTTTCATTGTTTTTGTGAGCTTTTCCTTCTTAATTAATGCATAAATATTTTAATTATTTAGGGTTAATCAAAACTCTTCTTACCTTCACATCCTACACATCATCTATTACTGTTACTATCCATATGTCGATGACTACCCGACAGTTCCAACTTAGACTTCTAGTCTCTGAGCCAGATGTCCTTACTCAGTTTCCGGCATGGTATTTGTAATTGGCTATTTCATAGAAATTTAAAAATAAATTCTAAGACTTTGTCTTATTTTTTTCTACATTTGGTTGTCTTCAGTTTTCTCTTTCTTAGTTCAACCCAATTACATGAACAAGAGGCACTGAAGGGAGTAGGTGTCACAACTTTTCATTCCAGGGTTCAGAAACCTACAGAATAGAACCAGAGATGAAACTTGGACTTGTGCTTCACATGTGTGACAGTTATAACTGTCATGCATATATCTTTCATTGAACCTTTCTCATGGCCTCTGCTGCATAAAACTTAGTGTGTTCAACTTGTATCCTTTCTCTTAAGATCAAACTTATTTTTCTAGTTTCATTCCTGGTAGCCAGAAGAAAAAAATCACCACCTTAGATTACCACTCAACAAATCACTTGACATATATATTTTCTGACAGTATCCCGTAGCTCTGGTTAGTATTCCCATAAATAACATTTTATACATATAGCTTAAAATCCAAGTTACTAAGTTATATTATACTAGCATTTTTTTTCTGCTGAATTTACTATTGAAGTATTGCTCAAATGTTGCTTACATAATCCATGTCTAGAGTATTGCCTAAAGTGAATTTGCTAAATGAGATGCTTCTAGTACTTCCAATGTTAAAACAGCCTGGATCAAATCCAATAATGGCCTGCCATCATAGTCAATGTTATGCTATATGGGTAATGTCATACAAAGACTCCAGGGTAGGATTTGAAATAATTGGACAAAACTTTAAAATTCATTTGTTAGCAAAGGTTTTATGGGAAAGGCATATAAAATAACTCATGGAATCTTGATGAGATACATGATTGATGGCGATAATGTTTTATTCCAATGCTTTAAATCTTCAGCATCTAAAATACCTAGCTCTGAAGTTAAATGGCCCTCTTTAGGAATATTCCTTGGGCCCTTAATTTCCTTTTTTCCCCCTCCCATTCAACAACAACAAAAAATGTATATACAGTACATTGTTTTTGTTGTAAGGATAGAAATATCTACCTTGAAGAACATTATTATCTGGTAGCTGGAGATAAACATAAAGAAATTAATCCAACAGAGTTTGAAATTGCTATACTCATTGCACATATGGCTAGAATGGGGAAATACAAATATTTTAAAAAGAGATGAACAGAACATTCTCATACAAGAGATATTAATAAAATGAGAACAGGTGTTTGTTTTTCTGGCTCTTCTCCATTCTGGCTGTTTTTGTTAACCACCAGTTTAACTAAAACACAGCCCATTCAATATGGGCAGTTTTGGCTAAGATACCCTGATGAACATTTATGGTCACATTAAATGGCAGAAAGTGTTAATTGGGGGATTGAATATTGATTTATTGATCCTGCCCACACATATTTTGGGGGGATGGTATGAGAAATGGTAGCATTTTTCTTTACTAGTAATTATTAAAGGAATACATTATTTATAATAGCAATAGGATATTATTAGTAAAAGCCATTTGGAATATGTTTTTAAATTACTGTTTATATTGACAGTCTTATTTCCTTTTTGACAAAAGGTAATTTGGTCCAACTAAAAGGAAAAAAGAAATTCTAATAGGGAAGGCCACATTTAATACTTTGCTTTTAAATGAATTAATATTTCCTAAAGTGAATACTTTCTAAAAGAATAATTTTTAAATATTTATCATCTAGTTGATAATCATTTTTGAATAAATAAATTTACCTTTCTAAAAGTTTATTCCTTCCTATCTTTCTGTACTACCTTTTCTGTTCAACAAAACCCTGTTTACCGACTATGTGATGATAAATATGGTCAAACAAGTGTACTTACTACCTTTAAGTGGCCTATAGTTTGGAAAGTAGAATATATAAATGTATTCAAAACATAATACATAAACATATACAGCATATAACATATAAATATATGTTCATAATATAATATAGTAGCACTATAACTTGTCATCTGACTCAGGGAAATCTCATGATGAAAGACAAATAATATAAAGTGGGTTTATAAAGGAAAAATATGTCAGTATTATAGATTGTATTTTTAATCAAGTTCTCAATATTAAATTATCAGCATAATCAGCCTTTTCATAAATGTAAATGATCCATTGTTAAATGTTTTTAGCAATTATAAGGAACTAAATTATTTTCTTCAGTATTATAAAATCAATAGGCTGAAATGTATAAATATGTATAGTCTATCATGTGCTTAGTATTATACTTATACTTAGTTAATATCTATCAAATGAGTAACTAGGTTACACTATCCCTCTAGGAGATTCTTAAAAAGCATGGTGGAGCAGGTAAGTTTAGTTACACAAGCATTTTCTTGCTCTATGGAGATATGGTGTTCAGCCTAAATAAGTTTACAGTCTGGATATTTGAGCTGGGCCAAAAAGAATGGGTAAGATTTCAGTATGGAGGAATGGGAAAAGGGTATACCAAGTTGAAAGAACATCCTGAATATAAGTAATAAGTTGGAACATGTGGGGTATCTAAGGTACATATGAAAGACCATAGTTAGAAATAAGACCCCCCAAATAATGGTAGATATGGTGTGAAAGAACAAAAGATAGGATATTGTAAGAGATTGTGGAAGGAATAATGAGAGGGTCTAATTAGAGTGGGAGAAGTAGAAGTACAACGCAAAAATGGAAACTATTGTTAAAGAAAATTACTTGTGTGTTATGATGATTCTATTATTTTTTATTCTTATGACGATGTTCCCCAACACACATAAGGTTTATAAATATGAACCATATCTCCAATGGATATATTACCAGAAAAATATCTCACTTACTAGGTATTCTATTTATGTTACCATACTTTATCTTTATCCGAAAGTATGTTTAAGCCACAAAAGCACAGCAGTTACTGATAGTGAATTGGTACCATCAAAAATAGAAGTTGTCTATGGTTATACATTGCATACTAAAGAGTTGTTTGGTACTTTTTAAGCATAAAGATCTCTTTGGTTGGGAGAAAGATTTACAGTTATTCCTTAGCAAGTATGACTTTTAATGTGTACTCTTAGGCTTAAGTAGAGGCAGGTACATCCAGATCCCAGCTAACACAGTACAGGTCAACTAGCACTAGTGAGAACAACTACCTTTAAATAATATTTAAGGTTGGGATATTAGAATCTTTTTATCCAAGGGAACACTGAAACCCTCAGGAAAAAAGTGCACATGTGTTGACTATTAAACAACTCTGTTCTTCATGTTTTAAGTGAAATGTTATGTAATCACTCATTAGAGTGATACACCCAGGACACAAATGATGCAATTCTGATTGTAGGTCATATAATCAATTCAACAGTTATTTTCATCAGGAAAATTCTCAATAGGTATTTATTACTTTGCACTCTTCATTCATTCATTTTTTTCTTTATTCAACTTGTGTTAATTATCTTCCAGGTCCCTGTGAGGCATTGGGAATACAAAAGTAAATAACATTCGTGTTCTGAAGGTATATACAGTCTAGTAAGAACATGGAGAAGTAAAGGCAATAGTCCATTGTACGATCAAATGAGGCACAAAGGAGGGGAGCATAGCAGGGTTAGGGAAGACTTTTCAGAGAAATCCCTTGAGCTTTATATTGAAGAAACAGTAAGTAGATGGTCATTTGACAGGAGGAAGAAAAATTAACTGGACTTTGCTTTATTTTTGTTTCATTTATTTATATCTGTGACATCTTGTGGATATCACCTCATTTCTAAAGTTTCTGGAATACTAGAAATGACTCATGTAGTCTTAAGTTAGAGCATCTACTCTTGGAATAAATGTGAATTAATCATGCTGTCGTGGGTTCAGGATTACTGTGTTTCATAATATAAGAAAAAAAAATAATCCTGGTCCTGTTTTACATTTTCATGCATTAAGCTTTCACTCCATGGCTGAAGTGAGATAAAATATTATGCATCTTTGAAAAACACGGCAGCCAAAACCAACTGATGTGATAGAAACTCAGAACCAAAACAAAGTGATATCTCAGTAATTGCTTGAAATATTTGATTAAATTTGCTCTATAATAATGCAATTTACAAAATTACTGAAAACTCCCTAGTTATTTTCATTACAGAGATAATATAAGAATAATTGCTTGTTGGTATATCTCACCAGAAACATATGAGGATATCTAAAAATTATAAATTAATATTTACCTTTTTACATTTGATTCAGGGATACTATAGGAAAATTTTGTCCTCAATATTAACATGACAAATTTCTTTATTCGTTGATGTTCACTTGTCACTTCATTTAAAATTATCCATATTTACTCTCCAATATTAACAGCTTCAACACTGTTATTTAAATTTTTCCATCAAACTTTCATATTTTTCAAAGTTAAATAGTGTAGAAGGGCTTCAAGCAAAAAGCAAATTCTCTGTTTTTACCTTTCTATATGAATATACTACGTTTTAAATTCCTACCTTTTAAATTTATTAACAATAGGCATCTCTTGATTCGCACATCTTCTCATTTCTTCTCTTAATAATATTAGATTAGTTCCTTCTTATTTTTTTTTTAGCTTGAAATAATCCCCTTAATCATCTCTCTTTTGTTTCCTGTATATTACTTCCAAATCAGGAACAGAGGATTTTAATACCTTCCCCTTTCCACCAGCTCTTCCTGTCCCCACCTCCCAAGCTATTATCTTACTCTTGAATTTACATAGTAAATATCGATCACATACATATACTATTGCATGATGAGTTTTTCATATTGTATTTTTGTGGATTTACAAAAGTTAAAAAACAGTATTTGAGCCTAGTTTGGTGTTGCTAATTGGTTAGTGTGTCAGCCTATGAACCAAAGAGTTACTGGTTCAGTGTCTGGTTAAGAGCATGTAGCTGGGTTGCAGGTTCACTCCCCAGCCTTGGTCAGGACTCCTGCAGGAGTAACCAATCAATGCGCCTCACATCAATGTCTGTCTGTCTCTCTCTCTCTCTCTCTCTCTCTCTCTCTCTCTCTCTCTCTCTTCTCTCTCTCTTTCTTCATACTCTCTCTCTCAATGGAAAAAAAAATATCTTCAAGTGAGGATTAACAAAAATGAAAATAAATTAATATTTGAAATTTGCATCATTGCAACTTTAGTGTGAGCTAAGTCAAGTTAGGGTACGATTACATTTCTGTTATAATACTGTCACAGCCCTCTACTACTTAAAGAGGAACATCTGATTGGATCCTTCTTACTTTTACCAGTTGTTTAAAATGAAGCCAAAAGGCTAGTTTGATATTCTACCCTGTATCTTTCTTTCTCAATAATTTTTGTTTCACTGTTGAAAAAGAAGTAAATCTTTGCTTTCTCAGATTTGTCCTCATTCTGTACCTTGCTTGAAATCTACTTAATTTTCTTTGAGAAGCCTATGAACTTTTTTTTATGTTTCTCCTTTTTAAAATTGTGCAATTCCAGAATAGTCATTTTATGCACTACTGAAAATCTCAACATTTCAGTCTTCCCAATTTTATTAGATAACATATATTCCTGTTTTTAATCCCCGGCATTCAATGGGCTTTTTTATTAAATTAAAAATATTATTCTGCAGAATTTTTATGTCTCATGTCTATTAAGATTGTTTCCCATTTAAATTTTAAAGTGTACCACTTGGGCTTTGATCAGATAAAATCATGTTTCCTAGTAAGCTTATTCTTTAGTCTAATGTTCAGTACTAATGCCACTTGCCATATTATTTGTTTTAGATGTTCCAAGAGAGAGCAGCTTAACTATGCCTAGAAAATATATATATATATATATATATATATTTTTTTTTTTTTTTACTATCCCAGTGGGTGCAATTGATTGGGTTCAGGCTACCTGTCAGCTATTTTACAAATGTTAAATGTAATACACAAAATGCCCGTATGTTAAGCAGTGTTATCTCTGATTTTCAGGTGAGAAAATGGAGATTTAGAGAGATTGTTCAAGCTGAATTAGAACTCAGAACTTCCTAATAATGAAATTCCCTCCCTATATACAAGCTGCTTCCATATAACTTACTGAATAAAGAAAACAATGTTAAAATAAAGCTGTCAGCAGAGGAGATAAAGATTATGAATTTGTCTGGCATAGTTTCTTGTTTTAACTGTAAATATATTGAGGATTTCCATTAATGTAATCACAATTGCTGTACATCTAACTTGATTTATGTAAATGCCCCAGCATTACTCAAAGCATGAAGTTCAAGACAGTTGAAAACAGAATTGTCTAAAAAATAAATCAGAAAACAGGTTACTCAGATTAATGTAAAACTAGTAATTTAGGCCCCTTGGCACATTTTTCAGAGAGAGGCTTTTAAACTTTCTTAATTGCAAAATAACTGCATTGCCCACCTGCCATCACCATAGAGGGTCCTTGTTGCTTTGTTTCTGGAGAAGGAGAGGTGCAGCTGGCCCACTTGCATTTTTAGCTGGGACTTAAGATAGCCTGCTCTACTTTGCCCTTTAAAACTGCACAAAAATCCAACCTCAATGTCAAGTGTCTCCTTAGCAGAGGTTCCTGTGGATCACATATAAGACTAGGAGGGAGAAGATATATATTCAAACCAAGACTCTGCCATCTACTTGCTAAATGTGACTTCACATGCATCTACTGTGAGGGAAAAATATATTACCTTTATCACAGACTTGGTGTAAGGAGCAGTGAGGTAATGTATATAAACTGACTTTCCAAAATTAAAAATGTTGTACAGGTATAATTATTAGTTATATCTAATATAGTCATATAGTAAAACTTATGCAAATGAATGCCTTGTACTCTCTTATTCATTTGATATCTACTTCTGATGAAATTCCCAGTTCCTAGGTGTGGTAGATTTTTAGGCCAGTTATATCTTTATACTTCCCTCTATAGGACTCTCTTTCACGGCCTGCGTAGAAAGAGTTCCAATTCAGGGTTCAGCTTCTGGAGAAGGGCCGCACACAAATGAAAAGAGACTTGAAGAAATTCAATTTGGCGATATGGGGGGCCAGGCGGTAGTCCAACTCTAGTGGGAGAACTACTACTGCTCTGGCCCTGCCATCCCTTTTATTGAGGCTTTGGGGAACACATCTTAAGCAACATAAACAGAAATTTACATGTAGCCCTTAGGCAGGAAATAACAGAAACTTGTAGATTCTGTTTTAGCTAACAAAATCTCAACTAAAGGTTAGAGCAATTAAGGTTTTTGACCAGCCTTCCTGGCTTCCTGTCAATATCTCTTTTTCAGTGAAACTGATTTGGTTTCCCCTCAGGTCACATAATAGTTTCCTGTATTCTTCAAATAAATGCCCCTTACCCATCCAATTTCTTGAAAAATCAAAAAAATGAGCCCAGTCTGAGTTATAGAGCTTTAAAAGGCTCAAAAAATTATCTAAAATTGAAGCAAAATGGCATATAACTGGGAAGGAGAAATGCAGATATAATTGGGTTTCTGACTCTCTTATAAGTCAGCCATAGAAGAATGCAGATCTGTGAATGGAGTGCAGCCTCCCACCTACTGCATGTAAAACTCTGGGCGAATATAAACCTAACTGCCTCATCTGTTTTTAAATCTGTAGCATGGATGTTGTATGCATATCTCAAAGTATTAATGTGAAAGTAAAATGCAATCACATATACAAAGGTCTTACACTTCCTAGCAAACAGTAGATTGTCAATATTTATCCCCATTTTCTGTTAATTTTAAAAGTCTGCCACCAATCCTTAGTCTCTAAATTTTTCAGAAATGTTCAGTTATTCCCTAATATAACTAACTTTCCTATGGTTGTATAGAATGAAACTTTAAATGCTTCTCATAAGCTTATACATTTAACTTTCACATTACTAAAATCTCCAGGATCTTAATTTTTCAGTTGGGACAAAACCACAAATTCTCATGATTATTAATAAAAAATGAATAATATTCTAAAATATAATATGCCATAAGGTATTTGTATAATATATATATATATATATATATATATATATATATATATATATATATCTTTAAATATTGAAATCTAAATCAGTGGGGTGAGATGATCATATGAGAAGCAAAGGAAAGTAAGAGAAAAGAGAAAAATAGATAAATCTCTCTCATCATCTCACACTAGAATATAAGCTTTTTTGAATCAAAGGGTAGCTGAATTACTTGTACTTTTAATATTATTCTCTATCTCAGTGAAAATTTTTTTAAAGTTCAATGCAGCCCTGGTCGAGTGACCCAGTTGGTTGGAGCATTGTCCTTTACACAAAAGGTTTCAGGTTCAAATTCTGGTCAGGACACATACTCAGACTGTGGGTTTCATCCCCACTCAGGGCGCATACAGGAGGCAACTAAAATTGATGTTTCTCTCACACATCTCTCTCTCTCTCTCTCTCTCTCTCTCTCTCTCTCTCTCTCTCTCTCTCTCTCTATCTCTGTCTCTTAATAAAAGCATATCCTTGAATGAGGATTTAGAAAAAGTTCAATGGATATATGTATAACATGGTTTTATTGTAAATTGCTCCAAAAGAGCAAGTCAGTAAAATAGCAAAAACTCATTCAGGTCTTCAGATTACAAATCCAAGACCACCAAGTAACCTTCAAGCTCCTGCCTTTTAATTGTACCAACGAATCCAATACTCCCATTTTATTACCCCTCTGCTTATCTGTCTTCACACAGGCAACTACGGAGAAAGTGGAATGGAAGCTTTCAAAGATATGTCAGCCAAGGAAGGAATCTGCATTGCTCACTCTTACAAAATCTACAGCAACGCGGGGGAGCAGAGCTTCGATAAGCTGCTGAAGAAGCTCAGGAGTCACTTGCCCAAGGCCCGGGTTGTAGCCTGCTTCTGTGAGGGCATGACCGTGCGTGGACTGCTGATGGCTATGAGGCGCCTGGGTCTAGCTGGAGAATTTCTGCTTCTTGGCAGGTGAGTGACAATTATAAGAAAATTCACATGGAGGTAATACCAGGAATTTGGCAGCATCAAAGTTTATCTTTAGATGCACAAGGATAGTTGCTTTGGAAGCTTAATCTGTGTAGTAGAAGTAGAGTTTAAATATACAACATCAGAGCCTGGAAATAATCATGGAAAATAAGTAGATATGCCAGGTGCTGATTAACGAGGACAACAGGAATAAACGCATAAAGATGATGATTACTTAAGCCCTCCAAAAAAATGACTCTAAGGAAAGGAGATGGATTTGTAAATGCTCGCATAATTCTCTTGGGAAGTAAAGACATTTGAAACTTTTTGCTGTTGCTTTTGAAATTGATTTTGAGAATGGCTACCTAAGCTTGTTTTATAATAATAGAATCATAGAATTTTGGGTTTGAAAGTGAGGAATTGCTTTCAAAACTAATATTGAGAAGCATTGGAAAGTTGGCTCATTATTTTATATAACAAAAGTGTTATTACCTTGCCTGATCACCCAGACAAGTTTCTAAAAGATTAACTTCTATAGGATTGACTTTAATTAGCTGCATAATCCATTTGATTGGCACAACTCAGTTCAATCCCTGCTGATGTTGAATCAGTGTATAAGTTAGGGTTCTTCAGAGAAACAGAATATATATATATATATATATATATATATATATATATATATATATATATATATCACATTTATATATTTATAAAGACCTAAGAAAGCCCATAATGTAGTTTTGGTCCAATAGCTGGCAGCCCTGAGACTAAGCAGAGACAATGTTTCAATTCACATTTGAAGAACAGAAAAGACCGATGTCCCAATTCATGTGGGCACACAGGGAGAGTTCCCTCTAGCTCTGTTTTTTGTTTGTTTGTTTGTTTTTTGTTTTGTTTTTTTGTTTCATTCAGATCTTTGGTTGGATGAGGCTCACTCACATTAGGGAGAACAATCTGCATTAGTCGGTCTATGAATACAAATGTCAATATCATCTAGAAACACCCTCATAGACACACCCAGAATAATATTTGACCAAATAAATGTCTGAACACCTCATGGCCCAGTCAAGTTGTCACATAAAATGAACTATTGCCATCGGTAAGAGGACACCAGAGCTTGAATGTGATCGCAATTCACTCACTGTTTTATACCTTGAAAAAGTAATCTTGTAATCACATATCTTTTCTCAATAGGCAACCAATTTAAAAATTATTGAAAACCTTCAGAACCACTGCGTCTTCCTCAATATGACTGTCCAAAATAGAAAGCCATCTTATTTGTTACTAATTTTTAATAGCTCATTTAAAAATAATAAAACAAAAAACATGGCCCTGGCTGGTGTGACTTGGTTGGGTGTCATCCTGAGCACTGAAAGGAAGGTTGCTGGTTCCATTACCAGTAAGGGCACAAGTTCAAGTTTCCACTTTTGGGCTTGATCCTCAATAGGAGACTTGGAGGAGGCAGCCAATTGATGTTGCACTCTCTTCTCTCTCTTTCTCTCTCTCTCTCAAAACAAAAAAAATCAATTTAAAACAACATGGTTTCTTTGTTTTCCAAATGCTTAAATGACCTTCTATGATCAGACATAGCTCCTGCTTGGCTATATTTTATGATAGCCATTTTATGTACCTAATTCTTTTCTGTCTGACCTGATGGCAGTAGATTGATGGTACTATTTTAATGTGAGGCTACTATCCTTCATAAAAGTGATATTGAGTGAGATTCCTTTTTCATCAGTGTCATGCATTTTATCTAAAATCATTCCCAGTTGGCAAGAGTGATGCACCAGTTAGTTCTCTACAACCCAGGAGCATTTCCACTGCCAATATTTTAAAATTCCAAATTGCAGTGCTGCACCGGGGGTAAAAGAACAGGAAAGAAAAGGTTGGCCTTAAACAATCTTGCCTTTCTGATAGGGAATAAGGGATTTTGTGCCTCCTGTCTGCTTTTTGGCCAACATCAATAAGACAAATCAGTAGCATTTGTTTTTAGTTCTAATTTGTCAATGACTAAATGTTTTTTGATTGCATGTACACAAAGAAAATTGACTGATCCTTTTTTGTTACTTTCCATCTGTATTTTTATTGTCAACAGCACCAGAAGGAAATAATTCATTGTTTCCTTTGTTTTTAAAATTTATTCTGTATATGCTATTTATAATAACTTCTCTTCAAATTATTTAATGCATAGGTGATAGTTTGATAACCTTTAATTAGATTTCTTAATACATTAATTGATTGGCTAATACTTGAAAATTGACTTGAGCACCAGTTCATTCCATCTTTGAGCAATTTTTTTAGAAAGCCTTCCTTATTCTCAATTAAAAAATAACTCCCTGAAGTTTCCACCCATTGAATCATATTATTTTTTTTGAAAGTAATATACAATACTTTTTCAAATAATTGGAAACAACAGTATGGTCCTCAGTCCCCTTCATCTTCTCTTTGAAGCCTTTTTTTACTTCTTTCATTCCTGCTTATTCATAGTGAAGTGGCACTCAGAGTACTGATAAAACCATTTATAATATCATTTATCAAGTACTATATGCCCATTATTATGCTAAGCAGTTTATATACATTGTTTTGTTTAATTATTCATTTGATAAATATTGAGTGCCTTTATTCTGTGTTAAGATACTGGGTTAAACAATGACTAAAACAGATAACAATCACTACTCTTACAAGTTACATAAAGGATAATGAGTACAAGTAAAACAAAATAAATCTTAAGAACAACTTGCATGTTGAGTACTATTACCATCTCCATTTTATAGATAGTGACCTCAAAACTCAATAAATATTGAGTAATAATGATATGAAGAAGGCCATATACATGTATGTGAAAAATATAAAATTAAAATAGTCTGTGTAACTCTAGAGACTGAGTATTTAGCATTGTGTTTTACTGCTTCTCAGTAAGTTTAAAGTATTCCTGATCATAAAATTGGAGGTCTGGGGTAGTGAGCTGAAAAGCAAAATTTAGTAGTTATAAGAGAGAATTTAGACCATCTACTCATTCTCATTTATAAGTTGAGAAAATCGGTACTCCAAAAGTTTGGATGCCATAGTGAAGGTTATACAAGAACCCAATTACGATGACCCTTAATCCAGTGTTTTTCTCTATTAGCCTGTCTCCTATAGAGTAGATATAGGGGAGACTTTATAAACTGTTAGCAAATTTTCAGTTCTTCAGAGATCCTGATGTATAAGGAAACTACCCTACATAATTCAAATTTAAGTTAGCCTTTAATTAAAAAAATGTATTTTATTGATTTTTTTACAGACAGGAAGAGAGAGGGATAGTTAGAAATATCAAGAGAGAGAAATATCAATTAGCTGCCTCCTGTACACCCCCTACTGGGGATGTGCCCACAGCCAAGGTAGTACATGCCCTGACCTGAATAGAACCTTGGACCTTTCAGTCCACAGGCTGATGCTCTCTCTATCCACTGAGCCAAACCGGTTTTGGCTAAGTTAGCCTTTTTAAATTAACGTTCCCCCTAAAAAATTCCTCTTAGTATTTTGAGATCATTTTGTTTGCATATAATCTCCCAATGTCCATACTTCCTCCTTTCCCCACCCCCAATTTTACTTGGATGGATGTTTCTTAGAAACCAGAAGTCAAGCTATGAGAAAAGAATATATATTCATAAATTTTTAGAGAATCTGACATTTAATGACTTTAGTTACTTATAAATCTCTCCAGTGGCCTTGGCACAGCCAACTTTAATAGGTCATTCAACTAAAATGTTTGGCCGGAGTAAGATAACTCTACTGCTTAAGACAACCTCATCCATCAACATATCTCCCCATCTGAGCCGCACATCAATCAAATGTTGGAGTGATGTAGACCTGGCCACTGTGTCTCCTCATTTGAGATCTGGGTAATCTGCTGTCTCACTGCCAATAAAAGCATCGTTTCCAAGTCCCTGAAATAGTCTTGCTAAACACTTTGGCTCTGACAACAGAATAGGATCAATAATCTAAACAAAAATGACATTTCTAAAGGGACTTATTTTTTTTTTTTAGTATGGATACAGTGTTTTAGTTATTGATCTCAGAAAATGTTATTTGAGATATATTATTTATGAATTGTAGACTTGAATATGAACTTGGAAACAAGGACCAATTTTTAGCAAATTATATAAAGATCACTTTTTCTTGTCTAAGATTAACTGAAAGTGTTTACCTATTTGAATGAAGATTCTCTGTTCTTTAATTTGATGATTGTTATCAAGCCATAAAAGAAAATATACTTAAATTTCAAATATACTTGGGGATTATACCTGGTATTTCCTAGTAGGTGGTCACGCTATATCAATATTTCTTAAAATGGAAAGGACAAGAGCTTACTGTAATGAATATATTTGTGGGTAGAATTACAAATATTTGTTCTAGTAAAACTATGATAGCAGCCACTAACCAGAAGTAGACATTAGTCTTTATTGTATAGTGCCAGAGTATTTTTTCAAATTAAAGCAATTCAAAAACAAGTATACTTGTGTTCAATCTGGCCACTCAGTATCATTTAATTGTTATGTAAAACAAAGTTATTTCCTTGAATTCTTATATATGTATGGAGACAAGGAGGGAGGGAATGAAAGTAATGGAGGAAGTAAGAAGAAGTGATGATGAGAGGAGATAAGAGGAAATGAAAGGAGAGAAAGTGAGGAGAGACAGAGACAGAAAGACACTATGTAAATGCTTTGAACAATACTGGATATATTAAGTTTTAGATGGCTTTGAGCTTGATATTAATATCCCCATTTTATAGGGGAGAAAATTGAGACTCAAAGAAGGTAGATGACTGGGCAAGACCATGCCAGTTTCTTGTCTTCCCTCCATCCCCCAATTTCACTTGGATGCGTGTTTCTTAGAAACTAGAAGTCAAGCTATGAGAAAAGAATATATATTCATAAATGAGAGATGGTTTTTAGCAACATAAATGTTTTCACACTTAGGATAAGCTCAGTTTACTTTTATTTTTGTTTTTTCTGTGTTAGGTTATTTTTGAAAAGTAAATGAGCCTAGTAAATGCCTTGAAAATTGTTGAGATTTTTGTGATGAATTCATAATGCAAACAAGTCAGCCAAACCATGCCCATTTTGCCTAAAAATTGTCTTATTGCTTATCTACAGTGAGTTGGGAAGAATAAACTACTTGCATAATGTTCATTCTATAAAATGGCAGTTGTTTAGATATACATCCCTGGAATGATATGCAAAATTTTCTGAACCATATGGGTTGAGCAGAGAGTAAAGAGAGCATGGATAAAAATTTTGGAGAGGGCCTAGGAGACAATATTTTCAGCCTTACAGTGTTTTGATACTTATTCTATTATTGGGTAAGAATTTATTTGGGGGGGTTAAAAATATGATAGCTGTAATTTTCCAAAAGATAATTCTGGGATATGGATTATAGATAGAAGAGTTAAGACAGATACAGGGGATCGATGTTCCTAACAAAAATTACGCTATTGATAAGACACGGTGGGTGATGAAAAGGTGGCAGACCAAGAACTACTTATTAATGAAAATATGCTATTACCTTGTTTGTGGAGATAGTACTAGGGGTTTTTTCAATCATGTCAAAATGTATACATTAAGTGTGTTCAACTTATTGCATATTATTTATAATTTAAGTCGAAAAAAATAAATGTGGGAGATGCTAATGTGTTGGATACTGTGGGGAGCAGGGGGAAATGTCAAGGATGACTCCTAGTTTCTTATGCTGTTTGATAGCATAAATGATGGTACCCTTAGTGAAATGAAGACAATTGGGGGAAAATAATGTATGAGGTAGATAAGAGATATAATTTCAGTTTTGGATAAGTTGACCTAATGTGCACTTTAAATATAAAAATAGTCAATAAAGTAGGAGAATATTTTATTGGAGCTCAAAACAGATATATAGGCTGTAAATATTGGAGCTCAAGAGAGAAATAAAGGCTCTAAGTAAAAATTAATGAGTTATCTTGGTATTTCAGATGTACTAAGGGAAGGCATAGGTGTGTAGAATTAAGAGAGAGAAAATTGAAGAATTTAGCTTTGAGGAACCTCAATACTTAATGGTTGGAGAAAAGGCTATGAAAAGAAGAGAGAGAAAGAGGCAAATCTGGAGATATAGAAGGAAAACTCAGAGAGTGCCCTGCCATCCAGCCAATGGGAAAGAGTAATTAAAGGTGAGAAAACCACTGTCAAATTATTCTAAGAGAGTAAGTAGAAATAATACTGAATAGGTCTTTGCATTTATTGAACTGGAAGTAATTAATGATTTAACAAGAGATGGATATATGGAAAAATAAAATCAGATTCAGTACAAAGTAGCTAGTATCAAGTAGCTAATAGGTGAGTATAGGTAGAAATGAACTCATGGCATATAAACCACTGTTTTGTGACATTAATCTAATAAGGGATAGAGAATCATAAAAACTTCATCTTGAGGAAAAATCAGGTCAAGAGAAAGATTTCTTAACATAATATTTTTATTTCCCCCACAAAACTATAATTTATGATAATAAAAAAAATAATTTAAATGGGGTACAAAGTTATAAAATGAAAGGCATGTATACTTCCACATCTGTATTAACAAAGTATTATTAAATTTTTTGGCATTTGCTATTCTTACAGGTGAAATTGGCATCATTTTTTAATTTGTAGTTCTTCATTTATGATTGAAATTATGTAACTTTTATATATAAATAAGTGATATATTTGTATATTTTCTATAAGCTACCAAATCATGCATTTAGTTCATTTTTGTGGTTAGTTTTCTTAGTGATTTTCAACCTTTTTAATCTCATGGCATACATGAATTAATTTCTAAAATTCTGGGGCACACCAAAAAATGTATTTTTTGCCAATCTGACAAAAATATGTATAATTTTGATTTATTCACACTGGATGGTTATTGTTGTGTTGGCTGTTGTCATTTTTTTTTATTTGACAACCTAAGGGAAAAGAGATCAGTGCCCATGACTAAATAGTCAGGTATTGCATATTTTAAAAATTCTTGTGGCAGCCTGGCTAGTGTGGCTCAGCAGTTGAGCAGTGATCTAGGAGTCAGGAGGTCACAGTTTGATTCCCAGTCAGGCCACATGCCTGTGATATGGGCTCAATCCCCAGTAGGGGGGTGTGATGATCCTCTCTCATCATTGATGTTTCTATTTCTCTGTATCCCTTATGCTCTGAAATCAATAAGAATATATATTTTAAAAAAATTCTTGTTGTACATCAGGTGAAAATTGCTGGTTTTCATAAAAGCACTTTACAACTTAAGAAAAGTAGTTCATTGACATGTGTAACAAATATTTTTCCTTTTGTCATTTAATTTTAATTATGGCATTTTGAACAATGCCAAACTTTATCTTTTAGTAATTTTCTTCACATTTTTCTTTAATGACTCATAGGATTTGTATATTGCAAGTAGAGGCCAACCACAGAGGTTTGTTTAATTGGTTGATTAATTTTATTTTATTTACTTATTTCCCCCCCCATTTTTTATTTATTATGGTATCACATGATTGTCCTCATCCCCCCAATCCCATCCCAAACCCCTCCCTACATATGCCCTCACCCCCCTGTTGTCCATGGCCACTGGCCAGGCCCATGTGCATGCACACGATTCCTTTGGTTGATCTCTTCCCCTTTACCCACACCTTCCCCTACTTTCCCTCTGAGGTTTGAAAGTCTGTTCAGTGCTTCTCTTTCTTTGAGTCTGTTTTTGTTCATCAGTCTATGTTGTTCATCATTTCCTCTAGATGTGTGAGAACATGTGATCTAAGAAATACCCTTGTAAGAACCTAAACTGAGAAAAGCCATAATGGTTATGCTGAGAGGCAAATGAGTCAGTCTGTAGTGAGTTCCTTTCTGGATCAACAGTTCTTTTGAGTCCCAATTTCAATGTCAAATAGTTCCTTGTGTATACATGTTAGCCATGCTATTTCAGATCTGGTTGGTGGACAAACGGTGGTAATGCAGGTCTGACCGTCTTTGGTTTGGTCCTGGGCATCCTTCAGCAACACGCAGCTGCTGTCTGCTGGTATGGTGAGGTCTCATCAGATCCAGGTAGGATAGAAAATTTTAATAAATGGGGGGGGGGATTAATAGTATAATCTCCCCCCCCCCAATGTGGGAATGGGTGGCAAAGCATATGTGGAGGGAACAAGCTGAGGAAGTCAACTCCAGAATTGGAACAAAATAAACCAGGGACGAAAGTAGATATGTTTAAAAGTTTTTAAATGGGAACTTCAATTGATAGTCCCTCTTTTCTTTGTAAATTTGGAGGCAAGAAGGGTGTGTGTGTGTGTGTGTGTGTGTGTGTGTGTGTGTTGCAGGAGGTGAGGAGGTGGTAGGTTGAGAAGTGTCAGTAGAGATTGGAGATCCAAGAAAATGCATCATTAATAAGTGTTTTCATATACTTCTTTACTTTTGCTTTATTTTACTACATCTTTTATAAATAATGGTGAGAAAAATATGTCTATATTATAATGAAGAAATATTCTTAAAATAACAAATTTAATATTTGTACCTGTAGTGTCACATCGATATTGTAATGAACTGTCACTGTTGTTAGGGGTTCTTTTTTAATTTAATTATTTTATTGTTTAAAGTATTACATATGTCTCCTTTTTTCCCCATTGACCTCTCCCTGGCCACTCCCACACCCCAGTACATCCTTTCATTCCCCTTCTGTCTGTATTTATTGGTTTTGCTTATATGCATGCATACGAGCCCTTTGCTTTGGTTGATCTCTTACCACCCTCCTCCACCTTACCCTGTTTTCCCCCTGAAATTCAACAGTCTGTTTGATGCTTCTGTGTCTCTGGATCTAGTTTTGTTCATTATATTCCACAAATGAGTGAGATCATGTGATGTTTATCTTTCTCCAACTGGCTTATTTCACTTAGCATAATGCTCTCTAGGTCCATCAGTGCTGTTGCAAATGGCAAGAGTTCTTTCCTTTTTACAGCGGTGTAGTATTCCATAGGTGTACCATTGGTTTTAATCCACTCCCCTGATGATGGGCACTTAGGCTGTTTCCAAATCCTAGCTATTGTAAATTGTGCTGCTATGAACATAGGGGTGCATATATCCTCTTTAATTGGTGTTTCTGATTTCTTGAGATATATTCCTGAAGTGGGATTACTAGGTCAAATGGGAGTTCCATTTTTAATTTTTTGAGGAAACTCCATACTCTTTTCCACAGTAGCTGCACCAGTCTGCATTCCCAACAGCGGTGCACAAGGGTTTTTTTTGTTTTGTTTTGTTTTGTTTTTCTCTCCACATCCTCCTCAGCACTTGTCATTTGTTGATTTGTTGATGACAGCCATTCTGACAGATGTAAATTGGTACCTCATTGTCATTTTGATTTGCATCTCTCAGATGATTGGTGACTTTGAACATGTTTTCACATGTCTCCTTTCCTTCATTATGTCCTCTTTCAAAAAGGGTCTATTAGATCCTTCATCCATTTTTGATTGGATTATTTATCTTCCTTTTTTAAAGTTGTATGAGTTCGCTATAAATTTTGGAGATTAAACCCTTATCGGAGATAGCATTGGCAAATATGTTCTCCCATGTAGTGGGCTCTCTTGTTGTTTTGTTGATGGTTTCCTTTGCTGTGCAGAAGATTTTTATTTTGATGTAGTCCTATTTGTTTATTTTCTCCTTTTTTTAATTGTCCTAGAAGCTGTATCAGTAAAGATATTATTATAACACATGTCTGATAATTTGCTGCCTATGGATTATTCTAATATTTTATGGTGTACCATCTTTCATTTAAGTCCTTTATCCATTTTGAGTTTATTTTTGTGTATAGTGTAAATTAGTGTTCTAGTTTTATTTTTTTGCATGTATCCAATTTTCTCAACACCATTTATTAAAGAGACTGTCTTGACTTCATTGCATTCTCTTATATTCTTTCTAGCAAATCAGACCCAGCATTACATTAGAAAGATTATACACCATGACTAAGAGGGATTTATTCTGGGGATGATATGCTGGTACAATATCTGCAAATCAATAAACATTATATATCACATAAACAAATTAAGAAACAAAAATCACATAATCATATCAATTGATACAGAAAGAGCATTTGACAAAATTCAACATCCTTTCTTGATAAAAAAAAAAAGAAATCTCAGAAAAGTGGGAATAGAGGAATAATACCTCAGCATAATAAAGGCCTTATATGGCAGCCAATATCATACTCAATGGGCAAAAATTAAAACAATTTTCCCTAAGAGCAGAACAAGACAGGGATGCCCACTCTTATCACTCCTGTTTGACATAGTACTAGAAGTGCTAGCCATAGTGATCAGACAAGAAGGAGAAATAAAGGGAATCCAAATTGGAAAACAAGAAGTAAAACTGCCATTATTCACAGGTAACATAATATTGTATACAGAAAACCCTAAAGACTCCATCAAAAAACTAATAGACTTAATAAGTGAATTTAACAATGTAGTAGGATACAAAATTAACACCTAGAAATCTATAGCATTTTTAGACAGCAAAAATGAACTCACAGAAAGAGGAACTAACAAAACAATCCCATTTACCATTGCAACTGCAACAAAAATAAGATACCTACAAATAAATGTAACTAAGGAGGTAAAAGACTGGTACTTGGAAAACTACAGGACATTGAAAAAAGGAATAGAGGAAGGAATAAACAAATGGAAGAATATACAGTGTTCATGGATTGGTAGAATCAACATCGTTAAAATGTCCATACTACCCAAGTCAATCTATAGATTCAATGCAATCACCAGTAAAATACCAATGGCATATTTCACAAACCTAAAACAAACTCTCCAAAAATTCATTTGGAATAAAAAACAGAACCTGAAGAGCTGCGGCAATCCTGAGAAAGAAGAACAAACTTGGAGGGTCACAATACCAAATACCAAACTATATTGCAAACCCACTGTTCTCAAAACTGACTCCTGCTGGCATAGGAACAGACATATAGACTAATGGAACAGTACAGAGAACCCAGAAATTGACCAAGGCCATTATGCTGTTAGGGTTTTAAAGGTTGATTAAACAGCCCTGTTCTCAAATTTAAAAAAGAAAAAAAGAAAAAAAGAAACTGCATGCACACATCAGAATACAACCAAAAAAAGTGAGTCAAGCAGATCAATGCATACCCACTAATCAGAGTCTTTGATCTGTGATCCAAATGCTGCCAGCAACCCCAGAGTGATAGGTAGGCCTGGGCAATGGCAGAACTTTCCTGTTTTCTAAGATGGCTTTCAGAATGATCATAGGAAAAGTCTTAGGTTCAGGGGGCAGATTGCTCTGTTAAAGTAGAAGCTGAGTCACACATGTTTCTGGTGTCACCAGACAGATAAATCACTCATTCCTAGGAGGTGAGGGGAGGTAAATAGTGGAGAAAAGGTATGTGTTTTCTGTTCATGCCTTTCTTCCCAGAGAGTGTAAATCTCTGAAACTTTCTTCCCAGAGAGTGTAAATCTCTGATAACATGTGAAGAATAAGATATATTCTATTTCTCACAAGTCCCTTCTGAAGCCCATAGATAATATTAACTTGAACTTAATGAAGACCATGAAGCTCAGAGACATTACCTCTCTCATCAGTGTCACCATGCTCACCAGATGTGCTACTGAAAATTAGTGAAACCAGTTGCTTTAAATGGTGCTGCAGATCTGACAAATGGAAATGAGCAGAAGAAGAACCAAGGGCCTGGATGGCATCGGACAGAGAAGGTTTCCTGTGTGGGGGATGTAACCCACGGATGACATCAAGAGCCTCTTCTAGTACTGGGGCTTGTGTTTTAGAGGCATTGCATCTCAAAGGCTTCTGGGAGCTTTAAGTATGATTGCACTTATAATGTTTGTTTAGATAAAATGTTAAAACAAATGAATGATAATAATAGGAATTGTTTTCTTTGTGCAGCAAGCACTGTCCTAAGTGATGGGTTTTTATGTATTAATTCATTGATTTTTCTATAGCAATTTGATTTGAAAGCTGTTATTATAATCTCATTTTATTGCTGAGGCAACAGAGGCACAAAAGGACAACTAAATTACTCAAGATTACACAGGCAGTAAATGGTAGAGAAGGCATTGGAAGATAGCCTGTATTTTAAACACTATGGTCAACTACATTCTTCATAATCCTTAATTTCAATAATAAATTAGATCCTTATGGCATAAAATATCAATTTTTATATATTACTAATATAGACAATCCTTAATAAAGGAAAATAGTAACCAAAGATGATTCTGAAAGAGATTTCTTCTTTTTCTAAAGTAAGACAAATAAAACCGGAAATAATCCAACATGGTGTAAATCAGAAAAATTCAATAATGAGATAAATTAGTCAATCTGCATTATTATTTTCCCTGAGAATCCTCCTTTAAAATTTAGATTTCAGGAAAGAGAAGACTTAAATGTTGCTTTAGAAGAATGGTCACACATGTGAAAAAACAAAGGCAAACACAATATTGTTTTGTGTGAAACCAGGTGAAATTCATTTGTTCTTTCATTGTTTTCTGGAAGACAAGTATGACTTGATGGCATGAAGGTCTCATATACATCTTTCTCTAAGTTGGAGGACGTTGTGATGCCATTCTAAAAGCAGTGCTGACAAGCTAAGGCTCATAGGCTGACTCCAGCTCTCTCCCTGTTTCTTTTCAAAAGAAAGTTTTATTGTAAAATGTCTATGACTATCTTTGGGGTAAAATGTTAGAAGTTGGAATGGAGAGCATATGTCTCATAAATCCTAAAATATTTAGTATTTGGTCCTTTAAAAAAAGGTTTGTTGACCCCTGAGCTAGATTATTTTTTCATATGTGACTATGGCTCAACTTACACAATATATTAGAATTATGCTTTAAATATTTATTCAGCAGTAGTCATGATTCGCAAATAAACTCCACTTTCTTTTCATTTCTCCTAAAGGTTTTAAGGCTCCTTTTGGATCATTAGATCAGACAGTTCCAGGGGTGTATGTTGAAATTAGGGCTGTAGGTTTGAGTGTTGTGTTTATCAGTGAAGAGGAGACTAAGAACAAAGGAGCATGTAGTGATTTTAGCATACTGGAACATAATGTTCAAAGTAATTAGAACATATAGTACATTTGCAATGCCTCCTTAGGCAGTCCTTAGTGATTAATTTTTTTTTCTAAAATAAGAGAGAGTGCTAAATTTAGTAAGGAGTATATTGTTTATGTGTAAATACTCATCTTTATAATAAAGTTTTTTCCCCTCTCATTTGCTAAATTGAACTGATGGGCATGGATTAAAAAATCATCCTATCTTTCTCTCTTCATTCATCTTCTCCATTTTCCTGAGAGTTATTTTTCTTTAAAAACTATAATTTAATTATTTAATCCTTCTGCAGAATAATTTTAGTTCACTCCCTTTTTCTTTCATATTCAAATCTCAAATTTGACATACATGGTGGTTCAACATATGGCCAAACTTGACAATAATTTCCCATTATACTCAGAGGTAAGATTTAAAATACTAGATATTTATGCAACTAGTAAGATGTGTGCAATTAAAACAGGTGAAATCTATAACCAAAGGGTAAATCTGTGCCAATGCATGCCACCTAGGTAAGTATCTGAACTGATACACTTCAGCTCCTCTCCTACCATGTCCAAGCCTTCACCTTTCTTATAGCAAAATTCTCCTAATTCCCCAGAGATATCTGGTTCACAGTATCACCCACACTGTCTTCTCCTTAGGATGACCTCCCTGTTTTTCACAAGTTAAACCCAAGTTCATCCTGTAAAACATTCCTCCGCAGTTTCAAAGATGCCCTGAACTCTAGTAGGACTTCCAGAGACCCCTTAAGGCCCCAGTGACTTTCCATTTGTAGTTTTTTGTTTTCCTCTTCCTCTTTTCTAATGGAAGATGAGCACCTAGAAGTGTGGGTAAAAGTTTATTAATCTTTGTGCCTCCAGTACCCAACATATTATACAGACTTGAGAATGGCTGTGACTCCAGAGGAAAAAGTAGAAAAAGGTTCTCTCGAACTCCAGTCAGCCTGAGTAAAAGGCAGGTGTCTTAGGCCCTTGCAGACTAGAAAAGCAGAATAAATGCATGCTGCTCTGTAAGGAAGCCAAGTAAGAGCCTGTGGTAGAGGGCAGAGTTAATTCCTGAGGACACACTCTGTATTCAACTAATCAATCACTTGCAGTAGGAAAAGTCAAATGATTGGTAAGATGGTAGGACAAGAAATTCCATGAGCATGTTTGGACACATGCCTGTGCTGCTTCAAAGGTTTTGGTTCTTTCAAAGGGGAAGAAAACAGTTTAATTTCTTCAGTACTTTGACCTTATGTTAGACTTGCCAGCTAAGAAGGTAAATGATGATCAGAAATGGTTTATTTGTCCAGAACACTTTAAAACCTTACTGTCTTCTACTATTTTATCAAGACATTTATAAAATGGCCGAAACTGGTTTGGCTCAGTGGATAGAGCGTCTGCCTGCAGACTGAAAGGTCCCTTGTTCGATTCCAGTCAAGGGCATGTACCTTGGTTGCGGGCACATCCCCAGTAGGGGGTGTGCAAGAGGCAGCTGATGGATGATTCTCTCTCATCGATGTTTCTAACTCTCTATCCCTCTCTCTTCCTCTCTGTAAAAAAATCAATAAAATATATATTTTTTAAAAAGACATTGATAAAATGAAGAGACAGCCTACTAAATAGAAGAAGATATTCACCAATGATACATCCAGTAAGGAGTTAATATTCAAAATTTATGAAGAATTCATACAAATGAACACCAGAAAAACAAACAATATAATTAAAAAGTGGGCCCAGGAAGTGCCTATTCATATTTAATGATATGCTAGTGCAGTAGACATTAGGCTAATGCATATTTCCATTATCTGGTTTATTTTTATTTTTTTCCTTAACCTATTCCTTCAAACCCTTCCTCACTCCTCTCCTTTCCTTTCCTCAAATAACCAAAATGAATAACTCCGCTGCTTTGTTCCTTACATTCCTTCTTGTTCTTATAATCAACACACATTCTTTCCCCACCCCATTTTTTGTGTGTTTTTTTACTCTAATTACTTAAAATTCTGTCATTTCATTTATGCAAACAACCAAATTTGCTTCTTCTATAGTTTTCAATTTACTTTTGTGATAAAAAGATTTCGCCAAGCCAGAAAAATATTGTTTGTTTTTTATTAACATAAAGCAACCAGAATTTTTAAATTAAATCTATGCAGTGATAACTCTAGCATTATTTCCTTTTTCTTTTAAAATATATTTTTATTGATTTCAGAGAGGAAGGGAGAGGGAGAGGGAGATAGAAAAATCAATGATGAGAGAGAATCATCGATTCACTGCCTCCTGCATGCCCCCTACTGGAGATCCAGCCTGCAACCCAGGTATATGTCCTTGACTGGAATTGAACTCAGGACCCTTCAGTCCACAGGTCAATGCTCTATCCATTGAGCCAAACCAGCCAGGGCCAGCATTATTTTCTTCAAAGTAGATGCTGAAATATGCCTACAGAGGTTTACTAAATAAATAATTCTTTCCCACTGAAATAACAATAATACTTCATATATTAAATTTTACATGTAAAACAACATATTTTCTGTATATTCAGATATAATTTTAGATCCTCCTTTGGGTACCATTTTTTATTTGTCTTTTATGTTTTTGCTAGTAGCACAGTGTTTTTATTACACTGTCTTTCTCATAGACTTTAATAACTGGTAAAACATTCACACTTCTATAATTTTATTATTTTTGTTAAGTATTGTTGGTTCATAAAAATTTTAAGATTATTTTTCTAATTATAAAGTTAGGTTTCCAAATATTAATTTTTAGGGGATTGAAAACAATATTAGGCATTCTGACCCCAAAATAGGAAATAAATTTTATTCACATTTTTACATCCTCCCATAAAAATAATTTTAAGATTTTATATTTTTATTGAATTATTATTGTGATGTATAGTTTTTGTTAGCATATTTTTAATTTACAGCTAATTATTGCAAGTAGAGAGAAAAGCAATACCATGTTTGTATAATTAATATTCCTTTTTTAATATTTGTAGCTATTTCCAGAAGCTGAATTTTCTAGATATGCAAAAATTTTATCAAAATAATTGAGTCACTTCCTCATAATTTGTCGTAATAATTATTTCATTTTCTCAATCACATTCAGTGAAATCTCAAAACACTGGTTTAAAATGGTAATAGTGATAACAATTATCCTTTTCTATACTTAATTTTGATAAGAATATGTTATTTTACTGTTTAGAATAAATTTATATTTTTGTCTTTATCACATTTACTTACTTTCTTCTTTTTAGATTGTCATTGTAGTAATCCTGGATGCTCATTTCTTCAAATCCAAAAGCATAAATTACACACACACACACACACACACACACACACACTCACACTCACACACTCATAATCTCAAATAAGAACGAACTAAAATAGATGTGAGCCCTAGCTGGTTTGGCTCAGTGGAAAGAGCATCAGTGTTCAGACTGCTGGGTCCCAGGTTTGATTCTGCTTCCAGGTTGCTGGCTCAATTCCCACCCAAGAAGGGGGTGTGCAGGAGGCAGCTCATCAAGGATTCTCTCTCAATATTGATGTTTCTCTCTCTCCCTCTTCCTTCCTCTCTGAAATCAATAAATATATATTATAAAAAATAAAATAAATGTTAATTTATGAGCCTAACTTTATAATTTAAAATTTGCTCTAACCCAAGGAATACTTTTGAAATTTTTATTGGGACCTGGTTTGTTAGCATAAGAAACATTCAAACCTGTGAGGAAGTTTTGTGAGCTTATTTGAAGGAAACTGTGGACAGTTTCTTGGAAGCAGACTCAATGGATTGAGATTATGCTGCTGAGAATGGCAGTTTTGCAGCTTGTTTATACATTTCAATCAAAAGAGGAGACATAGTAGGTTACACAGAATCCATTAGTGATAGATTAGGGAGGTGGGAGAAAGCAGAGTGGGGAAACCTCTGGGATTGGATAAGAAGTAAAATGATAGACACATACGTCTTTTACTTAAGTGGGTGCAGGAGAGTTAACAGTCAACAGAGTTAACAGTCAACAATTAACTCAATAACTATGAGGGGATTTGTGGTCTCTGCAGAGGAAGGGTCAACTTGTGCTTTGAGGGGGCCAGAAAAAGGAAAATGCTTTGACATTCCAAGGATATGTTCTCATAGGTACAAAAAGACAATAGGCTCAGGTAAGGTAAAGATCTACCTTTGTCAGGGAAGATACCAGCCCAGGACATGACTACCCACCATAAATTGCTTTATTTTTTTAAGTTTTAACTTCAGACCATCCTTTGTGATTACTTTAGGTCTCTGCATCTGCAAGTTCTCCACATAAACCTTCCCTGAGCTTGTCAGGTTAGCATGTGGCCCCTTTTCATCCATGGGTTCATGTGGCCCTACATGCACAAGTTGACCCTTCCTCCTGCCTCAAAACCCATTGCACTGACTTGCCATTTTATTTAGAGTAAAAGCCACACTATAGTATTTTACAGGTCCCTACATCTCCCCCAGTCTCCTATTGCTCCCTTTCTCTTTCCTTCTCCCCACTCCATCTACAGTGCTGTGATTATTATTTTCCAAGAATCCTAGCCCTGTTTCCAACTCGGGGCCTATGCATTTACTGTTTGTTCTCTTCCTGATACAGTCTTCCACTGAATTCTTCATTTGAAATATTCACTCAAATGTTACCTTCCTGGTACAACTCCCCTGATCACTGTATTTGAACTTGAAACTTACACTGCCACCCACACTTCCCACTCCCAACCCACTTTACATTCCTCAACAGCACTTTTTCCCTTCTAATACGCCATGTTGTTTATCTACTCACTTGGTTTATTATCTCTCTAGTCTATGCTAGAAGATAAGCTCCCAGAGGGCAGGGATTTTTATCCATTTTGTTCACTGCTCTGTCATCAGTCCTTGGAAAAGTATCTGGTTGGTACAGAATAAAAACCTAATAAAATCATTTTAAACTGGAGAACCTTTAAGCCATATTTTGGCTGGCCTAATTTTTATAGTTTTCTGGTGAGAAACCTGGAATCACCTGGGATCAGAGATAGCAATTATGGGAGAAGACGTGAGTTTTACATTACCAGCCAAGAGTTGTTTTTTAATATATTTTTATTGATTTCAGAGAGGAGGGAAAAGGGAGAGAAAGAGAGATAGAAACATCAATGATGAGAGAGAATCATTGATTGGCTGTCTCCTGCATGCCCCACACTGGGGATCCAGCCCACAACCCAGGCATGTGCACTGACTAGGAATCAAACTGTAATCTCCTGGTTCCTAGGTTGATGCTTGACCACTTAGCCATGCAAGCCAAGTGCCAAGTAGTATTTTTACAATCTCAGAGCAGATGACCTTCTTCCTTGGCTCTTGCCAGCTTTTCTATAAAACTGACTCTTCCTTTGTCCTCAAACAGACACTTCAATAGAAAGAAGGGCCCCGCATATTCAGAAAATAATCAGAGCTCCGAGTTCTAGAGATTTTCGTGAAATGTGAGGATGCATGTGGGGACAAGTTATGTGAGACCTAGAGCGATGAGATCAGAGTGTAAAAATGCAACAACACTGGTGTGGAGCAGTGCTGAACAGAGTCTTGGCCTGGGATATGGCCCTAGGACAGGATGACTGAATTAACGTAGAAGTGAATGATTCTACCATTGGCTCACTGATAAGCTGTCTACATAAATGTAAATTTCCTAGGGGTTTCTGTGATTTTAGTGTTCAGATGTCCTCATATCTATACTAATAATAGCCTAGGGATGTTACAACCAGATGGTTGAACTGTCACCAGGAAGTGCATGGAGCACCTCTGCGTTCCGCCCCTGTATCCTGCAGGCTCCTATCACAGCAAGGCTGGAGGCCCGGTGGGCGGGGCAAGGCAGGCAGAGAGATCAGGGCCTGGTTGCCAGGCGCCATGGCCCACAGACAGACAGACAGCAGTCCCACCTCTGCTCTTGAGCTGCAGAGGAAATACCTTTTCTGACTGCTCATTGTCTAAGTCCCTTGTATGCCTGCTACTCATGCAATGTTCTTGGTAACTTAGATAATAAGAATCCAAGATGGTGATCTAGGGTTTTTTCCACCTCACTCCTGGAGGAAAAAAATGAAGGTCCACTGCTGCAGGGGCTAAGAAATGTCATATCCTGTCCCAGCCCATTTGGCTCAGTTCATAGAGCCCAGGCCTGTCGACCTCAGGTTTGGGTTCAATACTGGTTAAGGGCATATACCTAGGTTGCAGACTCCTCCATGGCCGGGGCCCAGGTCAGGGTTCATGCAGGAGGCAACCAATCAAAGTGTTCCTTTCACATTGATGTTTCTCTGCCTTACTCTCTTCCACGCTCTTTAAAAATCAATGGAAAAACATCCTCAGGTGAGGAAAGAAAGAAAGGTCATATCCTATGAAAGAGACATCTTGAAAATGCCTAAAGAAAGCTGTCACCTTTTTGTGATGAAGGGACTGGAGTCTGTGTTGATGAAAACACCTTGGTGGCTGTGACGGCCAGCAGTGGCAGCAGCAGTGGGGTGATGAGGGTGGTGCCTTCCCCTGAGCAGCCTGGTCACCTACTGCAGGGTGAAGCCTGACTGCAGCCTAAGTCATCAGCCAGAATGGGGCCTAGGACGTCCTCTGAGGCCTCCCAGATTGGAGAGGATGCAGGTTGGGCTGATGGACCCCCCTCTCATGCACAAATTTCATGCACCAGACCTCTGGTTGCAAATAAAAAGACATTTGTCGATTGTACCAATCATTTGTTCAGCCTGAGAAGGGAACATTATTTTCTCTCAAAAAAATCCATTTAAAATATACCTTTGGTCTCATATAATATAATCTGAATTCTGACAATATGCCAAAAAATTTTAAGATGTATCTATATTAATATGGTCGCCTCAAGAGACTGTTGTAGCTTGACAATTCCATTTACATTTCTGCAGTGTCTTCAGCAAGCTGGATTGTGTGGCAAAACAATTGAAAAAGGCAGTGGTGAAAACTCCTGTGGGAAAATTTTATTCCTAAAATTGCTATATAATGATTTCTAAGTAGACAAGGGAAGATTTGTTTTAGCTTAGAATTTGCTACTATTCATTTTGAGGCAATATCATAACTATACAATGCTAATACCTTATACTTCTATAGTGCTTTAAAGATTACCAATGCTTTTATGTACATTATGCCATTTAATCCTCCTTTTCCAGGAACAGCAAGATAGTCATCAGTGAAAATATGTCCAGATGGCTGAAAGTAAATATCAGCCAACCAAATAAACACCAGACTAATGGCTACTAAATAAATGTCTTAGAAAACATTAATGAAAGTTTCAAAGGTCCAAAGCTAAATTAAGCAAACCATTGCATGTATATCTGCATGGCTCTGTGTCTGTGTATAGTTGCTGTGTGCCCTTGTTTTGAAAATATTTTTTTCACTTATTTATTGCTTCAACAAGTATTTATTTGATACTAACCATATTGCAGGCACCATACACTAAATATAATGCAGCGAAATAATTCATGTAACCCTGGAGGTAAAGTCTAAGTAGACAAAAAATAAGAACCAAGTGTTTAATTTTAATTAGACATTTTTTAAGCTTTATTGTGGCATAATTGATATGTAAAATATAATTGATATATACAATTAATGTATATATATTGATTAGTTTGAATATATGCCTATTCTGTGATATCCTCATCACATCAAAGGTACTAAACAAATCATTTAAAAAATGTCCTGTCTTGGTGTGTGTGCGTGTGTGTGTGTGTGTGTGTGTGTGTGTGTGTGTTGCTAAGAACATAGCATGAGCTCTATTTTCCTAATGTGTTTTAAAGTGAAAAAAGTGTCACTGTTACTTGTAGGTTCTGTGTTGTACAACAGATCTCTAGAATTTATTCATTTTTTTCATAGCTGAAACTTTATACCCACTGAAAAACATCTCCCCATTTCCCCTCCCCTCAGATCCTGGCAGCCAACATTGAAGGCTCTTTGGAGGAAACAGACTCCTCAGGGAGATGAAAAGTTTAAATAAAGAATGAACAGTAACATTTCCTAAAACATGATAAGATATTGCATCCTTGAAAATAGAAGCAAACATTGCACAAAGGTATAGAATAAGAAAAAGACTTAGACATAAAAAGCATATATTGTATAATAATGGAAATAAAACATTTACTATGAAGAAAAAAATTGATAGAATATATGAAAAATTTAAAATGCAAAGGAATAGTATATAGGGGATAAAATATAAGATGGTACTAGATACATAATTCAGGATGCCTGAACATTTAAATAAGAAGAGTTTGAGAAAGAGTAGAGAAAATTAAAGAAATTAATCATTAAAACCATATTTTAAAAAAATTTCCCATAACTGAAGACCTTGAATTTCATGATTAAAATAGCCTTCTGAATACACCAATGGGTGAAAATTCTTACCAGATTAAGACCCATTTTTACCAAAATTTTAATAATAAGAAAAAGATATGTTAAATTTCCAGAGTGAGAGACGAGGGTGGGAGGAAAAGAAGAGAAGGAGAGGGAAGAGAAAGGAAAGAAAGAGAATTAAAAGGATTATGAATCAATATTACTTAGAAGTATTTAAAAATAAATAAATGAGATGTACCACATTAAGGAATAAGAAGAGTCAATATCCTCTTTTAAATTATTGTTTAAAAGTATTACATGTAGTATTACGTATGTTTCCTTTCCCCCCCATTAACCTCTCCCTGGCCACCCCTACCCTCCCCCCAGCACATGCCTTCTCACCCCTAGTGTCTGTGCCCATTGGCTATGCTTATATGCAGGCATACAAGTCCTTTGGTCGATCTTTTATAGCCCCCTCTCCTGCTGTCCTTTGAGGAATGCTGGTCTGTTCGATGCTTCTCTGTCTCTGGATCTATTTTTGTTCATCAGTTTATGTTAAAATACTACGAACAACTCTATTCCAACAAACTGGTCAACCTAGAAGAAATGGACATACTCCGCCAAAACCTGTTTGGCTCAATGGATAGAGCGTCGGCTTGGGGACTGAAGGGTCCCGGGTTCGATTCCGGTCAAGGGCATGTACCTTGGTTGTGGGCATATCCCCAGTAGGGGGTGTGCAAGAGGCAGCTGATCTATGACTCCCTCTCATCGATGTTTCTAACTCTCTATCTCTCTCCCTTCCTCTCTGTACAAAATCAATAAAATGTATATATATATATAAAAAAAGAAATGGACATATTCCTAGAAAAATACGACCTTCCAAAACACAATCAGAAAAAAATAAAAAATTTAAAAAACCTGAATAGGCTGATAACTGTGGAGGAAATTGAAGCAGTAATCAAAAAACTTCCAGCAAACAGAAGCCCTGGGCCAGATGGCTTCACAGGGAAGTTTTACCAAACATGCAAAGTACTGAAACCTATCCTCCTCAGACTATTCCAATATTCTTAAGATGTCATTTCTACTCCAGCTCATCATTACTACTTTCTTCATACTTTTTACTTACTCACCATGTACCAGATAAGCTGTTTGTTTGAGTTCCTACAATATACCAAAACTTTCTCTGTGTCAGAGTACTTGCTAATGCCTTTCTTTAGATCTGAATGCTCTTCCAGATTTTAGCTCAGCTAATTCCTACTCATCCATCAAGTATCAGTGTAGATGTCACTTCATCAGTGAGTTCTTCCTTTATTATCTAAAATAACTTTATTCCTGTTTCATTAGCATGCATTCTTAAAATATTGCACTTATGTAATTTATAGTTATATCTGCATTATTATTTTATAGGGACTAGAACATGGTATTTCACTACCAAATTATGACTTATCCTATGTTAAAATTACCTATTTTTATAATTCCTTTTCCAATTAAGACATCAATTTCATGGTGGCATAGATTATGTCTGTTTTGTTTACCACTGTATTCTCAGTGCCTATCGTTTAGTTGTTGCCTACAAAATAGATGTTATGTAAAGTCACCAAAATATTTGCTCCAAACAAAAGTCTAAAAGAGGAAGTATCAAAAGATACTTGAGTAACAACTTTCACCAAAATGATTTCCCTTGAAAAGAGGCATCAAAAGGAGAAGATCCTCTCTTAAGTGATGGACACAGGCAAATTCATAATAAAATTTGTGTGGCAAATAAAGCAAATCTAATCTTGAATAATTTATTTACCACCAAGTATTTGTTGTAGACCTACCATGTGTCTGGCCCAAGAGGGATGAGTTCATGGTGGGGAAGAGGTGAGGTGTGTGGGCAAACATTATGGGCATCTCATGCAGACAGCACCAGTCACCTGCTTTCACAGTCTTAACTAAACTTCCTCATGTGGTGACATTTTCTCACCAGACATCTTGGTTAATATAATTCCTTTAACCTTCAAAGCCATTTTAAGGCTTAAATATTCTCAGGTCAAGCTCACTGTCTCTTGAAGACAGGGAGTTTTGCTGCTCATTCTTGCTTCCATTAGTGTTTCACTGGGAACACTAGCCCCTTTGCTCCTCTCCACAATACCTACCATCTTTTCAAGTCAAAATTACCTATAGCTAAAGAAGAGTCTGCAAACATAATACTAGGTTCAAAACTAGAAGGCATTTTTTTCCAAGCTAAACTATCCTATAGGCAATGGCCTTAGGGCACAGTCTATGCAGAAGTGCAGAGGTAGGTTCAGTGTCCTTAATAAGGGTTACTCTGGAGTAAAATGGAAGTGGATCAACAGGAGAATCAGACTAGAATCAAGGAAGATCAGCTGGGATATGGTTGCAATAATTCAGGAGCTCCTTAGAGGCTGAAGGAACATGATAATAGGGGAAGAACAAAGAAAGGTGGCAGTGAAAACTGAGCCTCAGCCTCTGTGGGGCTGGTCCCGGAAGGAAGGGTTCTCTGCTCAGGAAGACAACATTCTAGACCATATTCTCCCCATTTTTTTTTTTTCCGGCTCCTTAGGAAATTTTCCAAAAATGCAGACAACTCAAAAGATTTATAAGCATCTTTTGAAGTAGGAAACAGGAAGCCAGTGAATTTAAGAAGCCCAAACTCTGTGCTTTTCCATCATTCTTTTTGATGACTTACTCTCAGAAACTTAGAGCAGCTCTTTTAAAATGGATTTTCAGGACAGATGCTTAATTATCTTGTTGTTTATGGGCATTTTAACACTGATGTGGAGACCTTTCTGGAACTCAGCTGAAGCCATTGGATCATTACCTTCGCTGACAAACTTCCTAATTTCAGTGATGCGTATCTGAAGGCAATGGCCTTTATTTCTATATAGTTCTAAAATGAGATCCTACAAGTCTAAATAAAGAGAATTTTGCCTTTCCTATGTGAGATTAAATTGTCTTGTACCCTAAGGAAAAGGTCTGTTGAAAGAACCAATTTGGGTGTTTATGTTGGCTTATATGAATTTTGTCTTAATGTTCATTATATTTCCTAGTTAAAATATATATTTATGAATCTATGCCACCTGGAAATATTTCATTCTGTTTCAGAGAGAAATGGGAATGGTGAGAGGAGAGAATGTATTGGGGATAACATTTTTTTGTGGGTCAGACATTGACTAAATACTGTGCACATGTCATTTTATTTAGTTTTCATAACAAACTGGCAATTAAGAATTATCTGATGCATTTCTATGTATGAATAAGCCAACGCTCAGGGAATACAGGCTAATGGCATAGTTAATAACTGTCTGAGCCAGGTTCAAATCATAGTTTTTCAAACTCCAAAGTTCTTTCTCCTATTTTCTAACTGTACATGAATCAATTGATCGATGAATGCCTCATTTTCAAAAAGTATGTGGCTGGGGAGAGAAGGATAGAAATAACAGCAACATTAATTTTGATGATTATATTTATTTCGGCTTATTTTAAAAAAAATTTTGTGTAGGGACCTTAAACAAGAAATTCTGTTATCTACAGGAATTACATAGATTCACTTAAAATAATTTTTTAAAAAGTGGTCTTTCTCCCCATTTTTAATATGAATGGCAAATCATTGCCAATAACAAAATGCATTATTCAGGTGTTGTTTTTAATGACAATTTATATATACTGAATTTATCAAGATATCTAATAAAAATCTGTACAGTTATTACATAGGATGATATAGAAATGGGAATTAAGTAAATAGCTAAATGTAAATTTGATGAATTCATTACTTAAGTAATGTTTATACATTAATATCAACTTAAAAGATGTCTTTAGTGGCTAAGCTACTGTACAATGTGGACACCATTTGTACATTTATATAGTCATTTGAACTTTGCAAGGTACTTTTTATATTTTTGTACATTATTTTTGCTTCAGAGGAAAAAGCTATGACTCACAGTGTTATAAGATTTGCCCAAGGTCACAAGCTCAGAAGTGATGGCATCAATCTTCAAAACTAGTTATTCTGATTCCAAGATCTATGTTCTCTCCACTCTATTTAGACTGCCTTTCTTTCCTTGGAAACATTTTTGTTAGTGATTTGTATGAACTCACAAAAATGTTGCTTATCAAATTTGTCCTTCACACAAATTTCAATGAATGTGACTGATGGCAGGAGGAAAATCAGAAGAAAAAGCTTTCTGATGAAAGTTGAATTTACAAAGAAAGTTGAACTTAGGCTAGAAAGTTGAAATCTAGCAAGTAGGTTTAATTAGTGGGTTCAGTGATCTTGGAGATCCTGTGTAGAACTATGAGAATCTTTTACACAATAATTAATGCTTTCTTTGTCTTTCCTTTCCTGTTTGATAGAATTGAAATCAGCATTTATCTTTGATATCTCCTATGTAGTTTTATTGAATATTTATATAGAAAACCATGATTCAGAGACATAATATGTTTATTAGTCAGCTTTGTTCTGCAAACGAACTCATTGATTACAGCTATTGTGAGAATAATAATTGAGAACTTGAGGTAGAATGATTTAGGTTTGCATAATGCCTACTGTATACAAACTAAGTGAATATGTAATTCTGTTACAATTTACAAAACAGCAATTCTTATGTTATGAATGTTTAATAACAAAAATGAGAAAACTACATGAATATCTAAGCAGCCATACATTTGTAAATCTAATCTTGGTACCAGAAAGAGCATGACTTAATTATATTTGAAAGATATATTCATCATTCATGAACAAAATTTCAAAATATAGATCGGCCTTATACTCTTGCATATAATAGAGGCATTTATAGAATGCTAAAGGCTGATTTATCTTTCTGTCACAATCATGAATACAACCTATTACGAAATAAAGCCAGAAATGATGGTGGCAGGTAAACCAAATGTACTATTTCAGTTTATACCTGTAGGATTTCTTCCCAGGGATCATCGAAATGGGGTTGTCATAGATTTTTAGATTATTAGTTCATTTTTTTTAATTTTTTATAATGGAGGTAGCTTTATGTTTTTATATGTTTATGTTTCATAAGTTACCCTATTCCTCAAAGAAAAAAGGAACTGAGGTTTTGATCAGTTTAAATAATGGAAATGTCAGTGAGTGAAAGCTCATTATTTAATAAGCTTTCTGTGAGTATTTGCTACCTCTAAGTTAGACTAGGTGAGACTATCCATGAAAGGAACAGACTTAAGGAAGTATTGTAACATGGTAGCTAGAAAACAGACTTCAAAATACAACAACACTGTTTTAAGTTCTTAGCTCTTATTGATGATAGCCCTTTATTGTTTGATATAGTTTTTTGAAAAAAATTATATAGTCCAATTTTTTCACTATTTTATTCACTTTTAAATATGTTCTTATTGATTTGAGGGGGTGGAGGGAGCGGGAGAGAGCGATGGAAACTTCAATGAGAGAGAAACATCAATTGGCTACCGCTTGCACACCATTACCGGGGATTAAACCCACAACCTGGACATGTGCCCTGGCTGGGAATTGAACCAGTGACCTCTTGGTGCATGGGTTGATGCTCAACCACTGAGCCATACTGACTAGGCCATTTAAAAAAATTTTTTTTTGCTATTTTAGATGAAAGGGTAAATCTGATCTCCATTACAACATCTTGAAGTTAGATTCCAATGGGACTAATTTTTGTATCATTACTAATAGAAAGTACTATTACATCCTAGATCTTGGAACCTGGAACTTGGAAAACCAAGTCTTGCTTTTCCTTATCTTTTGGATTATGGTTAAATAAGAGAGTAATTATGATAAAGAGATAGAGTCCATTGAAATGGAATAAAAATAACCCTGCCATATTATGTTTGGCACAGTGGTTAGAGTGTCTGCCCATGGACTGAAGGATTGGTTCCAGTCAAGGGCACATACCTTGGTTGCAGACTCAATACCCTGCCCTTGTCAGTGCGCATACGGGAGGCAACCAATCAATGTATTCCTTTCACATCAATGTTTCTCTGTCTTTCGTTCCTCCCTTCCACTCTGGAAAAAAATAAAAACAAAACAAAACAAAACCACCTCAGTGAGGATTAACAAACAAAAAGTGGAATAAAGAGTGCATATTTATTTCCTAAATATTTTTAGCTACTTTAGTCATCATTGTACACTGTTGCCTTAACATGGGATTATCTAGATAATCTCAAATTTTACATGAATCATACATATAGTGTATGTAGAAATGTGTGTGCACACATTTGTGTGTCTGACTTGCTTAATTTATAAATATATTATAGATTAAGTCAAAAGATTTGTAATCTTCAATTTATTATGAATCAGTTGTGATATAAAACTATGACTTGTCAAATTATATTCAGAAAATTTGCACTGGAAGTAGATGAGGAAACAATAAGATATTCTACCAATACCAACTTGAAATGTTTCAAATATATGGGGATTTTTTTTGTTGACATTTTTAAAATGAGTTGTAGAAAATTGAAATGAGGTAAACGATGGTAGAAAAAGTTGCTCTGAAGCAAGTAGTAAATTGACACCTAAAATATGCTGATTAAAAGAGCTCAGCAAAAGAATGGGGAGACTAAAAAGTGGCCTGTGGCGCTGTCCTTGGTGCTGACTCGTTAGTTACTCATGCACTTAACAGGTGGTATTTATAATAGTACTCCCTCCTTGCAAGTCACAGGGAACACATAGATGAGTAAAACATCAGCAACTTATTAGAGGACTGAAAGAAAATGTTTAATACATTTATAAGGGATGAAAACCTGGTAAAAATCACCAATTTATTGAGTAAAAAGAAATTTAGGGTTTTGTAAGATATAGTATGTATGCTAAAACAATGTACTGAAATAAGAAAAAAAAAAGATAAAATGAAATGACTCAAAAGATTTTACACTGAAGTTAAAATCAAAAGTCAAATATAAATATAGAGGGAAGAATGAAAGAGTGGGACAAAAAAAAATAACAGCCAGGTTTTACCAGCATTAGTTAAGGAAGTGTATAAAAGATGAATGGAAAAATGAACAGACTGAGATTCAGAGGCCTTAGGTTTAAGTCTTTTTCTCACTGTGAAACCATGTTCAAAACATTAGTGTTTCCATTTTCCCACTAGTAAAACTGGGTGTGTATTATTTTATTCTAGCTTCAAAATTTATAGAGCTCAAAGTTTTCTGTGCAAAACCCAGATTTGGAGGAAATTATCTATAATAATAAAAGAATCATATGCTAATTAGACTGGACATTCTTCACCCAGATGTTCTTCCAGATGATCTTTTGGTGAAGCCTGGGCTGTGAGGGAAGCCACGGTCCTGGGTGCCAGAGGGTAGCCAGTTCTGCCAGCTGGGAGAAGGGAGGCCTACACTTGCAAAAATTTCATGCATCGGGCCTCTAGTGTAATTAATTTTTTTTCATTATTGAGAGGATTTTATAGTTTTTTTGCATGTCTTTATAAAGACCCTCAAGGTGGTGAGTCAAGACTACCCAATGGGGAAAGGCTAATCTTATTAACAAATTGTGCTGGGAAAACTGGAGAAACATATGAACAGTGAAAGTGGATAACTTGCTCATACCACAATAAAATATTACCTCATCCCTGGTTACCATCAAGAAAACAACAGACAATAGATGCTGGTGAGACGTGGTGAAAAGAGAACGCTTACATATTGTTGGTGAGAATTTAAATTGGCCTAACCACTAAAGTAAATAATATGGTGGTTCCTCAAAAATTAAAAATAGATCTGCCACACAATCCAGCAATTCCATTTCTGGGTATATATACCCAAAGGAAATGAAAATGATGAGATATATGCACTCCCGTGTTCATCACAGCATTATTCACAATAGCCTCGGTATGGAATCATCCCAAATGCCCTTCAACAAATAAATGAATAAAAACATGGTACATTTACTCAATAAAGTATTATTCAGCCATAAGAAAGGAAGCTACCCTCCCATTTGCAATAGCATGGATGGAATTTGAGCACATTACACTGATATAAGTCAGACAGAGAAAGACAAGTATTATACCATATCACTTATTTGTGAAATCTATAAAAGTTAAACCTGGAAAAAACAGTAAAATGATGAGTACCAAAGGATGGTAAGGGAGGGTTAAGTGATGGTTTTTAAGAGTACAAACTTGTAATGAGTGGCCAATAAGAAATAGAGATCTAACATACAGTATAATAATATAAACAGTAATCATGTTCTATAATGATGTAATGTGACAAATATGACATTAGCAATCATATTACCATTTATAGATGTATCAAATACACTGTACACTTTAAACTTACACAGTGTTGCATATAAAATTTATTCAATAAAAAGAAATCGCCAAGATTGAGACAAGCTTAGCCATACTAGTATCAAGGATAATAGTTTATTGATGGAAAGAATTTAAGTCCAAAGAGCTGGGCCATTTCTTCCACTTACTGGCAATCATAAGCAAATACAAATAGCCCTTCATCTGCAACTTCAACCCACCATGGATCAAACACATTTTTTTTAATGCTATGTCTTTGCTGATCTATGTTTGCATATATACTAAATGAACAGACTGGGTTATGGGTTTTTTGTGTAGTTATTCCCTAAACAATAGAACAGAATTATTTATATGGCATTTATAGTGTATTAGGTATTATAAGTAATCTAGAAGTGAGTTAAGGTATGTGGCAGAATGTGCATAAGTTGTATGCAATACGAAGCCATTTTATATTAGGACTTGAGTATTCACAATTTTTGTATCCATGGTGATCCTGGAACCAATCCCACACTGTTACCAAGGGACAAGTATAATCTCCAAGTGTTAGTTGGCTTATCTTTACAATAAATGCATTAGAAAAGATCCTATTCAGCTAGAGCCTTCTACAATCCTTAGATCCTTATTCATACATAATTAAGCAGCTCTCCCCAATATGCTTTTGGTTGTTGATGTATCACCTGTAATTATCTGAAGTTTGTGGGGGCTCTTTAGAGTCTCATAACTGAAATTGTTTTTTCCTGCTGAGCCAACTGCACTCTATATGAATATTGGGACAATTTCTCTTGGATATTTATGAAATTACTATTAAGATATAGTGTTTCTTTTGGCAGAGAATGGTTAATATTGTATGTAGGTTATCATTACAGTATCGCACCCTGCAGACTTATAAAACATATAACTTCTAGAGGGAAATTAACTTCACCTTCCTCTTGTTACCAATTGTAGGCAGTAACATTAGCAAAGTGGCCTAGAGTGTGCTCATTTACTGTAAGTCTTATATAACTGACCTAATTCTCCCTCTCTGCTCTGAAAAAAAAAGACTTTCTTCAGGGGAAGCTTCATGTTCTTCTTGGCCATGATCTCTGCTATATATTGTAAATTTGCACCACAAGAGGCTGGCTTTTTTCTTTTTCTTTTTTTTTTTTCATGTTATACCCCTAATAGGGAGCAGGCATTGGACTTGGAAGGGCGTAATTGATGGGAGAAGGAAGGAAATGACCATTCATTGTGTGCTTGTGGTATGCTTTATATAAGAAAGCTCATTTCATACACAGGACAGTACATACAGTTGGTATCATTTCTTCCCCATCTTGTGAAACCTGGGTTTTGTCTTACAGGCATTACATCACAGAGGCCAACCTCTCTAATTCTGAAAAAAATCCATTCTAGCTCACAACTCAGGACAGAGTGGGCCCCTTCACCCTCCAAAAGTGCACCAAGGCTGTTGTCAGACAAAACAGTTTTCTTCTCTGTCTCAGAGAGACCTCCAGGACCCCTTTCCTTCCTCAGTCTGGAAGGACCAAGGGCCAGAATGTCTCTACTTGTGCAGAATAGTAGGGAATTCTATGGGCTGCATAAAAGGTCTTTTTGTTATAAAACATTCAAAACTGAGTTTTTGATCTCTTATTCAGCTCATCAAAGTCTTTGTTTCTTTATATTTTAGATTTCATTTTAAGCCTTTTATTCTTTCTCTCCCCTTTCTACAGTCTGTCATAAAGTCTATTAAACACCTTCAGAATGGTTTTCACAAAATATCTTTATTTACTTGTCCTTGATGACACCATCTTATCCCACATCCTGCTAGAGGCATATTTAAATAATTGAATTGTTGTCCAAGTGTTGTAACTTCTAAGTTGTCCTTCCAGTCTCTCAGAGAATCATATCATCTTGAGAACGACAATGACAAAAAGGGTATTTCTAAGATTAATGGCTTTTTTTCCAAGCAAGGAACCTAAGCTATTAAAGCTAATATAGTTTATACCCAGACCTTCTCTAACTTAATCTTCATGTTCTTTTTCTAAGGTAGGTTGCCTGGTCCCCACTTTACAAGTGAATAAACTCTGTGAATAGCAGAAGCAGGTTTTCTGACTCCAGTTCTGTTTATCCCAAATGCCAAGATAAATTTGGAAAACTCTTTGAGAGCAAGGAGACCATGTTCCAATATTGACTTCCTCCTTGGACATGGTGGGTGGTAAATAGATACCTCCTGCAACATGCTTATTCTAACAGCCCCGGAATTGAGCTGCGGTATCTTCTGTCTCAATTCACTTCCTGGTTTCCAAGGGCCCACTTTAACTTGCTCATCTTATATTTGGGCATTTATTCTCATTTTAGCTGTTTCTTCCTGTAACACTTATGGAGCTATAGACAACGTTAGCACAGAAATTGATGTTTAGTAAAGACTGAGCCTCATATACTATTTTTGCTACCACCACCGGAGAGACTGGCCCTCTTATATTACTTTTTATATTCCCAAATCTGTTCATCGTTCAAGAGTTTATCCAAGTCTTTCTTATCAGAGCTTTTCTCAACTATCCAGATCTCATAATGACTGGCTTTCCTGGATTTTAACAAGACTACCACACATGGCATTCTATTAACTAAAACTCCCTGATCTACACTCCAGATTTATCTATTTTGCTCTGAAGTCTTGCTCATACTTGGGGCCTCGTCACACCAGGTCTAACCAATAAACAGAAATGGTATTGTACAAGCTCCTCCAGTGGTTTCTAGTCTCACTAGCAAAGATCTCTCTAGCCTATATTTCTTGTTGGTGAAATTTCCTGAATAGGGCTGTGAGACAAAACAAAAGACACCCAGTTAAACATGAAAGTCAGATTAAAAAGAGAAAGCAGTTATTTAATACCATGATGCCAAAAATTTCAGGGAAATACTTATGCCAAAAATACTAATTATTTTGATGAAATTCAAATATAACTGTAATCCTAAACCTGGAAACCCTATTCCAAAGGAATTTCCCCAACTTTTTTTGATACATTAACAGCATGTTACTGGTTGCAATCAACCTTGACTTTCTTTAAAAAAATTTTTTTTTTATTATTGACAGTATTACAGATGTCCCTCAATTTCCCCCCTCTTCCCAGCCCCTGTCCCACCCAGGCCTGTACTCCAGTATTGTGTGTGTGTGTGTGTGTGTGTGTGTGTGTGTGTGTGTGTGTATGTATATATATATATTGGTTAATCTCTTCCCATTTTCCCCCTCTCCCCTGTCTCCTCTGGGATATGCCAGTCTGTATAACGCAGTACCTTACACATCTGTAATGGCATACTGTTTCAAAAGCACATTTATTACCTTATTTACTCTTCAAAGTTACCCAAGTGTGTGATTACTATCTTTATCACTATTTACTTGGTTTTTTGATATATCTGTGTTTCCATTATCTAGGATATAACATATAGTTAATCATATCTACTTTGATGAATGGTTACAAAGATTAAATGGGATAAAAGACATAATGTAAATTCCCTGGAAGATAAAAGAAAACAAATAACCAGATGAACCTATATAAACTCTACTCTCCTCTGCCATCAACCTACTTAGCTTGCTTACTATCACATAGCAAATGCATGGGACAGGAAGAGCTTAAACATGAATCATCATGTTACAGCTTAAGAAAATGCACTTCTTCATGACCTTCTCTCCTTCCCTTGGATGGTCCCCTATCTTCCGGAGGGGCATTTTCATTGTTATAAGAAATATCTTATAAGATTTTAATAAATAGATGAGGTAATGATCTTGATTTGGATCAGTTGCTCTGTGTTTTCTCTCAGTGACTTTAGAATTTTTTTTAAACTCCAAACAGAAAAGCTTTTTAAGGAAACTAATTAATAGTCCCCACACATGAGCAAATACACTCTTCAGAGATAAAAGAAGCAGATTGTAAGTCTGTGTCCATTCTCCTTCGTGGATGTTTATGAATATCAGTTAGTGAAACACTCATGCCAACACATGCCAAAGCACCGTCTCATAAATTTTTGTGAGATGTAAAAAATAAACGTATGTCCTGGGGAGCAGAAGGAGTTCTTGCTCAGGGTCCATATTTCCAGGTACATGATTAGTATTCATGGACACAGACTGGCGGAAGTCAGAGATTCCCGCCAAGCCAGCAGTTTGCTAGGAAGACTAAAAGATTGAAAAGAGAAGCTGTTAAAATAGCTACGTTTGATGCCATTACTATTACTGTTACGGTGACATTTTAGATTCCAATGTATTATGCTGACACCTAAGAGTGGCATTTTCCATGGTCAGTGTGTTGAAATGTGTTTTGAGGAATTGGTCACTTCTAAATAGAGTCTAGGGAAATTTACTCTTTCACTTCACAAGAGCTGTTTTTCACAAGTTAACTGTCGAGATCATTGCTAGTCTCTGCTCTTCTTTCCCTTTTATAGTGGAGAAATTAAAAATAGGATTGGAAATACAGCCGAAAGTGTTAGTGTGTTTTCTTTGTGTGCTTGCATATTCTTTTTAAAATGCACTTTGCATAGTAAACACTCTGCATGTTTAATCTAAATTCTGTGACTGTGAAGTATATTATAACAGTGTCTAAAGAGAACCAGATTTTATTATAGCTTGTAATATTTTTGTAGTGCTTTAACTAGTGAGGAATTGGGAAGCTGGTGTCATTTCAAAATTTATTTACCAGTAGAAAATTCAAATATGAGATATTAAGTAACAAGGCTTTGATACACATGAACAAATGTATCCCATGTATGTATTATATAAAATATGTCTATGCTCTAATAATTGCCAGTATATATTCCATAATATACCATGATTAAATAGTAGACATTATACAGTATTATTTTCATATATGCATATCATAGAACAAATGAACAAATTTTATAATTGAGTATTTTACCAAGATATATGGTATAAAATGTCCAATGTGCTTATTTTTTCATTGAAATTAGCATTCTATAAGTGATAATACTGAGAAATAAATGTTCTAAAGTGTTATAAAAACTGCCTGGCAAGTGATAAAAAAAAAAAAAGCTTGTTAATTTGATAGTAGATACAACTAAATTTCTTAGCACAGTGTATTCAAATAATTTGAAAAAGTCTTACTTGGAATTGGCATTCCTTAACTTATAGATCATTTAAGAAACAATAGTTCCTATGAAGAGACTCTTCCTGCTTATTCGCTAATTATTTTGGGAAACACTAAATGCAAATTGCATATCAAATCTCTCTTTTGGTGACAGACCTGCTTAACAGCCCGATGGAGAATAATTATTGTGGTTCATAGGTTTTTTAAAAAAGATGACAGACCATCAGTCACTCCTGATTCAGGAGGCTCAGCAGTGAGTGCTTATCATAAAGGTGGTCTTCTCTGGACAGAGATAGGATCAATGGTGAACATCACATTGAGCCTTAGCAGGGCAGGGAGATGTTTCACAGAACCAACATCTCATGATTATCTTCCCATGTTCTGTCCTAAGTACCTGGGAAATATGTGGGTCCTCTCCTTGCTCTCCTCTGTCCAGAGAATACCACTTCTCTAGTAAACACTCACCGCTGGACCTCCTCAATCAGGAGTGACTGATGGTCTGTCTTCTTTTTGAGAAACCTATAAACTAAAAGTAATTAAATTAATAATTAAGAGAATAATTAAAATTAATGGTCAGATTAGCGTTGAAACGTTCAGTGCATTTCCTCTAGAGAATTTGAGATAAATCAGAGCATAGCATTCTTTTTTTTAAAAAAAACCCACATTTTTATTGATTTCAGAGAAGAAGAAAGAGAGATAGAGACATCAATGATAAGAAAAAATTATTAATTGGCTGCCTCCCGCACACTCCACACTGGGGATCAAGCCCACAATCCAAGCAATATGCCCTGACTGGGAATTGAACCGTGACCTCTTCATGCTCAGGTTGACACTCAACCACTAAGCCAGCTAGGCCAGAGTATACCATTCTTGTTTAATAAATTATTAGTGAATAAATGATTGAGAATTCTAAAAGTACTAGGACTTCAAACTTATGTTTGAAAGAAACTTATGGATCCTCTTAGAAATGCAGATGTTTATGCTGCCTCACTCTCATCAAACCTACAGAATCTCTATGAATGGACCTGGGCTTCTATAGTAAGGAGTTCCACTGGTGATTTCAATGTATATTCCTGGTGAAGAACCACAGTTAAAATTCATTCTTTAACGCTCATGAGGTATCTGAGATTCAGGGATGAGGAATCTGAGACTCAGGGGAATTAAGCATACTGCTCAAGGCCATATAGCTAGCAATGGCAGAGCTGAGATTTGAATTGTTATTATCTTTTCCAGCACTCTCAGCAGCACTTGACAGCTGCCTCTGAAGAACTTGACCTCTGGACACATACGGAAGAATTAGCAAACCAAAGCAGAATAAAGTCCTGATCAGAAACTAAAAATTGCAGTGTCATTGAGGAAGAATGTATACATAAGAGACTACTCCCCAAAGATCAAATAACCCTCAGCTGGAACAAAAAAAAATTAGAGATATGTTTTTATATTTTTTGAGACTGATGAATTCCCTCATTGAATAAACATTATTGAGCATTTATTATATGCTAATTACTGAGAAGAGGAGAAAGGAGAGGACAAATGATGAAGACTAGGTGTTACTCTCCGGGGTTTTAGAATTTTTGACTAGAAGATTGAATACTCGTAGTCAGATCAATATTGTTCAATTTTCCTTGAAATATTTCTTACATTAATAAAGTTATGTGAGTGGGATAACCTGCCCTACTTTTCTGGAAACGAACATTGAATATATTAAGTATATTAATCAGTGTTTTCTATGATTCTACAGAGAAATGCCAGCACAAATGAGCTGATACACATGAAAGCTTGTGAGATACAGTAGAACTTCCAACTCTGTTCCCTAACAGGCCACCATCTATGGGTTGCAATGATCAGCATTAGGTCACCAATAGATACATTTACAAAGGAGACACTAGACAAAAATAACTGAATTCATTACAGTTGAGCTTTACAACTGAATTCAATGCAAATAAACTTCTATTTACAATGTCTGGGGGTTTGTTTGTTTTGGATTTTTTTTTTTTTACTTAATTTTCATTGTTGAGATTATTACAGATGTCCCCCTTTTCCCCAACGTTTCCCACCTTCACCCAGCACCTGTCTCCCCTCTTTTCCTCTGGCCATCACCACACTATTGTCTGTGTCTATGGATGTATGTTCTTCGGCTAATTACTTCACCTTTCATCCAATTCCCCGATGCCTCTTCCCCTGAGTGCTGCCAGCTTGTTCCATGTATTCATGCCTCTATTTCTATTTTGTTTGTCATTTATTTTCTTCATTAGATTCCACATAAAAGTGAGATGGCATGGTATTTGTATTTCTTAACTGACTTATTTCACTTAGCATAGTAACCTCTAAGCTCATGTAGGAAGCCCACTGTATGGGAGAACATATTTGCTAATGATACATTGGATAAGGGGTTAACCTCCAAAATATATGAAGAACATGTACAATTCAATACCAGGAAGACAGACAATCCAATTAAAAATGTTGTTGGTTTTCTTTGTTTATTTTGTGAGCTGAGCTGAACCTCTGAGAGTCATAAAGCCTGGACCAAATGCAGAATAAATGTTATTCTTGGTTCTTTTCTCTATGTCCTTACTCTTAAATCTGGCCCCAGGAGCTCTTATCACTTTCATTGCAAGAGTTTTTTTTGTTTTGTTTTGTTTTTGTGTTTTTTTTTTGTTTGTTTGTTTTTTATTTTATTTTATTATTTTATTATTTTTATTTTTTTATTTTATTGATTTTTTTTTGCCCCCCTTTCCTCCCTCCCATACATACCCTCCCTGCCCAGAGTTTTATGTCCATTGGTTGTACTTATATGCATGTATACAAGTGTTTTTTTGTGTTTTGTTTTGTTTTTCTTTTTTAAGCACAAAATCAAGGAAACCCAGGAAAAAAAGAGACTCTGTTTCCCTGAAGCTTAGAAAAACTATCCTAAAATACCTCTTACTTCTATACATATCATTTCCCAACACTTGTCCCTGATTGGTCAGTCAAGGGAAGAGTTTTCCTATATCTTGGAGATATTCCTGCTCCTTCCTTCATATCCATTTGGGAGCAACCAGGAAAGGATTAAACATGACAAATTCTCTAGCCTTTATCAGCAAGGCCTATATAAGCTTTTCTCCTCATATAGGTTATAAAATTTGACTGAGACAGTATAATTAGTAACTGGTAGGACCAGAATTTAAATCCAGAATTAGAAGTGACTGACTCTAAAGCCAATGGGCCTTCTCTTTCACTATACTCACTGTCTGTGTGAAAGAAATCTAATGTTCCTATCATATGAGTTTCTCACCTTTCCCTCCTTGTTCTCTTGCTACACTCCTTAAGAAAGAGCGAATTAAGCTGTAGAGACCAAATCACAGAATTCAGGCTGGTTGGTTGAGGATCAGATGTTCCTACATTTTCTTCCAAGGGGACTTGGAGGGATGATTATTTACAATAGATTTCTTTTCCTCAAAGAATTACATTGCTCTATGCAGTTACAGCAGGATGTTGGCATTCTTGAATTAAACATTTGCAGTGTTTCTATACAAAAGGGAATCCAGCAGCCTGTGCCATGTAGTAGTTTATTGAGACACATTAGGAGTCTCCAATTAAGAATCATATTGCCACATACCTGCATGGCAACATCCTTCCTTATCCTCCACCTGCAATTATTTGTTCATTTTAGGATAAAATTATGGAATTTAAAGTACTTCAAGTTTATGGGAATTTCCCAAATCTGTGTCTGTATTATTCTCAAGTGCCAGAGATCTATTGATAGGCCTCTGAATTGCCGTGGTCTTAGGACTTTGTACCCACTGACTTTGGATTTTTCAATGGAGCATACCCGAGACATGTGTCATATTACAGTAGCAATCGCCCTGCTAATTGTATCTACCTAATAAAAGAGTAACATGCTAATTGACCATACCTTTACGAGGCCCACCAGCCAATCAGGAGTGAGTATGCAAATTAACCCAACAAAGATGTTGGTTTAATTTGTATACATGGGTACAGAGTGGCCAGGGATGGAGCGGGACACTTGAATCATTCCTATGGCAACTACCCAGGCGTTCTGCACCATCCCAGCTATTCCTGGCCTCTGGGCATCATGGGTAGGCAGAAAGGCTGCTCTGGGTTGGAGTGGAAAGATGGCTCCAGCCAGAGCAAAGGCAGTGCCAGCAGCCTGGGGAAGGAAGGCCCATTCTTGCACGAATCTTCATTCGTGCATCAGGCCACTAGTTTTATTATAATAGGCATTTTATTTGAATGAAATGCTCGTATTAGAAAAATTCAGATCATGATTAAAAGCCCTTTCCCTGCACATATATCCCTTCCATCTTTGTAAAAATTTACTATTTATAAAATTAGTTCCATGTGTATCACACTTGATCCTCATGGCAGGAATGGGAGGTGGAATAGCAGATATTTCCTCAGATTTATGAATGAGGGGCATGCTGTTCAGCATGCTTAAAGGTCTTGCCTAGGCTTGCATTTAGGAACTGATACAGATTCTACTGAAATTCAAGGCTCTTAATTATCAGCGGCAACTCTATCATATCATGATGTCTTTTGGCAATCCATCAAAAGTGCCTCTCATCACCAGTTATAATAGTAAAGAAATGATTCATTCATTTATGAAGTATTTACTGAGTGCCTGCTGTATTATGGACGGTGTAATTGGCACTGAGGATTTAAGATGAAATAAAATAAGATTATTGTCCCTGAGAAAGGCATAATTTGTTATGGGAGATATATTTTAAAAATTTAATACTGTTTTGCAGTTAATTTTATTGAGGTTTGAAAAAGGAGTGCTATGTAACCACAAGATATTACATAACTCTGTCTGGAATGATCAGAAAAAGGTTTGATCTGACATAATCTCTTGTTTTTCCAGAGAATTACATAGCCCGCAGAAACAGTGGTGGTTTTGCACTGAGTTGAGAATCAGGAGATTTGATTTTAAAGAACTAATTTAGAGAGTGACTTTGGCAACTTTTTTCCCTTTGTACCCCTCAATTTCTTCATCTGAAAGAATTGAGCTTAATTCCTTTCCAGCCCTGATGTCTTTTTATTTTATTTTATTTTATTTTATTTTATTTTATTTTATTTTATTTTATTTTATTATTTTACTCTTTTTACTTTTCTTACAGATGTGCATAAACTCCCTGTAGGGCTGTTTTCAGAAATTGCTTCTTAGGTGTTTTTCGAGTTAGGAGCTCATGCATGATGTCAGTTTCTCTTTTCACTAGGAGATTGGTTCTAACTTCAATCGTGTTTCTGCCCGCAGTCTGTTGTTGGCCAGAAAGCCTGGGACCAAAGCCCAGACTGTTTCCATTGGAATCATTGGTATGTGTGTGCTTCCGCATGATCCAGCATTTGGTTTGCACTAGGCTCTCTCTAAAGTATTTATGCCTTCCTCCTTTCTGTAGGCGAAGGATAGGAAAATGTAGGTGGAAAGATCTTTTAACTTTTATTATCCTACAGTTGCTGTGATCATGGGTACACAAGAAAGCCAATATTGCTCCGGAGAAACCAGGACAGGTGGCTATGTATGTCCATATGCAAATTTAAGCTGAAATCATATCTGCTTTCCATTAAAGTTGCTGACTGTGATGTATTAAATTTGGAATATCTTTGTGGTATGCACTTCTACTACTTTGTATTATTTATTTCATTGTCTGTATATTCACATTATGCATATCCTCAATGCCCTCAAAATAAATAGGACTAATAATTTGGTCCAAATCCTTTAAAATCTTTCTATGTCTGTACATGCATATAGCATAGTATAGCATATATATAATATAAATTATCTTGAAATATACATGCATCATAACATATCATGTATATAATAATATATAATTCTCTTGAATTATACATTCCTTTAGACTTTTACAAAAATGGGATCACATTATATATACTGCCTTGTATTTCCTAACTTAATTATTTCTGATAAATTTCCTTGTTTAATTGTTAGTTTTAAGTATTCATTTTTAATATTTATAAATTATTTTAAAAATCAATACTGAGATTTTAGATTTAATCAAATTTTCACTATTACATACAGAAATGCAATGAAAATTTTCCTATGAAAAGATGTGGATACATTTTTAAAGCCAATTTTTAAAAATAAACTTTCTGAATTAAATGTCGGGTGTTTTTTTGAAATCTTAATGCATATCATCTATTTGTCCTGAAAAAAGGACACGAGTACCTGTTTTACATATATTTTTCAACATTAGATGCTAAACAGAGATTAAATTTAGAAAAACAATAGCATTTTAAGAAAACCTATACCTTCTCATTGGTATACATGCAGAGCTCTTAGGACAAGTACCGAGGTTGCATGTTTGACCTCTTCTCCAGTTTTTCATATAAAATAGGTTTAACTATCATAGCTTTTCATGCTTTTTTAAGGTTAATAAAGGTCACTTTGACTCCACAGCCAGGATTTGAAATTTCAATTCTCCCAAACATTTCTATCTATAAAACAATAGTTATGCACATAATAATAACTTTTTACAATATCATATACTTTTCAAAAACTTCCAGATTTATTTTCCATACCAATGTTGCTAAAACCATAGAAAAGATGGCCATGCCATTAGGAGAAAAAAAGTTCACTTTTGTTAAACAGAGAATTATAAATTTAATGGTCTGAGATGATGATGGTTTTGTGCTCTGCCTAGAAAACCACCTCACAATGGCCAACTTTCCATTTCAGATTTTTCTGTTAAAATGAGCTACCTTTTAAAATTCCTTTGACTTACTATAAGTTCCCATTCATTTGTTGCACAGAACTATTTCTATCTAATATACTGAACTTAGGATCAAGAATTCCCAGCATCAAATACAGTGCTATTTATATAACAAATATTCATAAACATTTTTGTAATGGGTATATGAAAGATGACATAGTACCTGTCTTCAATGAATTTTTCAGACAAGTGGAGAGGACAGGAGAAAAAATGTTAATTAAATGACATCATATTAAAATGATAAGATGGAGAGCAGAGTTGAATGCCACCTAACACTTATTTAGGTGGGAGGAAAGCATTTTAACTCAGAAAAAAATTCTATCAAAAATGGATACTTTAGAATTGTGCATTTGAAACCTGTATACTTTTGTTAACCAGTGTCACCCTGATATTTTTAATAAAAAGGAAGAAAAAGAAAATAATGGAAAGATATTTAATATCAGTAGCATTTATCAAACACTCTCTTTGAGATGCTCAATATCACTTATTATATATATTTCAGAGATGAAGGGAAACGGAGAGAGAGATAGAAACATTAATGATGAGGGAAAATCATTGATTGGCTGCCTCCTGCATGCCCTCTACTAGGGATCAAGCCTGCAACCTGGGCGTGCACCCTGATTGGGAATTAAACTGTGACTTCCTGGTTCATAGGTCAACATTAAATCACTGAGCCATGCCAGCCAGGCTCACTCATTATTTAAAAAGAAAAAGTAAAATAAAAATTAAATGTCTTTATTGCCCATAAAATTTAAACAATATGAATTTTTTAAAGGAAAATTATTTCTCACTTGTGGGAGAATAAATTGATTTATTCTCATTGGATCTAAATTCTAAACATGCATACTTTTTGAACCAGGAAAGTCATTTCTATAAATATATCCCTAAAAATTGTTTTAAAAAAAACATACAAAGATATTAGAATATTTAAAAAAAAAAAAAAAAGAAAAAAAGAAAGAAAGAAAGAAATTTATACTTGATCTGGGATAAAGCCTAAATAGGAGTTTGTTATTTGGTAAGAGAAGAGAGAAAATGGGATTCTAGTCAGTGAGAGCAAAACACAGGAATTAAAGAAAAATATCACATATTCATAGAAGGAAAAAAACACACTATTTTATCTCACTTCACAATATTCTAAGGTTTATTATTTTTTATGTTTATGTCATGTCTCAAATTAAATTTAAAGTCAGACAGAGATGGGGTGTGGGGAGAGGAGGGCATGCTAGCTTGGTCCTTAATGTTCATTTTTAACGTTAGCAGTTCATAAAAAAATTTATTTAAATTTATATAGTAAATTATATTTTCAAAATTGAGAGAGAAATGTGGATATCCTAACACCTATCTCAACTATCTTACAACTCCTATATTGTGATACTTTTGCCTATTTAGTATTTTTTGCTTAATAGTGCTGTTAAGTAGGAGAATCCAGAAAATTTAGAACTGACTGTAAAAAGCAAAAGGAAAAGGCTATTATCAGCATTGTAAAATTAATGTCGTTGGACCTATTAAATTTTTGTTCCAGTGGTACACAGTGTATTTTCTATGGTCATAAGCAAACCTTGGAAGAATTTAATGGTTAAACCCTCTGAATTATTTATTAAATTATTAAAGGCATGGATATTGTATTTGGCACATCTCAGGCACTAGTTCTTTGATTTGCATTTGTTGAAAAAAACCTGACTTGATAATGATCATCATCTTTTCATGTTGAACACCTGAGTTTCACAGAGATGGTGCCCATGCCTGCACAGTCACTGGATTTAATATGACATTTATTAATTCAATAGCAAGTATTTCTTGGTTGCCAACTGTGTACCAGGAAATAATCCAAGTTCTGAAAGTGTAATAATATTATGCTCCTGTTTGCCTAACATGTGTTTATTAACCCCCACCTATGGCGTCATGAAAAATTATGCTGGCACCACTTTTTTTCTCCATCTCCCCTAGAGAGAAATATTATGTTATGGCCCTCAAAGAAGGTAACTTGTGGCAACAACAAAACACATATGTCCCTAAGTCCTAAAGCATATTGTTATTTATTTACTAATTTCAAATCATTCTTTAGGCTGTGAGTCAGGCGTGTATAATGCAGGACCCATGGTAGATGTGATCGATCCCTCTTTCATGACCTTAGTGCATAATGAAAATCTGGCATGAAAATACCCTGGCACTCACAGATGATTACTAGGCTTTACTATTTATTATCTGGCTTTTTTATCATTATGAATTTTTATCTTCAAGAAGTAACAATATTTATTGATGCTGTTTGTGGTTCTCTGATCCAATTCTCTATCTTAGGCATGGAATAGCTCCAATTTACCAAACCTATGTGGTTTGTGCTATGTATTTCTTTTATATTTCATCTCCCACAAAATTTGGAAGAAAATTGAGACTTTTTATAAAAATTGATTTCACTTATTCAACATATATTTACTTCCACATGACATATGAGAACCCAGAAGTATGGTCTTAAACAAGAATGATAATGGCCTTTAAAAAACTTGGAGTTTAATGGTTATTTAAAATGGGTAATTCCTAAGAACAAAAACCTATAGAAGAAAATCCAAATTCTGGAAACAATTCAAAGGCTAATCTTGCTTTGCTTTCTTTAGCTAACCATGTGACTGATTCCTTGAACCACATTTTGTTCATGGATATTATTTTTTCCACTACTTATTTTTAATTATACTGCAAATGGAAGCAGTCCTAAAGATCAGTAACCATGATTATTCTAGCAGTAATAGTACACTAGGCAATTTAATTATATCCTTGAGATGAACCCATTTTCTCTGAGTAATTCATTGCAGTCCATTTCAAATTACTAACACATTTAATTAAATAGGTAATAATCCAGAGGATTGGCTAATTGGTTTTGTTTTTGACCAACAAAGTTTCTGAAATGTCTGTCTCTCTAGAGCCCTTCTAGCAGTAGGGATATTTGCAACTATGAAATATTGTGCTTTCTTTTTTTAAAATACATTTTTATTGATTTTTTTTACAGAGAGAAAAGGAGAGGGATAGAGAGTTAGAAACATTGATGAGAGAGAAACATCAATTCAGCTGCCTCCTACATACTCTCTACTGGGGATGTGCCCGCAATCAAGGTACATGCCCTTGACCAGAATCAAACCTGGGACCCTTCACTCCACAGGCTGATGCTCTATCCACTGAGCCAAAATGGTTAGGGCTATTTTCTTTCTTATTGGTACATTCTACCAAAGAAAGGTGGTTGGGCGGGTAACTAGAAGAAGATATAGAGGGGATAAATGATGATAGAGGGAGACTTGACTCAGGGTGGTTAACACACAACATACAGATGATGTACTAAAGAATTATACACCACAAACCTATATAATTTTATTAACCAATGTTACCCCAATAAATTCAATGAAAATTAAAAAAAATAATAAATCCATTCTAATTATTATCTGCATATCACAGTTGACACTTTGTTATGTTTAAGGAATTCAAAAATATACATGCACATATTCTTAAGTATATGAGAATAAGGAATGGTATGATCTCCTATAAGAAATTGTTTTGTTTTGTTTTTCAAGGAAACACTATTAGATGACAGTAATTTATGATAAAAATCATGTCTTATACTTTTCTTATCCATTTCAAGATACCAACATTTATTAAATGGGGCAAGCAATGTGTGCTGAGTACATATTGATTGAGTTATTGATAGAAATCCTCTTTAAAATTTGTTTCTTACAACAGAGATATAAGTTAAAGCTTTAGGAGTCTTATATCTAGAAATTCCCCTTATTTTCAATGTCACTGTCATATGTCCAGTACCAGAAATCAAAGAAGTTCTGTTATAAACTTTTTTCTTTTTTTGAATGCAGATAACTCACTAAAAAGTAGTTTCCCTGACCACCACATTTGTTTAATTCGTTTCTGTTTCAATATTTGGCACTATTTGTGCTACTTCTGGTCTGTAAGTAGTGCAAATTAGAATAATGGAACCTCATGTTCCCCATAAGTGACTTTACCCAGTTACTTATACTTGCAGACTCATCTAAGCATGAGATGGACTACTTCTAGAGCAAAAATATCTGTGAGATTGGTCACTAAGTAAATAGTGCTGTTTGATTTGATTCTGGAGTTCACCTCTCAAATGCTACCACAAGAATTTAAAAACTCATAACATTGTTGATAAAACTAGTGTTAGACGAAGCAGCCTACAGATTAAAAGTCTTATTCCTGAGATTCTACATTTTATCTGCCTAGCTTTCTTTAATTTCCAAGTTCTCTTTCTGCCAAGTTTAACACATGCCTAGGTAGTGTGCTGATCAGTGCCTTAAAATCTGTGTTACTCTTCTTTCAGTGAAACTAAAATGGATGTTGCAAATCACTGAATACGAAGCAAGTGACATTACAGAGTACAGAGTAAATGTTGATTAAAGGGAGGCATACAAACTCGGGGCCAGAGTTTTAACATGAATTGGCATCCGTTTCATTTCTGACTTATGCCATAAAATCATAAGCTTTCAAAATAATGATATAATGCCTTAAAATACTTAAACATATGTCAGTATTTATTGAAATGTTGACCATCTAGTATGTATTGATAATTTCTAACCCTGAGCCATGTTAAAGGAATAAAACTGCTATCTAAGTTATCAATGTAATGTCCATTTATTGAACCCTTACTTTGTGACAGGTAATTTGTATCTGTTATCTATCTAATCAAGGGGTATTGGAGGTTGGTATTGGAATCAGGTCAACATTAATGGTTGCAGCTCAGCATTTGTTGATGGTTCCAGGCCTTAGGTTTGAAATTGAGAGAACAGAGAAAATTAGAAAAGTTGTTCTTTTAAAGCATATTATATTCCCCCATATCTATGTTTTAAAGCCAAAATTCTCTCCTAAGCTTCTCACCCACATACATATCTAGCTGCTTATATGACATTTCCAATGAATTTCTCATAGGCATCTCAAATTTGGCTAGAACGAAAGAGTCGTTATCTTACTATCTAAAGCCTATCCTACTCTCTTCGTTAGCCTATTAATCTTGAAAAATGAGAGTCATTGTAGAATCATCATTTCAAAGATTAACCCTCAAGTCTAATTGATGACTAAATACTTCTTTCCTATACTTTTGTTAATTCCTCTGCATTCACGTGCCACTGCTTTCAGACCTCTTTCATTGTTTGCATCTGCAACTGTTTCCGTTTGGTCTTTCTACATTTGGTCCTCTACCACCCTTGCAATTCATCTTTCTCATTGCTGCCAGTGAGCTTTATAAACATTAATCCTTCTGTTTCCGTAGCCTACCAGATAAAATTTAAATTATCTGTCATTTCATTTAAAGCTCTTCATTATCTAAGCACTTGCCATCCTCTCTAAACCTATCATTTGTTGTGTTCCTCCTGCTTCTAAATGCTCCAACTTGACCTTTCCAAAGTGCAACATGTCATTCCCTACCTGCAAATCATCCCATCTACTGCCTAAGAGGCCCTACTCATTGTCTTTATTCCTCATTTATACTTCATGCTTTTTGCCTCTCTTCCATCCTAGGCATCCTGTCCTCCCATAGTGTGTTTCTATATGTCATGTACACTGAACCTTATCTATTTCTTTTTAAATGACTTATTACATGTTTTCTCCTAGTGATATTTTATAGTTTAAAAGAGAAAAGTTTCATGATTCATCTAAAGTTACAAATCACATATGATCAGGTTTATCATGGAGCTATCTTATTTTCTGGTTATAGTGGCTACTAAAGAATAACATATAGAATAATTTAATGTGTGCCTCTTTGTTTATTCAATAAAAATGAGTAAGACAAAAATCTAGGTTCTCAAAGAATTCTAATTTTGTTGGAAAAACCAGTGACATACACTGATTAAGTACAGTAAAGTGTGTTGGTATATCTCTTCAGATAACATGAATCACATATTATGAGTAAATTAATGGGTAGATAGATGGGAAAATGAATTTTAATGCAAAACCAACAGTGAAGGTCTGGAGGAGCACTTAGAATTTTCTGCCCCATAAAAGGTGGTCAATAAATAACTGTGGACTGAATTCATTTTAGACTTAGTGATTTTAAGGACTCAACTAAGGCTTCATCTGGGTTATGGTACTAACTAAACCTTAAAGAATATGGGAGGTTTGGGTAGAAACACAAGGAAAAAAGCACATTGTAGGCCAAAGGAGTGGTACCTATATGCAAAGATATGAGGGAACAAAAATGTATAGTATATTCGGGAAGAAGCAAATGCTTTTAGTATATTAATACAGCTTAGAAAATACTATAAGGATGACTATATAAAAGAATTTCTAGAATTGGTGACATGTTTAGTATATTAGCTATTCTAATAGACAATGTGATGCTATTGGTATCAGGTCTAATGAGCTAGAATTTTTCCCTTGCCTTTTTTATATGGTACTAGGAGATAAGTGGTTTTGATCATCCTGAAAGATAGGACTGTAAGATTTTAGAATTGTTTGCAAATTCCCTTGTATGTTTTTAAAATGTCTTTAAACAAATGGTTAAATATAGTGAATTTGGATAATAAATGACACAAAAGTAAAAGTATTATGTAATTGGTTACAAAATGAAAAGTGTTATATATGGCAGATAATGGAAAGATAAGGGTTACATAAGTAACTCTTTCTTAAATTTTCTTTGCTTAAGATTTTTTCACAGATTTTTTTTCTTTGCTTCTGTGCTTAAATTAAAGTTGTGCTTCCAAATCTTGACAGTTTATCTCATCACTGCAATTTCCTTTGTATTAAGTATATCATCCTTCTCTACTTCCTGAGGTCCCATTCAGCTATCTGCCAATCATATGTTAGATTATTACAGCTAGAAGGAATTATTTCTCTCCTATGCTTCATTACCCAGATATTTCGATTGAGGACCAGAGAAAGGAACTAACTTTCCTAAATTCACACCTGGACCTGGTTTGGAACATGGTTCTAATTCTTGGTCGAATGATCTTTCCTCTAATTATGTTATTGATCCAAGAAGACCCTGGCTTTTCTTGCAGGTTTACTCACCCTTTTTATCAATACACTTCCCAACATGCCAATAAGATGAATACCCACACAAATACCAGTGTTTTGTGGTGTTGGTGGCACACAATCTCCATCGAAATATCACTTTTTAAGGCTTCCATCCTTCCCCTTAGGCTTTTACACATCTTCTTGCCTCTGAAGTTATCTAATGGCTTACAAGTCCCCTTGATGTACTGTATTTTGCAATATAGATTTTCATTTACAATTTAATAGTCCCTTTTTCAGTTTCCCTGGCAACTGATTAAATTTTAAAACAACAAAGTTGCTTTAAGCTGGAATTTAAAAAAAAATTCAACCTGTTTCTATCCTAGTCAAATTTTTAGAGATCTCATTGTAACTTTTTTTGTAATTTTCTCTATTTTTATAGCCAGGGCAGAACATGTCACTCTTTGTTCTCAATTATAAAACGTACCATAGATCCTGTGAAACATAGACTGTGGAACACAATGTAAAACTATAATTCCCATACTTCGGTAAATGGAGTTATTGGGTAAAAATATAAAAGTTCTTTCTGCATCCCAACTTTTTCATGTCTTTTACCACTTTACATGGCCCCTGGCTTCTCCCTGCTCTGTTTTTACTGTTTTCTGTTCTCCCTTGGATCCTCCACTCTAAAAATTTTTGTCTTTCTTCATGCCTATAATTTTACCCTTACTTTGATCTGTGCTTTGTCATCTAAAAGACCTGCCATCAGGCTTATTTTTTTCATATCCAAGGTCCCATCAGGTTTACCTTACAAAACAAAACAAATTATTAAAAAAAAATGGCTATTCTGGAGGCAACCATTTACATATAATGGCCTATTCTGATCTAAGGAGTAAGAAAAAGTAGGAGATGGGTCTTTCAAACCTAGTGCTCAGCAGTCTTCGCTCGGGGAATGATAAAGGGAAAACCCTGTTGCAGCAACATTTATAAATCAACCACTTTCCATAGAGATGGATAGAGCAAAATATCTCCCCTTGAGAAACCCATATCTTAATGGTGAACACAGGTGTAGTAGAACCAATATATCTGCTTACCTAGTGCCATCTCCACTTAGATACATACAGGCCTTTCAAACTTAAAAGGTAAAAAAAAAACTAGATTTCCATCTCTTTCTCCCTTCTTAAGTCAGATTCCACATCTCAGCAAATGATATTATTTCATCACCAAAGACAGAAAAGTGAAAGTTAGACCTTTTCTTCACTTTCCACATTGCAATCCATCAGCAGCACCTACTAATCAACCTTTAAAGTAGATTTTAAACATATTTACTTCTCACCCAAATCATGACCGAGCAAAGCATTAAGCATTCTGTGAGCTCAAAGGTGTCACTTCAGTTCCATTCGGGGCAGCACAGGGAGAGCAGAATCAGCAAAGGTTGCTTGGAGGAAATCAGCTGAGATGGTTTTCATTTACCTATCAATCCCTGGTCTTCATTCAGAACACATCCTGATTGTCACCTCCATCATGCTGCCACTACATATATGCATGCTTCTCTCTCATTTCATTGCGTATAGTCTGCCTCTTTCTTGGGCCATGAACCTCATGGTGCCAGGAACCATGTCATAGCCATGCCAGTATATTCCGGGCCTGGAGCTATATATGGCAAATATGTGATGTCACTTGGAAAAATGAGCATAAGGTGGAGATTAGAAAATGGGTGCTTCCTATTGGTGTTTATGAAACAGCAGATTTTTAAATATCTTTAATGTTGAAAATATTACGTATGTCCCCCTTTTCACCCATTGACCCCCTTCTAGACCATCCCAGGCTTCACCACATTATTGTCTGTGTCCATGGGCTATGCATATACATATACATACAAGTTCTTTGGTTGATCTCTTTCCACCTACCAACCCACTCACCAATCCCCACTTTCCCTCTAAGATTTGGGACATACTATTGAAACAGCAGATTTTTAAGTGATTGGGCATCTCATCTAATATGTCAACATATGATTACATGACATTAAGCTGAGCTTGAGAGTGTTTCCAGTAAAAGGCAGATATTAGCTTGTTTTAATTCTGATGATTACTTTTCACCCTGCCTTGAGCTAAATGGTTTACAGTCTCTATCACTATTGCTATTTATGCAAAAATGACAAAACCTAGATGCTCCTTTCTTGTTAATTTCTTTAAATGCTAAACTTTTCAATAAAAATTGGAGATTTCACTTCGCTAATCATAGTAAACCTTTCCTAAATACTTATTATTTGGGAAACTTTTAGTAAAAGTAACTAACTGGTTCAAACAATGGAATGCTGTGCTGCATATTATTGTGTTACCAGAAGGGATTATAAATGGAGATAACAGATTATTTATATTTTGTTTTATTTTTTTTTTTACCAAAATGTGTTTTTAACATCATCACACTCACAATATTCTTAGGATGATTCGGCTGCCTTAAGTTCATAATTCTTTACTTCAACTGTATATATTTTGGAGTCACAAAGAATATAAAAGTACAGATCTTCATTCCACCCTTCTTGATTCATTTAAAAAAAATCAGTCCTGGCATTGCTCCATGCACTGAAAGGTTGCTGGTCAATTCCTGGTCAAGGCACATGCCTGGGTTGAGAGCTTGATCCCCAGTAGGGGATAGGCATGCAGGAGGCAGCCAATTAATGATTCATTCTCTCCCTCTCTCTCTCTCTCTCTCTCTCTCTCTCTCTCTCTCTCTCTCTCTCTCTTTCTCTCTCTCTCTCTCTCTTCTCCTCACCCCTTCATTCCCATTTCTAAAAATCAATTAAAAATTTTTAAAAAATAAAAACCATTAGTCCAGTTCCTCTTGCTCGGTACATCTTCACATTCAACTTTAGAATAAGCTAAACTTTCTTTTTTTCAATGTACAAAGGTATTCAGAGAAGAACACTATGGTCTCTGCACTGAGAAATTGAGTGGAATAACTACTGAGATACAAAGAATAAAAGTCTGGTAAAATATGTAATTTGTTCACAAAACTATTTATTTGAAGGTCATTAATTATAAAAGAACATAATTGCAATTTTAATGTTGCTAAGAAACCGAATGCTTTTCATGGAATCATTTCAGTTAAGAAAGGACGATAATCACATACACTCCAGCTCCAATGACAATCCTTTGCAGAACACATTTGGAATCTTTTAAAAGCTCTGTTTAATGCTAGCAATCAAAATGTTCTGATGTTGTCCGGTGTTAGTTTCCATAGTGGGATAAATTGAATATAGAATTTCTCATCTTAAACATTGAGAATCATTTCCAAGTGTTAGCTTATAGCAGGACTTCTCTTATAAATTATGTCACAGACAGAACTTTAAAAATATTTCAAGATAAATTTTCCAGAAGGGATTATATAATAGAGATAACTGTTAAATATTTGCAACATGTGACCAGAGATTAACATTCCCTAAGATGGACAGCCCTTTATCTACTAATCGGGTTTATGAACTTGCTGTGGATTTGGATAAATCTGTAGGGAGGAATGAAATTCAGCATTTATGGCATCATTTTTAAAAACTTTCATTTTCTAATGCTTCAGTTATCTTCACTTATATGATGAATAATATCTACCTATGCAATACAGTTTTATTAAGCAGAATGAAATAGTGATGAAGGGCACAGGCTTTCTAGTCTCATTATCTAGCCAGCCATGCTTTGTCACATTCGGCTCTGTGACACTGGGTTATTCACTTAGTCTCTCTGAACCTCGTTTTCCTCCTCTTTATTTTGTGTTAGATAATATCTACCACATCACATTACTGTCACAGTTAAATGTGATTTGCATTCAAAATATTCTCTCGGTACAATATCTGGTACCGAAGAAAGAGTGAGCTCGGTGGTAACAGTGCAGTGATCCATCAGTTGGTCCTCCAGTGGACATGGGATGGACAGTAGAAAGTGATTCCTCGGAGTGGTTCTGAGCTAGCAGATTTTCACACTTAAGTGATTGGGCATTCTATCTAATGGATCAAGTAGATGATTAGATGGCATCGTCTCATCTTTGACACCTGAGCCAAGCCTGAGGTTGCTGTGAACACAAGATATCTGATTGCTTTCTTTTCAGTGGTTGCCTTCCACTGTGCCTGCTGCTGTAATGTTTCCTAGAGTGAAGAATATGGAAGGAAAATGATGTGGTGTGCTGATGAATGTATAACAACTGAATTGGGGAGAAAGCTATGGGTGGGAAGCTGGCATGGGGGGAGTTTGATTTATAGCATTATAAGACATTAGGAAAAATATGCATAACAGGCGGGCTCCTGTAGGCTAGCATGAGGTTGGCACCAGTGCTCCACTGATTATGGGAAGTGTGTTTTTTTCTTGTGTGTATAGATGGACTCACTGCTAGCAGATTTATGTAGTCAAAAGACAGAATGTAAAAATAATCACTACTGTTTCCTATGTGCCAGTGTATAAGGTGCTTTGCAAGCATTAACCCATATAATCCTCCCCAAATCCTGTCAAGTAGGTGTTTTTATCCATTGTAGAGACAAGAGAAATAAGGTTAAGAAATATTCTAAGTACAAAAAAAGAAATAGAAGTGTCCCTTCAATTTGTCATAATATGCCTTGTGCTGCCTCAATCACATGGACGTCATCCTCATTATCCAGAAAGAAAGAAAAACAGAATCAGAGGTCAAACTTCTGTAGTCATAGTTATTCTGTAGTGTATTTTGGGGATGCGTGCACTGCTCATACTGCCACATTTGCTTCATTCCTTTATTTTATTTTTGCTTTTATCCTAGTATCTCTGTCCTGGCACCTACCTACCTGCATTCATTGTTTGCACTCATAATGTGGTGCTCTAGAGCCTGCAGAATTTTAAATAGTTCATTTGTTTTGACAAACAGTCAACATCGGGGTGATAAAATATTGTTTTATAATGGAAGCCCAGTCATGACATATTGTAGATGGGCAATAAAGAAGAGACACCATGTAATGCTGAATTGTTCACAGGATTCCCAAGGCTAAAGGATGACTCTGATGAACAAATCATTGGAACATAAAACCACCACATTGAATTTGATTTAAAGTTTTCTCCAAATTAGTATAAGGGGATGGTTAAAGGTCCACCAGACAGCCTCCATCTCCAACAATTTGCAAAGACATCTTCACTCCATTTTTGAAAGCGTGGGAGCAAACACAATATTTAGAAAATAGTGACTTTGGGTCTGAGCTAGCATAGTAAACTTTAGGCTCAGTCCTAGGTAAATGGCTTAATCTCCAAACCTCAATTTTCATCTTTAAACTGGGTATGATATTAATTACTAAGAATTTTATTGCAAATAAAAAGCACTGTGTTAGTAAAGGACTCAGTGCTCCGTCTGCATGGATAGTGAATGGTCTGGCAGTGGGTGCAAGCAGCAGCTGCTACCCCAATCACCTCTCAGGAGCAGGGGGAGGTGGAGAAGCCCTAAGGGGTGATTGGGGCTGGCGGCTAGCCATCACTGGCACCCACTGATGATGCCGAGCGATTGGGGCTGGCACAGTGCTGGCAGCAGGTGTGAGTGGGTCCAGTGCTGGTAGCAGGTGCAAGCACTAGGCAGGACTGCAGCACAAGGGAGCAAAGCATTTTCAGTAACCACCAGAGGCTCACCCCAATGACAGCGACCTCAAGTTGGCCCCACGTTGGTCTGGTGCCCCCGCTCACCTGCTCCACCATCCTGCTGCGACCAATGCCCGTCATGTCCCATGTGTGCCCCCTGGTGGTCAGTGCACATCATAGCGACCGGTTGTTCAGTTGTTCGGTTATTCCACCATTTGGTCTACTTGAATATTAGCCTTTTATTATATAGGATTACTACTTCTATAAGAAGAATTAATTTTTTTCTTATTAAAAATTAAATCTTAAATAGTCCTGTCAAAAATATGAACCTAATAATATACATTTTCATAAACATATACAACAAGAAGAAACATCTAAGTAAATAAAAATTATAATTTCATGAATCACAATATTTTTAATGAGTAAAGCCAAAATGTTTACCTAATGGGGACAGCTACGAGGGAGGCTTAGAAATCACGTGTATAAATGCAGTGCCGTGCTAATGTGATTCTCAGGCTCCAGCTGTCATATAGCGATGAACTTGGCAACCAGGACTATCCCTAATTCCTCTGCTCAGTATGGTATCTCAGCTTTGCTGGCTTGTCAATTTCAACAGGTGTCACTGAGCTAAGAGGCAAATAGGCCCAGGATTTGCTCTTTCCCTTGTGGTGGCAGGACTCTGTGCCTGAGTGGTTGTATGGTCAGCACCTTGAAGGCTCCACTCTTTGTTCACACTTAGCAGGAGCCCAGGCACCCTTCTGGGAGTCACTGAGCAGCAGAACATGTTCACTGTTTGCCTGACAAATGGGCCTGGTTGGAAGCAACCAGGGGACCATCTGTGAGAATCAAATGTAGTTATGATGGCTGGAATCCCAGCCAGGAAAATCCAACCTACTTGGAAATTCCAAGCACAGTGCTGAACCACACCTTCGCTCCACTTAACTGTATGTCAACATAATACGTGCACAGAAGCGTGGATAGAGGGATGTGAATCTGCTTATATCTGTGAACAAATGAAAGATGCACACCTATGCATAATAAGGACTCTTGCGTGTAACTTGTGAGGCCCATCTCTGTTTCTGTCATGTTTTCAGTGCACTGCTGCCAATGCTCAGAGCACATTCTGGTACTCTTTGGAGTCAGATGCGAACAGTGCAGATAATCAGAGAGATGTATTAAAGATGGTGAATTTTCTCTTTCCTTTTGTGCTTCCGTTTTTAGCCACCTTTACCCACCACATGCTTTTCAAAATAAGCCTTACACAAAATGTTACATCAAAAGAAAACATAGATACAGGAGTTTGGGTGCTTCTCTATGCCCCATTTGTTTGTTTTTCCAGCTCTGAATGCCATATGTACAGCTATTCAGAAAGACTAGGATCATCCTGAGTTGATTTTCAAGAAGCATTTAAAATTCCTATTTAAAAAAAAACAACCCTCCATGATTTAATGACTAAAATGTAAGTAGATTTGCAAAGGATAATGCAAATGTGTGTTACTCTTGAAAGCTGCTCCCATTGGTAATTTGAGTATATTTATGAGAAGTTGTATTGATCATTTTTATGTCTGTGAGAATTTATTTGAGATATATATCCTAAGTATATAGATATTCCTAAAATGCAAACTAATATTTGATAACATTCATGGGCATTATGTATTATATGTACCCTCAAATGTATTGCCTAAATTCACTCTCTTGACTCTAAACACTCCATGAGATTCAGTGGTATTATAATCTCCATGTTCTAAGTTATAATATCATATATCTAGAGGCCCGGTGCCTGACATTCATGCAAGAGTAGGCCTTCCTTTCTCTGGCTGCCGGTACTAGCTTCCCACTGGCATCCAGGGCCTGGGCTTCCCTCACAGCCCTGGCTTCGTCTGGAAGGTCATCCAGAAGGATGTCCAGTCTAATTAGCATATTATGCTTTTATTATTATAGATAACTATCTTGTAAACTTTAGCTTTATAGGTTAAGGAGTCTAAAAGCATGATTAGTCTAAAACCATGGTCTCAACTATCTGTAGGAGGAGTTGAAAAATTAAGAAGCCAAACAAAACACTTGATGCTTTCACCACTATCTTGGAAATGTTCAAAGATAACCCAGTGGAAGTAAAAAAGTAAATCCTTGATTAGAAAAAGCAGCATACTTTACTGGAGAAGTAGCCAGGCACAATTTTCAAGAACACTCCACCAGGGAAGACAAGTATTAAAATAAGTTGCACAATTGTAATCTTTATAAGTGCTATAAGAGAAAACAGGCAAGATGCTATAAGAGCCTATTAAAAGAAGACGTCTGTTATCTTATTTCTGCAGAAGAGCTGAGACCTAAAGAATGAGTTAGGCTTTGCTTGGGAAAGAAGGTTATGGGGAGAACATGCCTGGCAGAGGGAGCGGCATCTCACTTTTTTAGGAAATGAAAAAAGCCAGGTGGCCGGAACATGGAGAGGAGGAAGGAGATATAGGAAGCGGTGATGAGGGCCAGGGCTAGATGGGTGTCATGCCAAAGAAGGAGAGGGAGAGGATGCAAGAGCCATCGTGGAGTTGCCATTGATGGACCTTCGGGACAGTGTTGGTGTGTGAGGTAAAGAAGGTTGTGACTCTTGCTTTTTTGGTGACTAAGAATCCAAATAAGTAATTTTTTTTTAGCTGCTGTATAGAAGTTGGGAGGAGGAGCAATTCCAAGGGTGATAAATCCCTTCCGTAGCTCTGTGCGCAGGTGGGCATGCCTGTGGGTGTGTGAGGGTATTAATTTCTGTAATTCTGAAATTAGAAAAGTGAAGTCATTTCCTCTTTCTCCTGCAAGAGCACAGAACAAAACACTGTCACTGAAATCCTCAGATAACGGGGGGTTTTCTAAATAGCAGGAAAATGGAACAGCCATCCAAACTCAACACAGTGCTCTCCTTTCTCCTTACCCTCTGTTGCCTTGTGGTCCTTTATACCCAGTGGAACCCCATGGCTTTAAGGCACCAGTTTGCTTATTTGCTTTAGAGCAAATGCCACCAGGGCGAGATTCAGTCAGATGAGAAATCAAAGAGATCTCAATGTCCCAAAGAGCTGTGAAAGGCTAAATTATCCTTACAGGGTTCCCATTTACAGCTCTAGCAGCTAAGCTAGACACTTCCTGTATTCAGGGAGCAGCTACAAACAGTAGGTAGAACACAGGCTTTAGGCGAAACATCCCAGTTTGAATACCATGTCTATCACTTTCTGAGTAGTTATGGTTACTTAAGCAAATAGCTCTCTATGCATCAAATTCTTTATCTATAAAGGATTTTGGTGACAATTAAACTCAGTAAGTTATACAAGTTATTGATTATATGAAGTGCAGCCTTGGTCTAGAAAGAGTGAGCACTAGATAAATGGTAGCATATTTTGTTGTACCCAGGAGAGCAGCCAGCTGAGCTCTTGCTTCAGTAGAGAGCAGTGAACTTGTTATATAAAATACATTTGAACTTCATGAAAACTAAGTGATAAATAATACGAAACAAATCCTCTCCCATTCTAATAGAGAAACATTTTTTTAAAAAAATTCCCAGATTGCCCATCTGGTGTGGCTCAGTGGTTGAGTGTCCACCCATGAATCAGGAGGTGACGGTTCAATTCCTGGTCAAGGCACATGCCCTAGTTTCTGGCTTGATCCCCAGTAGAGGGCATGCAGGAGGCAGCTGATTGATGATTCTCTCATTATTGATGTTTCTATCTCTTTCCTTCTCCCTTCCTCTCTCTGAAATCAATAATTAATATGTGTATATTAAAAAAAATACCCAATTCAATTAAGAACAAGAACTTGCATTGGTCATTTATTTTTTCTGGTCGATATTTCCTTCTTTTATACAAAAATCAAATTAGACTAGACTAGTGTTGTCCAATAGAAATATAATGAGAACCACATGTATAATTTTAAATTTTCAAATGGCACCATTATAAAAATGACAAGGAGCAGGTGAAGGTTTGTTATATTTTCTTTAATATAACTAAAATACTGTCATTTCAACATGTAACCAGTATAAAAGTAATTGACATATTATGCTTTCTGTTTTTCTTTTTACTAAGACTTCAAAGTCACCAGGGTGTTTTATACTTTCAGCATATCTCACTTAAGAGCAGCCACATGCCAAGTGGCTAGTGCTACCATACTGAACAGCCTGGGGCTGGGGAATCTCTAAAAATTTTTCCATGTCGAGCATTCTATGATATTGGCTACATAGTAAGCTATTTGCTTTTTTATTTTTATTGAATGTATTTTTTATGAGCACATGGGTTTACTAATTGCAAAGGCTTAATTTCTGATTTAACTGAGTTAAACATGAGGAAGGAAAAACACATTTAAATTGCTTAGCAACTGCGGAGTGGTAATATGGTTATATCTGTCCAGGAATCCATTCTGAAGCTAAGTGACAAATGTCCCTCTCTCTCTCTTTTTTTTTTTTTTTTTGAAATGTAATACATTATCAAATGATTATTTTTAATTTAACACTACCAAATTCTACTAATACATGTGTTGTCAATTTAAATTATTAGATGCCCCAGAATTATAATTTTTTACCAATTTCTATCAACTATACATTATTTGCTGGAGGCATATTTCTGTTATTCCTTTAATGTGATAAAATTATGTTCAGTTTTATTGACACATACTATCAATCACAATGTAGTATAACATATAACCAAGCTGACACTATTTCTGATTCCCACGACATTAAAACATACCATTTGGATATTTCATCAAGAAATTATAGGAGTATGGAATTTTTTTCAATTGATTTCTGTATGAATATATTTTATTTGTTAGATTCACAGAAAATTTGAGGAAATAGTACCAAGAGTTCTCTATGCTCTCAAGTGCATACATAAATGGTTTTCCCTATAGCATCTTAAAAAATATATTAATTATGCACTGATATGCTACATTTATTAAAATTAATGAAAAATATTGGTATGCCGTTATGAATTAAAGTCACTAGTCTATTAATATTGTTTTAGTTTTTACCTAATTTCCTTTTCCTGATCTGGGATCCCACCCAGGGTAGCAATTTAGACATCCTATCCTGTCTTATTAAGCTTCTCATAGCTATGACCGTTTCTCAGACTTTCCTTGATTTTGATAACCTTGAGAATTTCATGGTCAGATATTTCACAGAATATTCCCAAGTTGAGATTTGTCTTGATGATTTTCTTATGGTTAGGTTTCTGGATGGTAGATCACAGGGGTCAAGTGACATTTTAATCATATTACATCCAGGGTGCATCCTATCAACAAAATGCATAGCAGTTAATGTGGATCTTGATGACCGGGCTGAAGGAGGGTTGGTCAGGTTTCCTCACTGTAAAGTCACTCTCGCCTCCTGTTCCCATACATTTCCTCTTTAAAAGGAAGTCACAGTACTTATTCTCTAGCATAGATAAACACTTGCTTGGTTTATCTAGAATTCTTCTACAGTGAAAAATTTTCTATTCTTCCCATTTACTTAATTTTTCACTTATATCAGTATGGAGTTATAATATTTATTTTATACTTTAGATTATAATCCAGTAATATTATTTTGTTGCTCAAACTGTCCATCTTTGTCTACTGGGAGTCCTTTCAGTTGGTTCTTATGCCTTTTGACATACCCCATCAGTGGGTTTTATTGTTTTATGAGAGGTTCCTTACTGTATGGTACTATGTAATAAATACTCCAGATACATCTTGTATATTTTCAGTACCTAGAATCAGCCTTGTCTTCAAGCAGCCATAGAGAACGGTGATAGAAATCGAGGTCTGGATGCTAGGTATGCTCATTACTATTGAGCCCTTTCAGCTACCAGAGCAAAGAAATATATACTTTATATATTCAGGTGCTTTATCCTGAAGATGCTTTAGATTGCTGACAGACCTAAAGCGACTAATAAACAAGACAAAATAGTAGACTTCAATGCTAACAGTGGCTAGAATAGCCAGACAGAAAATCAATACAGAAACAGAAGACAGGACTAAAAGACACTAACAGACATGCTCAGAACATTCCACCAAATAGCAGTACAATTCCTCAAGGGCATATGAAACATTCTTCAGGGTAGACAACATGTTAGTTTTCAAAACAAGTCTCAATAAATTCAAGAAGATTGAAATTATACCAAGTATTTTGATTAGCATTGCACTGGATTTGCAGGTCAGCTTGGGGAAGATCAACATCTCAACAGCATCCACTTTTCCAAATCATGAACACAAAACATCTCTTCATTTATCTAGATCTTACCTGATTTATTTTATCATAATTTCATAGATTTTTCCACATTCAGATGCTATACATATTTTGTCAGAATTATTTCCCAAGCATTTAGTTCTTTCTTATGCCAATTTAAATATTATTTTAATTTTATTTTAAAATCCTAAGGACTTATTACTGGTAACAAAGAAAGCAACTGCCTTTGGTAAACCACCTTGTATCTTGTGACCTTGCTCTAATTGCTTATTAATTCCAGGAGTCTTTTTTAAAATTCTTTGGGATTTTCCACATAAGCAATCATTATTATATCTGTGTATGATTAATAGAGTTGCATTTTTTTTGTTAATCCTCATGGGAGGATATTTTTTCCATTGCTTTTCAGATAAATAATATAAGGAAGGGAGGGAGGAGGTGGGGAGAGAGAGAGAGAGAGAGAGAGAAAGAGAGAGACAGAGAGAGAGAGAGATTAGTTGTCTCCTGCATGCTTTCCAACCAGGAACAGTAAATGAACCTGCAACCAAGGTATATGCCCTTGAATGGGAATCAGGTCTGAGAGCCTTCAGTGCACAGCCTGGCCACTGAGCCACAAGAGCCAGGGCTAGAGTTTGCATTTTATGGCTAGATTTCTTGAATTTGTTATCATTTTAAAGTATATTTTAAAATATACTTCTTCAAGTTAGCATTAATTTTACTTCAGAGAGAGAGGAAGACAGAGATAGAAACATCAGTGATCAGAGAGAATCATCCATTGGCTGCCTCCTGCCTGCCTCCACTGGGGATCAAGCCTGAAACTCAGCCATGTGCCCTGACCAGAAATCAAACTGTAACCTCCTAGTTCATGGATGAATACTTAACCACACTGGCCATCCCCATTATCATTTTTACATTTTTTATATTGGCAATAGCAACCATAATTTTTCTTCAGTCTCAAATGATTACATGCTATATATATTTTTTCCTGCTTGTAACTAGCTTTGGTGTGTGAGCATATCAAAAATAGTTTTTCTAGCTAGATTAATATATACTCTTTGACTATTATAGAGATTAGGGATTCTGAAAAACTTTTTCATCTTCAAACCAATTATTATATGAAAAAGGTAGATGAAAATCAATCAGCTTCTATACTGGAAAAAGATACCCTCACCCTTCCACCCCTCCACCAAATATTGTGGGTACAAACTGAATCCCATTTCTGCATGGAAAATATAAATTATTCACTATAGTCACCATCACGATCACCATCACAGTTAGCATTAATTGATCGTTTGTTATGTGCCTTTGTCTCTTTTTACTTGGATAACAATCCTGGGAGATGGTTAATAATGTGTTTGTCCTTTCACAGATGAGTAAATTGAGATTTAGTAAGGTTAAACAGCATATCTAAATTCATGTGGCTAGCAAGTGAAGGAGCAAGATCTGACTCTAGCCTTCTGATTGATTCACCATATAACTGAGTATTTGATTAAGAGTCAGAGAAGCCAATAAAATACCATGAAATCAAAATAAGATGCCCTTCATTTTTATTTTCTCACTTTGGGAACTAAATGATATCAGTTCTGTTTTGAAGTGTTCCTAACAATGGAAATGAACATTGTATCATCAAGTGTGGTATGGAAGCAATCCTGCCCATCAGCTGATGACTCACCATGGGCAAGCAGTGGGAGGAAAAATTGGATCAGTATAGTGGGGCTGGGTTATACAGGACTTCCAAGTCCACATAGAGCTTCAATTTGATGAATTAGAAAACTAACACCTTTGAAGGTGCTTATTCTAATACTGGATCTTGTCTCAGGGATCCAGTGCGTTCAGAATAGCATACCATCTTTCCTGGATAACCTTGTCAAAACTCATTCAGAGTAAACCCCAATGTAAATTATGGATTTTAATTTAAAATAATGCATTAGCATTGGGTCATCAGCTCTAACAAATGTAACACACTAAAGCAAAATGTTAATAATAGGGAAAATGGGGAGAGAGTGATGAGGTATATTGGAACACTGTGGGGGTTTTTTTCTAAAATTTTCTATAAACCTTAACATGTTCCCCAAAGAATTGTATTATTTTTAAAAGCTATCATCTGCAATAGCAACCAACCATATAAAATATTCAAGAAGAAGCTGAATGTGACATATGTCAGATTTATGGAAAAACTTACTATAAAACAACCAAAAAAGTGTATAAGATAATACAAAATAAAATGAGTAATATTTTTGAGAAAAAAATACAATATATTTAACAAGGTCAAAGTCCAAATGGGCTGTTTAGGCTCAGAATGTTTTGGGGAATTAAGTGGATAGATAGGGACTATCAAGAGATCTGAGTGTAGATTGGCAAAATCAGGAGTTTTGGGACCCATTGACGTGGATATGAAATTGGGCTTTACCACTTCTTGAGCATGTAACCTGGTATAAGTCACTTAAACCACTCTGTGATACATTCATTTTTTATTGGCAATGTCATAATAGTTTTACTATAGGGTAATAATACAAGTAAATTGTCTAGTATAGAGCCAAGCCTATAGTTTTGTCTTCAATAAATGGGAGCCAGAATTATTGATCAGTGTTCTATAGTAATCTTTCTTCTTTTTCAATTGGCATATGATACATGACTATTTTGGGATAGATAGGCCTTCTCTTGACCTAAAATCCAGAGGTTTTCAAAGTCTGCAACTTTTTAAGTGTTTTCCAGGTATTCTTTTTGGGGATTCTAGAAAATGCCTCTGATAGAGCCTCTATGGGTTGATTCCTGGGACAGGAATAAGCTCCTGAGCCTGGAGTCCACTCCCAGCACTGCCACTGGTTCAACAAAGAGGCCAGTAACGATTCCTTCCCATAAAGGCAGCTTGGTGTGCCACCACTTCTCTGAAGCCTTCACTTCCTCTTGTGTGACCTGCCTTTCAGGGTTCGGGTTCGAGTGGGGATTGAATGAGTGGGCGTCTACCAGAGGTGTTTAATAATTGTTGCTTCCTTCTCTCCTCTTGCATTCCCAACTCCTGGGCTTCAGCTGCAAAAGCTATGAATGAAGGGGAAGGTTTTGTAACTTTTAAGATCCCACCAGCCTATAACTCAATGATTGCTAAACAGCTACTTACAACAAAGGTGACCTTGTCAGAAATAACGGTTTGCTGCACAGAATGTCTGGCACGTCTCCCTGTCTATTTGTAATCATTGCTATCAAGTCGCCGAATCATTTTTTCTTGTCCTGCCTTTTTTCCCCTCTGGCCTTTCATTAACATTATTCACTTGGCAATAGTTAATGTAAATCAAATTGCTTTCATTTGGCTTTCCACCAAGCAGTGGTGCTAATTTATTTGTCTATCTATGGTCCTGGATTTATAAATTCAGACCTAAATAAAGGGGAGGCACACGTTTAATCTCCTTTTGTAATTACTAAATAGAAGAGAAATTGGCTAGCATGTTTCTCACATTTATGTTCCTTTGACAAATCTGCAAACAGCCAACTTGTTCGTCAACCTTCAGTATCGTTTCAATCTTTTCTTGAAACAGCTTTGAATTTTTCTTTTGACATTTGCCTAACTAGTCAGTATAAGCTTCATTACCATTGTCCATGAACTGCAATTCCTTCCAGCATGTGTAGCTAACTCAGTGTATGTGGTCAACCATCTAGAACTAATTAGAAGTATCTGCTGCTTCTGGGGCTACAATCTGCCATTTTTGGTTAGTGATTAATTGTGCACAATTGTTGTTAGGTTTCTGATCTGATGCAGTATGATTTTATTTGCCTCAAATCTCTTCTAGGCAGGCTGTTTGGTTCACCAATAATTTGGATCCTGGCAAAATGGCTCAAGGTTTAACCTGAAGCTTTGTAGTTACATCCCTTTCACTGTCACTGAATTCCACAAGCCTACTCAGCCTGTGAGAGCCCACAAAATCAAAGAGACAAATCTCCGCAAAGAGTTGATGTCCCAGAGTCATTGTGGAAAAGGCCTGGGCTCTGCCATTTTCAGTCATCCTGAGTGTATCCAGCAGTGGTGAGGGAGGTTGTTCAGCAGGTGAGGTGAAGTGTGGGTGTCCCAAGAGTTTGAAAATTGAGATGGGGATAAATATTCAACGTATTCATGTTATCAAAATGTCATCTGTCCTCCACTCTCCCTTCCTCCATAGACTCTTGTGCCATTAAAACATGAAACATAACTGTGAGACTTATTGTTATACCCAGATTCTGTGCTACATAGCGGCATGCTGGGTGATGATTTTCCTCAGCTTTGCACATTCACGGACCTCTCAGATTCCCGTGTGGAAGGTGGGAGGGTTCCTCACTGTTTTCCCTGATACTTGGGTCTGATATTGCAGCCCACGCAGGAGCAGCTGTGGAGTTTATATAAAAGTGAGGTTAAATGGGTGGCAATCTTATGGGAAGGAGAGCCTAGGAAACATTTCTTGAAGCAATGTTTGCACGGCAAGCTTCCTGTTTTTATACTTGTCTTTTCAAGGCGTAAAAATCAGGTAATAACACAAGTAAATTGTCAGAGAAAGATGTTTCTGATGTTTATCACTGCATTACCCATAGTTGTAAAGATGTGGAAATAACCCAGGTGTCTGTTAACAGATGAGTAAATTAAGAGGATATGTACACACATACACACACACACACACACACAGGAATATTATTCAGTCGCAAGAAAGAAGGAAATCCTGCCATTTGTGACAATATAGATAGACCTTAAGAGCATTAAGCTAAGTGAGATAAGTCATACAGAGAAAGACTAATACTGTACCACGTCATTTTTAAGTGGAATCTTAAAAAGTGGAGCTCATAGAAATAGTAGAATGATGATTACTAAGAACTAGAGAGTGGGGAAAATGGGGAGATATTGGTCAAAGGGCATAAACTTATAGTTAGAAGATAAATATGTACAGCATTGTGATTGTAGTTGACAATACTGTATTATATACCACAAAATTGCTAAGAAACTAGATTTTAAATGTTCTCAGCACAAAGATGAAATGATATTTAAGTGATTTGATAGTGATGTTATCTAATGTTAGGGTGCTAATAATCATATTGCAATATGTAAGTGTATCAAACAACACCTTAAACATGCACAATGTTAAATATCAGTATTTATATATATATATATTATATAATTTATATATATATATATATATATATATATATATTATATCTCCATTTCTTAAAATGAGGCAAAAAATAATGGTTGATGGGATATGTGGTAGGGACAGGGCTTCTCCCATCCTAGTCCTGCATGCTCCTTTTACATCAAGGGAAGGTGGCAAACCTCCTCCTCACCTTTCTTCTGCTTTATCCTAGTTTGAGGAAGGTTTTGTGTGTGTGTGTGTGTGTGTGTGTGTGTGTGTGTGTTTGTGTTCTTGTTTTGTTTTGTTTTGTTCTGTTTTGTTTTGTTTTGTTTTGTTTTGTTTTTATGACAGAGCTTCCAAATCTCTGTGGAAGCAGGTCTCAAATTTCAGTGTGCATAAAAATTTCCAGATGGGCTTCTTAAATGTACATTCCTCACACCTGCTGATTCTCAATTAGAAAGGCTGGCATAAAGATAAGAATATTCCTTTTCCAGACTCCTGAGGAGATGCTAAAAGAGGTGTTCCACAGGAGTCACATTTGGAAGAATTTTCTCAGTATGACACTCCTCCTCAGAGCTTCTCCATAGAAAGGAGACAATAGATTGATAAGGAGTCACTAAGAAAGGATATTAAACTCCCCATTTCAAAGTATGGACTGTCCTTTGATTAGCTGGAAAATAGGAGAAGTTAGTATTATGGGAAGATCACTGGATGGGAAGTTAGAATCCCTGATTCTATATTTGGTTCTACTTACTCGAGTTGTTTTCTCCAGCCATTAAATTTTCTAACCCCTTTAGTTTCCTCTTCTGGGAAATAAGGATTTTAATAGCATTCTTTCTGCTTATCTCACCAAATTCTTGTGAGGAGCAAATGAGATAACGGTTATAAAAAATGCTTTACAAAGTATTATGCAAATGTAAATAATTATCATTATACCTTGTCTAGAATTAGAAATGATCAGAGATTGAACTCCATGATTGCCTAGATCTTCTGAAGCTTTAATCCCTGTTATTAGGGAAAGGGTTACACAAATGCCATTCAGCGCCATGCTTTACAGCTATTTCAGCATCTATAAATATCTCTGGACAACCTTCTTTCCATTTCACCATAGCTGAGTCTGTTAATCAGAGATGGTAGCGGGGATGATTTTGATGATAATTTTTTACTGGGGCAGTCATCTCGCTTACTAGGCCACTTCATTGTTTTTAATGTGTCTGTGTTTATAACAGATGTGTGCTTCTCTCAGTACTTGTCTCAATTTCTCTGACTTGATTTTCCTCACAGCTGAATCTGTTTTCACATGAAACCTCCCAACCAGACGCACCACTAAAGTTTGAGGCACTAACCCCTCCTGTGTACGTATTTATTACTGGAGTACTACCTCACCAAACATCAGTTCTTCAAGGACATAAATCATGTCTCTGTTATGGCCTGTTCCCTGCTTATGTGCATGGCTCATTGGAGTCACTTGATAAAGAGTAAATGCATGAATGTAAGAGCAAATGAATGAAAGAGCACCATCTATAGGTTCAAGTACATCTAGTTCTTGAGACATTTCCTGGCAGACAAGTATCATGGGTGGATGCTAAAATTAGTATATTAAAGTGATGAGAAATAGGATATTTTTCATATTTTGAAAGTATGTACAATGTACTTAGCTATTACAAAGGGAAAAATAGTATCCTGATATTGGAGAGACCTGACAAAAATATCCTAACCAAGTGATCAAAATGAACATCAATGGTAATGGGCCATATCAGTATCATGTGCCTCTGGTTATGATTCTTTGAGAGGGCTCAAAATAACATCTGTAGTATTCTTACCAAAAATACATAATCTAAGTTTAATCAGGAAGGAATACAGACAAACTCCAATGGAGTGATATTCTACAAAATAATTGGCCAGTAATCTTCAAAAGTGACACAGTCACTCTGTAAATGACTTTTGGGGAAAATTGGATATATATATATATGAAAAAAAGACTAGACCACCTTCTTAAACAGTATATAAGAAAAAACTCAAAATGGATTAAAGACTTAATTGCAAGCTCTGAAACTATGAAGAAAATATAAGCAGTAAATTTTGAATTTTTAAAAATCTATTTTGACCAGATAAAGCTTCCCCACTTTTTTTTCATTATAGTTTGACTATTTTTATACACATCTCTCAAAAATGTTGTAGCTATGATTTCCACTTTTATCACTGTAACATTTTTAACCCTGACAACAAAATCTGTGTCTGGGCATAAGGAGCAAGACTTTATGGGCATTTGCTATTCTCTCTGAAGATATGAAATATTTTCATTATACCTCTAATGGTCACTTTTTTATCCTAAATTCCATAATCAATTTATTGAGATAGCTTAATGGTCTAGAATTTAGTTTGATATATCCAATGCATTTTTTCTTAGATAAAGAAACTGATTTGGGGAAAACTGGACAGATACATATAAAAAATGCCTTCTTACATGTTATATAAGAATAAACTCAAAATGGACTAAACACTTGATTGCAAGACCTAAAACATAGGCAGTAAACTTTGACATTGCTCTTAGCAATTTTTTTAATACATGTATTTCCTCATCAAGGGCGACAAAATGAAAAATAAACAATTGGCACTATGTCAAACTAAAAAGTTTTGCACAGTAAATGAGACCATTAACAAAACAAAAAGTTAATAATTGGGAGAGGATATTCACCAATGCTTCATTTGATAAGGGGTTAATATCTATAAATAATTCACATCAAGAAAATAAACAATCCAATTTAAAAAATTGACAGAGGAACTGAATACACACTTTTCCGAAGAGGACATACATATGGCCAATAGACATATGAAAAGACATTCAACATCACTAATCATTAGAGAAATAAAAATTAAAACCATAAGATACCATGTCATACCTGGCTATTATCACAAAATCAATAAACGGCAAGTGTTGGTGAGGATGTGGAGAAAAAGGAACCCTTGTGCACTTTTGGCAAGTTTTCAAATTGGTGCAACCACTATGGAAAAAAGTATAGAGCTTCCTCAAAAAAATGAAAATAGAACGACTTTATGACCCAGCAATTCCATTCCTGGGGTTATTTAATCCAAAGAAATAAAAATCACTAATTCAAAAAGTAATATGTACCTGTGTTCATTGCAGAGTTACTTATAATAGCCAAGATATGAAAGCAACCCAAGTGCCCATGAATAGGTGAAGGCCTGGGGGAAGAGGGACTCGAGGGTCCTGAGTGTAGGGGACTAAAAGGGGTCAGGAATGAGGGATATCTGTAATACAGTAACAATAAATAAATAAGGGTGAATAGCGATGTGAAAATATTTCTTCTAATTTCCTTCCAATGTATTGTGATAACTTTATATAGAGCCAGGTGGGTACTAGACTTATCAGGGGACCACTTGGTAGGTTATATAAATGTCTAACCATTATGCTATATACCTGAAACTAATATAAAATAATATTGTAAAGGGGGGAAAAAAAGACAGGTGTAGAGACTTAGTGAAAAGAAAGCAGAGCTGCATCATGGGAGCATTGGGATGGAGGCCAGAGGCTTTCAGTACTCTTGCTGACCTATGCTGCTTCATTCTCAGTATATTGTTGTTACATAATTTTGCACCCCTGTTGAAATGGCTACTGATACCATGAAAGCAGCACTCTGATTTTGTCATGATGTTTTATATTGCTTAACAATAGAGAATCAACGAAGTATAGTTTCCCTATTCATTCTTGTCCTGTAGAGCACCACGCCTAAGTGGGCTAGCTGTAGGCACCATGAAAAACGCTAGCGAGGCAGAGCCCTGACCTGTTCATATTCACATATGTGTCAGAAAGTTGGAAAGGAAACAGGGAATGTCAAGTTCCCTATATAATAAGAGGTTTCTTGGTTGCTGAGATAGCCTTGTTAGAAAATAGGTCTCCAGCATTCAGCTGCTGGTGCCAGCCTGTGCTATCTTTGAGCTAGGTGTCCTACACACCTGGATTCTTGCAAGAGATACTGAGCAAAAGAGAGAAAGTTAACCTCCTGGGCCATGATAACTTATCTTTCTTTATCTGCTTAAGGTTGGGTAGGCATAAAATCAATTTGCACATGAAAATACGAAGGCACTGGAAAAGTTAGTCCATGAGTCCAAACCTAATAAAGAAAATTTCATATTATTACCAGGGATGCACAGATTTCAGAAAAGTTGTGTGTTTTTATTAATTCTTTTTCTGTGCCCCTGAGGCTGGCTTATTGCTCATAGAAGGTTAGAACTAGAAGGGTCTTTAGAAATCATGATGTTCAGTGCCTTTGATTGAGGCTAAGAGAGTTAATAGGTTTTTCTAAGGACAAATAGACTAACCACAATTGATTGTCTAAATAAGTACAACTTTGAGAGTGCTCAAGAGTGTTGTTATTCTGGGAGAACAAGCATAAAGGGAAATATCACTGAAAAACTAGGCCATATGGTTCCTCTGGACATACAAATAATAGGTAATAATTGTGTCTTTTGAATTTAGTGACCAGACAATGACAAGTACACCCCCTTTATGCCTGTAAGGGAGACTTGCTGTTTGTGAACATTGGGTGTCATTAGTGTGGAGAGCGATATTCAGTGTCACCTGGACAATCTGGCAGTGTGACATTATGACTTTGCTGAGTTGGGAGTAGGGTGAAGAGGTGATGAATTGTTTTCTAGTTATAAACTGATGGAAGAGCAGAAGCCCATGTAGACTAGTGTCCATGCAAGTATTATAGGAAACTATAGCTCCATGTTCTCCTGCACATCCGGGAGCTGTCTAAGTACCCAGGTGAGGGAGCAGTAGACACATTTCAGGCCCTGAAAGGGAAGGAGGCCCCAATCTACCTCCAGCTTCTCCTTGGCTCAGGGTCCAGGGAACTCAGTTTATCCCAGGATAGGCTCTGGTTGCAGACTGCTGTGTGGAGATACAGTGGCAGACATGAATCGAGACAGGTGAGAAGTGACATCAAACAAAAGTTTTACTATGAAACTAAACAACAAGGTAATGGGCATGGAAAGTGTTTATCCTGAGAACTCATTTTATGTCATTTTTCAGTAAAACGAAATACTGGCCAAACTACATTTTTAGACCGTTTACTGACCACAGAGTGCCTGGGAAGCTGAGAGATTTCATTTCACTCTTAAAATAACAGTTATCTTTGGGCAAATGAAGGAAAAACCCACGAGACATGGGTGAGAATGTGGTGAATATCGACGTTAAAAAAAATAAAACTAAATTTAATATATTTCTCAGAGTTATATAATGAGATGATTTCATTTAGAGTGAATAACTCAAGTGTTATAAAAGCAGTGCTAGTTTAAAATAGATTTGTTTTGAATATGCACATCAAATACAGAATCTCACTAATATGAGATGCATTTATAAGTAGTTTTTACAATTTGTTTTAACATTACTGTCTAAATATTAATTCAGTGAACCTAGAGTCCATCTGTGATGTTTCTCCTTGGCCACCCAGCCCAGTCACGTGGATACAAAACACTGCTGATTTCAAATTTGGAATCCATTTCCATTTTTCCATATATATAATCAATAGCAGACTCTACAAAAGCAAAATTGGCTGCCTTTATTGAGCACCCTCTGTACCAGGTATTGTATTATGTAGACAAATAACACCCAAAACTTTTAATTTTCTAACATCTGTGACAGAAAAATGTACCTAGATATTCTCAAATTAAAAACGGATTCAACATTGATGATGTGCCACACCTGGAGCTTTGCATTTCACAAAGGGAATTATAAAATAGGAGCTTGGGTCAACTGATGCTGTAAGCTCCCGTTTCTTAAATGTCAGCCATAATTGTATCATTTGGAAGAAATATCTTTTCATATCCATGCACTACCTATATTATTGCTATATTATTTCTGAATAAAAACACTTCCAGACTGAAATAAGTTTATTTTTGAAGGTGAATTTTTTTAAATCCGTAAAATAAAATAACAGAGAATTTTTTTGTAAATATATTTTATTTATATTTTACAGAGTGGAAGGGAGAGGGATAGAGAGTTAGAAACATTGATGAGAGAGAAACATCGATCACCTGCCTCATGCACACCTCCCACTGGGGATGTGCCTTCAACCAAGGTACATGCCCTTGACCAGAATCGAACCTGGGACCTTTCAGTCTGCAGGCCAACACTATCCACTGAGCCAACCCGGTTAGGGCAAGAACAGAGAATTTTAATAAATACTGGTTAACCATAGAAACACACAACTATTGAAATAAAAGCACACATCAGTAGGTGCCTGAAGTCATCTTGTATATTCCCAGTGGCCCTCACAGCATTTATTGGTAAACAGGGCTCACCCAACTTCTTAGGACTGCAGAGGGAGCAGGCAGCAGGAGACACCACTGACAGGAGGCACAGGTGGTGCAGAGAAAGTGCTGGAAATAGCAGTGAGCCAGGCTCACGTGGGCCCTGCCTTGCTGAAATGGTTAAGGTCCTGTTGAGGTCTGTTGAAAAAAAAAAATAATAGACATTAACCAGTGGCTTGTGTATTTCAAAAGAGAGAGAGTCCAGAGGGTGCCACAGGAGCAAACAACCAGCAAGCTTAGTCAATTTAAGGAATCAGAAATAATGTATGCAAATCCTATTTGAGAACCCTGAATGTAGGAGAAATGAAAAAAGGAATGTGCAGGAGAGCTCTAAGGTGTGGGTGGGATTGGTCACAGGCACTCTTCTCCCCTCACTTTCACGACCGCATTTTATTCTTGTGGAAACCAATTGCCTTCTCTAAAGCTTATTGATTCCCTTGAGCTCCCCCAGAACCATACACATTTGCAAGAATAAAATCCACTCAGGTTCCTGAGAAGTTTCTCTGCCATTATGTAATGCAGACAGAACATCTGTGGTCCTGTGGGGTCAACTCCCGGAAATCTTAATATCTAACCACAAAAGCTTTGCTATTTCCAGCTTTTCAATTTTCACTTGTTAATGTGTCTAAAACTATCATAGCATAAATGGCAACATTGTTCATTTTCTCTGAAAAGTGAAAACCTCACAGTCAGAAATTGTTGGGCTCTGAAGGTCTGGCATAGAAAAACAATTCCTAAGTTCCCAAGATGCTTAAAGTGAAAACAGAGAAGATTCAGACAATGCATGGTCTGAAGAAGGTTGTTTTTTTTTGTTTTGTTTTGTTTTGTTTTGTGTTTTGTTTTTTTTACTGAATTTCAACATGTATATTTAAGCTGAGAAAAACCATTCCGCATCTCAAAATAAATATACATATTAGTAGACGGGAGAGAGAGGGAGAGAAACATCAGTCAGCTGCCTCCATATGCACCTCAACCAGGGATGGATGGAACCCTCCACCTGGAATCCAACTGGTGACCTTTCAGAGCACAGAATGATGCTAAACCAACTGAACCACCCTGGCCAGGGCTCAGGGTGTATATTTTTGTCAGGCTTTCCAGAACCTTCATGAACAGATGGGAGAATGATTTTTATGTTTTAATTATTCAATGGCAGACTTTAATTTACAGCTGTTATGTTTAAGATATTATTCTCAATTCTGAGGATGCACAGCTAAGCAGGATGGGGTGACCAGGCCATCAGGGGAGGGCAGTTAGGGGTGACCAGGCCAGCAGGGGAGGGCAGTTAGGGTGACCAGGAGAGGAGGGCAGTTAGGGGTGACCAGGCCAACAGGGGAGGGCAGTTAGGGGTGACCAGGCCAGTAGGGGAGGGAAATTAGGGGCAATCAGGCTGGCAGGGGAGCAGATAGGGGTTGATCAGGCTGGCAGGCAGAAGCAATTAAGGGCAATCAGGCAGGCAGGTAGGCAAGCACTTGGGAGCCAACAATCCTAGTTCCCAATGTCAAAAAGCTTACATTATAATAAGGAAAATAATGTATAAACATCCAGAGAAATGACCAACTGTATGCAAAGTATTGATTGATTCTATAGTATCTAAAAAGTTTTTATCTGCCCTTATGTCCATTATGGCTAAATAGTTATATTGAGCTATTCCTATGAAATCTATTTGGCAGGATTGAGAATTTATTTAAAATAAAGAGGTGATATTAAAATTGACCATCACCCCAACACACAAAGATGGCCACCATCATGTGGTCAAAGATGGCCACCCCCATGTGGACACAAGATGGCCAGCAGGGTAGGGCAGTTGTGGGCAATCATGCCAGTAAGGCAGGGCTTTTGGAGGGACCAGGCCTGAAAGGGAGGGCAGTTGGAAGTGACAGGCCTGCAGGGGAGGGTAGCTGGGGGGGGGGCGGTACCCAGGTCTGCAGGGGAGGGTAGTTGTGCTTGATCAGGCCAGCAGAGGAATACAGTTGGGCAGGGGGTGATCAGATCTGCAGGGGAGGGCAGTTGGGGCGACCAGGCCTGCAGGGCAGGACAGTTAGGGGTGACCTGACCTGCAGGGAGGGCAGTTAGCAAGAGAGGGAAGTTGGGGGCAACCAGCTGTAGGGGAGGATAGTTAGGGAAATCGAGCTGGCAGGGGAGCATTTAGGGGTCAATCAGGCTGTCAGACAGAAGCAATTAGGGGCAATTAGGCAGGCAGATAGGCAAGCACTTGGGAGCCAACAATCCTGAATTATAAGGGGATGTCATAAAGTCTAAACGGGCAGTTGGACATTTCTCAAGTGGTCCCAGATTGGAGTGGGTGCAGTCTGGACTGAGGGACCATCCCCCCCCCCACCTCCCATGCATGAATTTCATGCACAGGGCCTCTAGTCTATATATATATAAAAGGCTAATATGCTAAGTGTCCCTCCCTCTATCTTACCAGTTGCTATGGTGTGCACTGACCATCAGGGGTCAGATACTCAATACAAGAGTTGCTGAGCTGCAGTGATTTGGCAACGGTGAGTCTCAGGTGATACACCCAAAACCACAAAGGAGGGGATCCAATTCCTCATGGGGCTGCGAGGTTACACCTTCGGCTGTGGGTTATGTTCTTGCTGGGGCACTGTTGGTCCAAATCTGGTTTATTGCACACTTGCGTTTGCATTCCACACCCTGTGTGACAGCCAGTTTGCAGAGTGTCCTCTTGCACTCCAGGACCCCTCGGGGGATGTCAGAGAGATGGTTTCGGCAAGATTCCCTGCAGGTCAGGCCTAGGGTACCTCACCTGCTGGAGGGAACCTGCTCACTCTACAGAGGCCCTTCAAGCCCTGGCTCCTCCACAAAGGTGGCTGGTTGGGGAGAGACCAGGGGAGGTTGACACCAAGGTGTGTCCAGCCCATCTCACCCACCCGCCACCTTCTAATTAATTTACTTTTAATATATATGAATCCATGCACTGGGGCACTAGCACTAAAATAAAAGTGTTAAGGAAATTCAGGGGGGGAATAAAATGTCCTTAATTAATCACATCTTTGAAAGGATCTTTAACAAGGATCTTAATTTAAGGCATCTGCTGATGCCACCCAGTATGGGAAAACTACAGCCAGGACAGAGCGTCCAGGGTCTCTAGGGCAGAGTGAGTTCTGTCTGCTTAGACACAGAGAGGCAGGCAGGGACAGTGAGGGGGATGAAATAAGACTTTGTTTTCCAAGGCCCACACAGTTTGCATGGGGAGGATTCATGTTGGCCCTAAATCAAAGATCCTTTCATCTTTCACTCTCTGAATAATTTCCCTTTAAAATAATTGTCTCAACAGCAGGAAAAGGAATTTTGGTGTCAGACACTTCTTAAATTTATAAATCTGTTCTCTGAATTTTGAGTTTCTGCATCTAAAAACTAAGGTGATTTTACTTACATTGACAGGTTATTATAAAAATAAAACACGGTGACATTGACAAAGTGCTTATAACCCAGCACAGCATTCAGTACATAGTAGACATTCAGTAAATGTGAGTTATTTCCCCAGAGTCAATGTTGGAGATTATATTGTATTTTTGATAATGTTGTTGATTCCTTGTTTTTATGTATTTATTATACCTATTCATAACACTACACTCTATCTGATCCTATTGTACATAGGATTATTGCTTCATTCATTCAGAAAACATTGTGTTTGTGAGGTAGCCGCTGAATTAGATTCTTGGAATTTAGAGATTTTTTGTTTAATTTTTAAAAAATCTCTATTGTTTTAAGTATTACAGATGTCTCATTTTTTTCTTCATTGATCCTCCACCCCTCATCCTTCTACTCCCTTCCCTTCCTTAGGCCTTCACCCCACTATTGTCTGTTCCATGGGTTATGCATATATACATATAAGTATATAAGTGTTTTGGTTTATCTCTTCTTCTCCCCCCTCCTCTGCCCCCCGTCTTCCTCTGAGAATCCTGTCTGTTGCATACTTCTGAATCTATTTGGTTTTGTTTATTAGATTCCACATATAAGTGAAATATGTGATACTTGTCTTTCTCTGACTGATTTATTTCACTTAACATAATACTCTCTAGAGTCCTGCCTTCAGGGATCTTGCAATGAAACATGAGAGACATACATTTCAACAAGCAGTTTTAATGCAAAAGGGAAGGGCTGTGATGGAGACGTGTCCAGTGTGTTGTAGGGCTCAGAGGAGGGAGTGCTCCCACTTGTAGGCAGGGATGTTTCAAAGCAGGAAAGGATGAATAATTATTGTCTCAGTGGAGAAAGACCTAGACTGTGATCTAAGAGAACCTGGATACATCTTACTTTTGGTCTCATTTTTATGAGTTGTCTCTCATAATGGGAGCTTTGATTTAAGGGTCCTAGGTCAGCTTAGACTGTAGCTGGGACACAATCAATCATTTTATAGTCTAGAAGAAATAAATTCTGACAGCTGTAGAGTTAGTCTGCAAATTTATATACTTTTGTAAGCACTCAGATAATCTAGGAAGAACAAAAAGGATGCTGTGATTGTTTCAATGAACTACTCTTAAGAAAATCTGACCCTGCTTACTACTTTTGTATTGATCATTCAGTTGATTTCAGTAAACTTAGGTTAGGTGGCTGTTCCCTGCCAGGCTCTGAGATTAGAGAGTGAACAAGACAAATCTCTCATCACTGATGTCACTCCCAATCTCAAGGGGAGATAGGAAGGCAAATGGACATGTTCCCATGATGGTGTAACTTTGTAAACAATATTGAGTCTCCTTCATTAAATATTTGTTGCATGTTTTAGCATGATATAGGACTATACAGACTGATAAGGAGCCCAGAGGTACACTGGGCTGTGCCAGGTGTTTATGGAAATCTTCCTGGAGAAGGGAGCCCCTGAGTTGTATCAAAATAAACAAAAAGAAACAGACTCATAGATACGGAAAACAGACTGACAGTTTACAGGGTCCCCTGTCAGATGAAGGGCTAGGGGGCTGGGTGAAAAAAATGAAGGGATTAAGAAGTAGATATTGGTAGCTATAAAATAGTCAGAGAGATTTAGATTATAGCCTAGCAAATATCCTATATAATAAAAGTCTGATCTGCAAATTGTCCTCCCCAACTGGGAGTTCAACTGCTTGCTATGACATGCGCTGACTGCCTAGGGGTGGAATGGGACAAAGGAAGGCCCCATTTGGCAGCTGGCAGCTGGCAGCTGGGGGAAGGAAAGCCCCAACCAGCCCTGATTGCAGGCCAGGCCTAGGAACCTTAGCCCTGCAAGAATTTCATGCACCAGGCCTCTAGTAGTCAATAATATTATAACTTTGTATGGTGCCAGGTGGGTATTTGAACTATCAGGGGGGCCACTCTGTGAAGTACATGATTATCTAACCACTATTCTCTAAAACTATTATAGAATAGCACTGGATATAAACTGTAATTGAATTTCTGTTTTGTTAAGAATCACAGACAATGTGAATCTTCCAAACAGTAGAAAATGACTGATCAATGTCACAGGGCCATAAAATAACATGGTGCTTATGGAAAATAGCAAACAGTTCAGGCCAACATAGCTAGAGCATCACATATAAGGGAGAAGTGGCAGGTGATGAGGCAGGAGAAGTAGGCACGAGGGAAGCATGAAGAACCTTGTATATATACCTAAGGGTTCATGATAAAGGACTTTATCAGCTTTCCAGAGTTATTAAAAGAATTAGCAATTTTTCTGGATAATAGAAATTTCTGTGGTCAGCAGTGCATTGATAAAGATATCTTTAATTCATTACAATTTCTATCTGGAATTATAATCTTTATATGCTTGTTATTATCTACCCATTCCCCAGATAAGTATTTATAGATTCCCTGCCATGCCCAATCACTATTATGGCTTCTGAGAGGAAAGCAGTGAGTAAAATGCATGCAGCCCTACCCTCATGAAGTATACTGTCTAGAAGAAATAAATATAAAGCAGATGATTGTAAAATAGCACTTAAGGGGGGATTCTATGAAGAGGTATTAGGTATTGGGAACCCACTAACTTCAGGACCCAATCTGAGTAGGGTGTCAGCAAAGGTCTCCTGAGAAAAATTCAGTTCAGAGGAGACCTGAATAATGAATATGATTTCAGTAGGTGAAGATGAGGTGGGAGAGAAGACACCTTCTGACTTGAAGGAATGGCCTGTGCTTAGACCCTGTACTGGATTAGTAATTCACACTCTCCTGGAACCGGGGAGCAACCAGTAGAACTGAGAAGACAAGAAAATGATCAGAGACAGATTGAGAGAGATGGGTATTTGTCAGTATGTGCATGTCCTCAGAGACTGCATTAAGATTTGTACTGTCTCCTAGGAGTGTTTAGGTTAGGATTTGCATTTTGAAAAGCTCACTCTGGCTGCCAAGTGCACAAAGAGTTAGAACAGGTGCTGGAAGATCAAACATATGGGTGGGATAAAATGTGCTCTGATGTTGGCCAAAATGGGGGTCTGGCTGCAGTGACAAAGGATATTGGAGATAGGAAACACAGGTTAACACTGCAGCTCAAAACCTCAGAGATAAGGAAAGATTTTTTGTTATTTTAGTTGCTTGATTTTTCAGATGTTTCCTACATATTTTATTATTTTATTTTAGAATTCAGGTAGCTCAGTGACCTCTTCAACAGTAAAAACATTTGATTGGAGAGACAAACAAGAAAAAAGCCAGAAAAAGCAGGAACACTCATTCATTGATGATGGGAATAAAAAAATGATATAGCCACTTTAGAAGACAGTTTGGCACTTTCTTACAAAACTAAACATACCCTACAAAACAGTAATTATGCCCCTAGTATGTACTTGACTGAATAGAAAACACGTCCCATACAAAATCCTGCACGCAAATATTTATAGCTGCTTTATTCATAATTGCCCAAAGTTGGAAGCAAACAAGATGTACTTCAGTAGATGAATAGATAAACAAGCTGGGATACATCCAGAAAAAAGAATATTATTTATCGATGAAAAGAAATGAGCGATCAAGCCATGAAAAGGCATGGCAATACCTTGAAAGCATATGGCTAAGTGAAAGAAGACAATCTGAAAAGGCTAAATAATGTATGATTCCAACTCCATGATGTTCTAGAAAAGGCAAACTATGGAAACAGTACAAAAAAATCACTGGTTTCCAGGACTTCAGAGGAGGGTGAATGGTAGAATGCATGAGATATATAAGGCAGGGAAATTATTCTGTGTGATACTCTAATGGTGGATACATGCCATCATACATTTGTCTAACCCATTGAATGTGTAATGCAAAGGGTGAAGTTTCATGTAAACTGTGAACTTTAGTTAATAGTAACATATCAATATTCCACAAGGATAACAAATGTACTACATAAATGAAATATTAAGGAAAACTAAGGGCTGGGTGAGAGAGTTTATGGGCACTTTGTACTTTCTGATACAATTTTCTGTCAAACTAAAACTTCATAAAAATTAGTCCATTAATTTAAAAAATACAAAAACCATGGCATGGCCATGAACTGCTTGGGAACCCAAACTAAACAGACCATTTTGTCACACAGCAAACAATGGAATATTTCTTTTTGTTTTTGCCCAGGGTTCTTCCTTATCTTAGCACAGAGAGATGGATGATGCCAGTACTTCCCAGACAAATGTGAGAGATTTAGAAAGTAGAAGCAGCTGCACCAAACATTATGCATGTTGTGGTCTCTGAAAAATACAAAAACTATCATGAAGCTATTCCTCTCCCTTCTGGGTTTTCCCTCTGCTCAACACTTCAAGGTGTGTCCAAAGGACAGCCACACCAAGGGCCCTGGAGCAGGATGGAGTAGTGTCAGAAAGCTCAGCAAATTCCCCAAGAAAGGACAAATGTTTGGAGGCAGATGTTACATCGTGTCATCAGGGCCTCTCTGTGGTGATACCAACTCAGATCATCACAGTTTTACAGGAGAAGTGGATTCATATTCTTTCTGCTATTCCACACCTCCTCCCCCAAAGGCCCAAACCAGAGAAAGGTACAAATATAATGTCAAATACAGTTACAAGCTAAAAGTTCAGGTGTTAATTGTTAGTGATTCTCAGCCATGCCATGTGATCTTGACTAAATGTGGACCGAGAGAATATTCAGTTGATGTTTTCTTCTCATTGCTCTGCTAATTAATTTAGAAATGTGAATTGACCCAATGCTCAGTGACAGGCCTTGTGTTCAGTTTGCGATAATTAGATATCACTAGTCATTCAGTCACACCTTACATCCCCAGTCTGTTTTCCTGGGAAGAAATCAGGAAAGCAATGAGGTCTGTCTTCATAAAAGCGAACAGTCTTTCAAATTTGCATCCCGTATTGTGAGGAACAAAAGCTGTCTTTTTCTTTGTCAATTTCCTTTCACATATTTGATGATCTTGGTATAATAGAATGTGCTTGTCCATATTAATCTCAGAAGCATAAAAATGTCTTTACGAAGAGAGACTTCATAGAAAGAAGCTTTGCACTCATTTCCAATAAATGGTCAATCCCTGGATGCCAGTCATAGACTGTCAGTTACATAGACTGGCACAGTAAGTGTGGATATGCATGTGTAACAAAGTGACCCTAGAGAAGTTTGTTCTTATTGAGAATAATTGCTAATATTTATCTTAAAAATTTAACTTTGCATGATTAATGCCACTTATGATGAAAGATAACTGCTGCCATCAGTAATTTTAAACTGTATTTTTGTAGCTGCTAAGCATTAAACATGTTTCTTTGAATTAGGAAAAGATATGTCCCACTTTTGTTGGATAGTTCCTAGTCTTATATCAATATTTCTCCATTAATAAAATCAAGAAGCCCTAGCCAGTTTGCCTCAGTGGATAGAGCGTCGGCCTGTTGACCAAAGGGTTCCAGGTTCAATTCTGGTCAAGGGCACATACCTCGGTTGCAGGCTCCTCCCCAGCCCAGGCTTTGGTTGGGGCAGCATGCAGGAGGCAACGGAGGCAACCAATCAATGTGTTTCTCTCATATCGGTATTTCTTTGTCTTTCCCTCTCCTCCACTTTCTCTAAAAATCAATGGGGAAATATCCTCAGGTGAGGATTAAAACATAATTTAAAAGATCAAGAAAATATGAAACAATACGTTCTTAATGTTCAGATTCTCCAAGTTGCTGAAATGGTTGTAATTATTAGATGCTATCTCTTCCATGGACCTTTCTCCACCCACACTCCCACCAAAAAAGATTCAATTCCTAGAAAGAAGGAAAGTTAGTTGCTCTTTCTTGAAGTAATTACTCATTATAATAGTTAACAGTCATTGCATGTGCTTCTGTGTCATAGGCACAATACTAAATGTTTTAACATGTATTCTCTCATTTAATCTTCCTGACAACTCCACTTAATTTTCTGTTATAACCAAATTTGTAACTTAGGAGAATGTTTCTGAAAAATTAAAGTCACACATATAGTACAATAAAATAGCAATGCCAGGATTTGAACCCACATATAATCAACATAGCTATCCTACATTAGCCGCTGTCTATTTACCTTATGAAAAACACAGTTGAGCCCTGGCTGGGTAGCTCAATTGGTTAGAGCTGTGGTCAGCAAACTGAGACTTAAGAGCCACATGTGGCGCTTTGGCCCCTTGAGTGTGGCTCTTGCACAAAATACCACGGCCTGGGCCAGTCTATTTTGAGGAAGTGGCATTAGAAGAAGTTTAAGTTTAAAAAAATTGGCTCTCAAAAGAAATTTCAATTGTTGTACTGTTGATATTTGGCTCTGTTGACTAATGAGTTTGCCGACCACTGGGTTAGAGCATCGTCCTTATACACCACAGTTGCCAGTTGACACATAAGAAGATCAACCAATGAATGCACAAATAAGTGGAACAACAAATCGAAGTTTCTCTCTCTCTCTAAAAAATCAACCCATAAAAATAAATAGGAAGCGAAACAAAGCTGAGGTTTTGTGGACGTTAGTGGACATTTGGTACTTTCAGTTGGGACTGTTTTTGAGTCAAGTTGTTCAAGCTCAACATGAGCCACCCTTCTACTTCCATGACCATAAGACACACACAAACATACCTGCAAGTGACTGCCTTACAGAAACCGTATGAGCCTGAGTCTATAAAAATGGTCTTTAGATAGGGCAATAACTATTTTCAGAGAGGTTAACCAAAAAGACACTCCCCAACATTATTTTTAACTTATCTAAAATGTTGGCTTCACATTTTGTAAACTGGGTGCTCCCCATTATAGAAAAAAGAGTGACCAGTATTCTATAGCAACCAGGCTGGTTTTACCCACTAAAAGTGGGGAAGGTCTAAGCAAACAATAGGCCGTGTTAGCTTCAGTTGCCAAGAGAAAAGATGGGGGGTAGCAAGTTTTCCAACACAAAATTTAGCTTTTGTTCTTGCTCCCAATCTGTTGTCCAGGTTATCAGTAAGTTATCTCAGCTAGTAGCCTCTGTGTCTGTGTCTCACTCTCTTTATCTTGGTGGACTACATGGAAGAAGTGGGTGCTCTAGAAAGGGCTCTGGTGAGACTGTACCCTCTCTAAGGTGGGTATCTACTTAGACCTACATTGAGTATGTTTCAAGCTAAGATTTTATATACTGTTCAAGGCCAGGATCAATGGGATACATCACAGCCTTCTTCACCCAGTGGGTAGTGTAAGAGGCAGGGTCCTTAACAGTTTTTAGCGTGTGTGACAGGCTTGTAGGTGGATACTCCCTTAAGTTCCCTAGTACCAAAGGCTGAGAGAGGCCTTTTAGTGAGTTATTTACATTTAATGAAAGGGTGCTCACCCTTCTCTTCATGTAATTATCTCCTGGGGACAGTTAAGATCCTGATGGATCTTAGCATCAGTCGATATAAAAGACGACCCCACAAAGCTCTTCCCGGAGCACTATCTTGAGTTCAGTGCCGCTCATTGGTTGTCAAAAAAAATTCTCAAGAAGAGGGCTTAGATTTTATATAGTAAAGCCACTCCACCGTTCCCACTATCTGTCTCTATAATTGTGTACATGGTATTCATTCATTCAACAAATATCAAATTGGATACCTCCATGTGCCAGGGACTGTTTAGGCTCTAGGGATAGAGCCGTGGACAAAACAGATATCTATCTCTCTTCATGGAGCTCATTCTAGTGAAGAGAGACAAGCAATAAAGAGATGAATAAGTAAAGTGTATGCCATGTTAGATGGTAATAAGTGCTAAGGAGAAAAAATAATAAGGAAGGCAAAAAGAGAGTGATGAACAAAGATGGGATGAAGCCATTTCAGGCAAGTGTGCCAGGTGTGCTTCACTGGAAGGGGCATTAGAATAACAACAGGAAGCAGATGCGAAATTGTGTCGCCTAAATAAAGGATGTTACCTTCTCACCTAGGTCTTGTACAGTCTGTGAGTTGTTTGAGAAAGGAGTCGTATGCAACAGTCATGATCGAATGTATATTGAGTTAAGCCTTTATAATATAAAGGTGAGTTAGACTTGTGCTCGCCTTCACATCATAGTAGGGAAAATGGTCATAAATAAATAATTGCAATGCAGTGAAATGCACAGATATAGAGACATAAAAAGTAAAATGGAATTTGGAAAGATAGAGAAGGAACTAAGCCTAAAGGGAATACGAGAAGGCTCTAGAAAGGAGGTGATATTTAAACAGAGGATTAAAAGATGATAATGGCTAATAATAACAGCTAACCTTGTTCTCTCTTTCAAGGAAAATTTTAATAAAATGCTTTCTTTATATTTCAAGTTATTTTATAGCAGATGAATGAACTTCCTCTGTAAATCTTTCACACAGAAATGCATAGAGTGAATGTGAAAGCCACACACCACTCATCCACTTTATTGGTTCTGAAGCCTGGATCTAACCACTTGGTTACACTGAAAATGGAGGGAGGAGTAGGTAAAAGCAGACCTTTTATTTATTCAATAAATATGTGTTGAAGAGTTACTGTGTTGTAAGCATGGTACTCAGGATATTGAATAGCATTATTAAAGCAACATGCCCTTTATTCTGAAAAAGGTTACACAGTCCAGTGATTCCAGGCAAATAGCTTATGAGGGAGTATGGCACCTTTAAGAGGTTGGTGAAACCAGAGAGTAGAGTACATCCCTCAGAAAGTTTTAGACATTAAGTCTTGGAAGTTACCCAGGACTTGGGTTATAAATCTGGAAAAATAGCCAATGGCTAGATTAAAAAGAATTGAGTATGGCAACTAAAGCATTTGGATTTTTAATTTTTTTCTATGAGGAATCTTTAGAAATTATAAGTAAAAGAATGATTATTATTGCATGACCACAGCTCTTTTGTCTAACTACAAGCCTTCTAATACATATTTTTTAAAGCTAAAGATACTGAACTGTACACAATGTGGGGAGGGTGGACACACACACACACACACACACACACACATACACACACACACACACACACACACACAGAGAATCATTGATCAGCTGCCTCCTGCACACCCCACGCTAGGGATCAAGCCCACAACCTGGACATTTGCCCTGACCAGAATGGAACCCGGGACCCTTTAGTCCACAGGCCGATGCTCTATCCACTGAGCCAAACCAGCTAGGGCAATTCTTCTAATATTTTGATGAATTTTCTTATAATCTTTCTAACATATTAGAAGTCTGTTTTAATTAATAACATACAATTATCTTTCTAACAATAAATATCTATTTTATAAAATATGGAAAGCACAAGAAAGTATTAGGAAGAAGACAAAAAAATCTCTTATTCAACCACCCAGAGAAAAATGTTAACATTTTTAATGTATTTTCTTTAAGCACTTTTTCTAAATGTGTATATACATTTTTAATTGTGTATCATAAATGCTATACCCTGGACATTTCCCATGCCTTTAAATATTCTTCAAAAAATTTAAAGGCTAGAGAATGATATCCTGATGTGGGGAAAGAGTCATTTCATTTACTGAAAGATAATTTAGTGCATGTTTAAAAATATAGACTGAGGAGTCACAAAGAAGTATGCTTGAGTCCTTGGCCTTAACTTGCCAGCAGGATGTCTCAAGAAACTCAATGCTATAAAACTCAATTTCTTCACCTGTAAAACAGGAATCAAAAAGGATCTATGTGATAGGTTATTATGAAGATTGAATCAAGTATGGTAAACATTTCAAAGGAACTAGAAATATTAAACATTCAATAAATGGTACTACTATAATTATTAACAAATGTAATTATTATGTGTAATAAAATATTAACAACTGTTTCCTCACGTTTCGGTGTTTATAAAGCAATCTTAAGATCCACAAAAACTATTGTAACATGATTTTTGTTAGTATGTAACTCTCAGTCACTAAGATTGTTGGGTTGGCCAAAACCGGTTTGGCTCAGTGGTAGAGCATTGGTCTGCAGACTGAAAGGTCCCAGGTTCGATTCCGGTCAAGGGCATGTACATTGGTTGTGGACACATCCTTGGTAGGGGGTGTGCAAGAGACAGCTGGTCGATGTTTCTCTCTCATCCAAGTTTCTAACTCTCCATCTCCCTTCCTCTCTGTAAAAAATCAATAAAATATATATTTTTTAAAAAGATTGTTGGGTTGTTGTTGGGTTTTTTTTGTGATTAAAAGTACTGAATGCTATTTAAATGGCTTTCTCTACAAAAGGCCTATTTTGGTTTGATTTTGATTTTTCTGTTGTTGTTGTTTTTACTACTTAATAAAAATGTATGGTTCACACTAGACAAAAAGACATTTTTCAAACCAGGGGCATGCAAACAAAAACATGGAATGGCTCTTGATTTGCATTTCTCTAACAGCTAGTGAACTTGAGCATCTTTTCATAAACTGTTGGCCACCTGTATATCTTCTTGGGAAAATGGTCTGACCGGGTCCTCTCTCATTTTTCCATTGGACTGATTGTTTTGTTGTTGTTGAGTTGTTTGTATTTTTCATATATTTTGGATATTAGCCCCTCATCAGAAATATTGTTTGCAAAAATCTTCTCCCAATTGGTTGGCGGCCTTTTTGTTTTGTTGATGGTTTCTTTTTCTGCCCAGAAGCTTTTTAGTTTGATGTAATCCCATTCCTTTACTTTTGCTTTTTCTTCCCTTGCCTTTGGGATCAAGTTCCCAAAAGCCCCTCTGAGACCAAGGCCCATAAGTTTAGTAGGTATGTTTTCTTCTATGTATTTCATTGGTTCAGATTTTATATTCAACTGAGTTCCTGTCCTAAGAGAGGAAGCAGCTGCAGGGTGTAACTTTGCTGGTAAGGCACAGGCATACATGATGATTTACTACTTTTCTACGTATGAAATATCTGAAATAAAAGCTGGCTTAATTTTCATAATTAGTCTAAGTCACAGCAAAGTAGCCAAACCTAATAAACAGTTTAGGGAATTTATTTCTGGCCTCAGCCACTCAGAATTTGTGTTGGTGGTTGGCTCAAGCTGCCCATGACTTTCCAGACCAAACTTTTCTCACCAGCAACTCACATCCTTTTTGCTCTTGTGTTCCCTCTCAGAACAGTGCTTTGCTGGCAGAAGTACACACCTCCTTTGTTTCTTGCTATTTTAAAAAATATATATTATTGATTTTTTTTACAGAGAGGAAGAAAGAGGATAGAGAGTTAAAAACATCAATGAGAGAGAAACATCGATCAGCTGCCTCCTGCACACCCCCTATTGGGGATGTGCCCACAACCAAGGTATACATGCCCTTGACCATAATCGAACCTGGGACCTTTCAGTCTGCAGGCCAACGCTCTATCCACGGAGCAAAACCGGCTCAGCTCTTTACTATTTTTAAAGAAACTTTAGAATAATAGCAAATCATAGAATTCCAAAGCTGGGAGGGATTTTAGTGTGCATCTAACTTAGTGTTTCTTACATGTAACTGTAATCAGAATTGTCTGGGGCTGTTGGTAAAAAAAAAAATAATAAAAAAAAATAAGACCTAACCTCTGATAGTCCAATTTTGTATTTTTAACAAGCTTGTATGAATTATTTTATATACAACCAAGTTTAGAAGTCACTAATTTGATTCCTCTTCCCACCTAAAATAAAGCTGTGAACTAAATTCAGGAAGGAATTGTGTCCTTTCTCCATTTTTTCCCCGATGCCAGGAATTGAGTTGGCACTTAGTAAGTAAATACCTGTTGAAATGAAAGTGAAACCATAGCATATCCTCAGCATTGCTTATTTGTGCATTCCTATTTCCTCATGCTTGTTTCCAAAAGGATTTAAGGCAGCTTACCAATATTCATGTAAAGTCCCTCTCCGCTCTGAGTTGGGAGAGGATTCAACTGTAGACTGATCCAGGGGATCAGCAGCTCAGTCTGCTTCCTGGATGAATTCTAATTCTAAATTAGTAACATCCACCTTACTGAGAATTGCATAGGTTTTATTCTTTTCATGAAAAATATGATCATGGAGAGGTATTCTGTTTCTGTCTTGCAGTCAGATAAACCTGCATTCAGATCTTTCTAATGCACTACAGGTACCCCAGGGTGGCTCTGCGGTCCTGCAAGAGACACTTAACTGTTCTTTACACAAATTCTTCAAGTGTCAAGTGCCAATCAATTCATTTTTATTTCAGAAGCATTAATTGAGCATCTAGCATGCGGCAGGTACTATTTTAAGAACTTGGGAGGCAAAACAGACAACATGACCACTCCCATAATGCCTTTAATCTATGAGACATGGTTCTGCCTATTTCAGAAGGTTGTTATGAAGGTGAAATGTGTATGAAGACCCAGTATATTTGAAAGCACTTCATAAATGTTAATTCTTTTTCCCACCTTTGATTCTCTTCAAGTGTTCTATGCATTCAAAAATACCTTTGGAAAAATAATTCTCCCAAATATTCCTTTTCAAAAAAGAAACTTGTAATTTTGCAAAACAATTAGGCAAAGGATTCCCTTGGCCTGTATGTAGGCCATTTCTTCCATGCAGAATGTGTGGCATTTACAGTCTCATTTGGGATTTTTCACCTAAACTGGACCCACTAAGAAGCAAATAGTTACACCTTTAGAGCTTCAGATACAACTATACAATATGCATCAGAAAGAAACATGCATCCACACTCATTCTTATGTGCAGGAAGCTCCATCTCACAAGGTTTAGAGCTTAATGAAATGATTGTAGATGAACTTGCAAATAGCAGAGACGAATTCATTACTAATTAGATAATAATCATGTTGCAATTATGTTTCAAAGAATGGGCCATTGCCAGACAATGCAATGCTGTATAGCCATACATATGTGCTACAGGGCATGCTCCAAATTTTTATCACTGTTTCCCAGAATTTCTCCATCAAATATAATTCTGCTCTGCTGTTATCAAGAATGAATACTAATCCCAAAGGCAGAGGTGTTGATGCTAAATTTTGAAGCTTAACCGAGAGCTGACATACCGTCTCTGGCCCCTCCTTGCATGCCTAACATTAGGCATACCTTTCCAATGCTTTGAGAAACCATGCTCTCTTAACCACCATTGTTCTCTTATCCCTGAGAAACCAGCTTAATTCTTTCGAAAACCTTCTATAGTCCCACATGGCCCATGGTGGTTTTCCACCCTCCAAATATCCACAAAGCTTATTTTCTAGGCAACTCCTTCACTAGTGAGCAGAAACTACAAAAAATAAAAATAAAAAAATTCTTCTTATATCTATATCAAATTAGCAGCCACAACTGAAAGAAGTGAAAACTAAGATCCATGTTCTTCACACAAAGCCCCCTATCTAAAATCTAAAAAAAATAAAATAAAATAAAAAAAATTGAGAAGTTAATTTTAGTTCCTAAGAGTCATAAATCTTAAAATTTCAGTATCAATCTTGTTCCAGTATTATATTAGAATAAATGTACTGTTTTCAACTGGAAGAAAAGAATCTACTTTCTTAAGTTTCGAGAACAGTCATCAACAATTTGGAGGACTTTTAGCCATCATTGGCAGTATTTTTCTCCTGAAGCATTTTAACCATTTAGGCCCCCAAATGAACCTAAATTTCCAAATTGATGGCCCTAAGCACCTGAACCAGCTTGCTCATGCCTGCAGAGATGAAATTGATACTTCCTACTGAAGAAAAATATTACTCTTCTTCCTTCCATTGAACATTTATAATATCACTTTCATGTCTCTGACATTAGAATCTTTGGGTATACAGCGAGAAGTATCTGTATCCCAGGATAAAAGGATGGGTAAATATCCTCTGGGTAAGCACATCGCCTCTGTTCCGTCACCATGTAGCACATGTGACAATAAGATACATTTCTGTAGGTGCCTTTTCAAATTGATGTCATTAGTTGAGGACTTACTATGTGACAGACACTGTGCTGAAAGCTTTATAATCATCAACCTATTTCATCTTCACAGGATTTTCAAGTTGTATATATAATCATTATCCCTATTTTACACATGGCAAAAATAAAAAATTAAAAAAAAATAGAGGGTTGAAGAGAGAGGATCAACTTGCATACCCAAAGCTCTCATTCTTAATTGCCTCACTATACAGTAACAAACCGTTAACTCCCCTGGGGAATAGAATATTTTAATTATTTAGAAACCATTTGGCTAATGTAGCTCCTGGCTCTTAGTACATACTTAGTAAATATTGGTTGTTTTGACCAAATGTTCAAAGTGAATTTGAGCTACAGGATGGCACAATGCTTTCTGGAATGCAATTGCAAACTGTTTCTACAAATTTTTCTATCATATGTGGGGATCTGTCCAAAGCTAGAAGGGAATTGAAGTCAAGCTTTCCTTTTGTATATAGTAGGGCCTTTCTATACCCAGGCACAATCTTAAAACTTGAACAAGTGGAAGAAACAACCCTGAAAGACACCAAATAGGGAAAAATGTATAACTGTCAAGTTTTAGAAACAGAAAGATAATAACTTCTAGGTTTTTCATTGCTCTTCATATCATTCACAGCACATATCATTCACAGCACAGATAAAATTACATCTGGTTTAATGTTCTCAAGATGATGGCAAGACAAGTTATTTTAATTTTATACTTTAGTAAAATTACCCTGTCCAACCAAGTATCTATTATAGGTCTTCTGACTCCTTCTCTATTTTTCCTTATGAATTTATGGACATCAAATGGTGAACAGGATTTACTCTAAGACCATTCTAACCCTAAAGTGACTAAATTACCTGTTATCATTTAAGACTCCTGTCTTTCCTTCAATGCAAGTAAGACCTTTACATCACACTTCTGATTATACACATTCAGCCTCAATTTTCCCACAGAAACACAAAGCTGCCCCAGTGCTCAATACTGGGTGAAATGAGTAAAACTCTATAAATACATTTAATAAAACATCCTTCCTCTACAATAACAAAAACCATAGACTGCAGAGAATATCAGCTCTCGTGATTTCCCACAAGCTTACAGATTATCTCTACTTCCAATATATACATGGGATGGGAGAGGGGAGAGTTTCAGAAGTGGTGACTCAGATATTCCAACCAAAGTCATGGGTCTCGGAGCAGTCATACTATATGTCAATTCTTGCAATTGTTACTAAATCTCAGTGCCTTCTTGAAGAAGCCGCATTACATTTTGTTATTTAAAGATTTATTCAGGACACAGATAAGGATTTTAGGCTTGCAGGAGAAGTTATCCTTTCTCATTTCTCCTCCAGTAATTACTTCTGTACTTTCTGTCACAGTGCTTTGAATAGTCATTCATCAAACATTTAGGAGCAAAAACTGTGTGCTGTGATGGGTTCTTGGATGCAAAATAAATTGCACATAATCCTTTCCCTCAAGACATTCTACAGTCTAGGGGCTGGGGAGTGATTAAGAAAAGTGTAGACTACCATTCTCTGGAATCTCTCACAGTTCTGACACTGACTAGTTTTCTTTTCTTTTTTTTTTAAGTCTCTAAACTCTGATTTTCCACTTTTTCAAAATTTAATATGAATCAAGAAATTAACATTTTTTAACTCTTACTATTTGCCAGACACTGTTCTAAGTGCTTTAAATGCATTGCATTTAATCATTTCAATAGTCCTAATCAGAAGTCACTATTATTATTATTTCCATTTTATAGATGAAGAACTCTAGAAATTAAATAACTTGCTCATTGTCATAAGGCTAACAAGTGTAGCGCCAGGTTGTGAACTCAAGCCATCAGGATCTAAAGCCTGTGAGCTGGAGCCAGTGAGGGAATCATAGGACTATAAGGCCGAGAATTCTAAGGCTGGCGGCTCCCTTTGAATAAATACATACTCCTTTATAAAAGGAATATGTCTTAATTCATATTCCTTTATATATTCCTTTATAGAAGGAATATGTCTTTATACATATTCCTTTATATATTCTCATGTCTTTATCCCATGAGAATAAAGACATATTCCTTTATAGAAAATGCCCCTTCCGCTTGCCACTCCAAACCCATCTCTCCACTGCCCGTCCAGTCCTCTGTGAGCTGACACAGGTGGACAGCATCAGTGGGCTCCTTTGACTGTGGACGTGGTAGGATTCCGAGAACCAGAAGTTAGAGGGAGAAAGGAAAGTGAGATCAGGATATTTATTTTTCTGGAGGCTTCCTTTTCTGTGAGGTGACTTGAACTGGCTTCATTCTTCCCTAAGTCTCCTGTCATGGCCCTCTTTCCTCAGCCCCATCACTGTGTCTCTGTAAGATCACTGCTCCCCAGTTCCCTGTACCTCTGCTTTAGGCTGATAACTAGGCCCCACTGTTATTATGGGTACTCAGCAATCCCTAGTGATTTTATTGCATCCTACCTATACCTTCATAAATAGTCTCTTTATTAATCTTCCTTAAATTTTATTAATTATCCTAATCTAAGTGTCCAATCTGTTCCCTCCAGTGACACAGACAAATACACTGGGCTTAAGGCACTAAATGATGGCACCCCTGGTCCTAGTTCAACCATAATAAATAATTTTATAACTCCATTTTCAGTGCTTCTGTGACATGGACTTTTTCCAATCCTCAAGCTTGCAATCTTTCTAGTGACAGGGACATTTTATAATCTGGTCCTTCTATTTGGGATGCCACTTCTTTTTCAATACTAACCTCTATACACATACTCACACACTCACATGCATACACACACTCACACACATACACATGCTCTCACATTCTTATATAGACCTACTTGCCATGTATAATAGGTTTCAATTACATATTTTCTCACCAATACGTTCTTCCTACCCACCATTTTTTGGAACCAAACAAAACCTTTCTATAGTGAACATGACTGAAACTTTGCTTTATGTTGGAACAGATGAAGGAACATGCCTGTCTTGAGGGACTCTTGCTGAAAGCACTTGATTGCACAGTGCCACAGCACCACTGAGAAACATTAGCTGAGGTAATTCAGCTCCTGGGGCAGTTTAATTTGAAACAATTGAATTTGTGAATGCAAATACACAGCCTTTCCCTCTGGTTTGTGGAGGAGGGAGAACCAAGGGGGCCTTTAGCAGGAAGCTTGAAGAGGCAGCTTGGTAGGCAGCAGAGCTGTTACCTGCTTTCTGTGCCAACCCCATAGCACAGTTGTTTCCTATTGAGAACACATTCCGTTTGTTCAGCGAGTGTTCATAAAGACAGAGATTTTCAGATGCATGGCTATAATGGAGCATTCACACATTCAAAACCCGGCTAAATTCCCCCCAGGGCACATGGGGATGGTGCCAGGAGTACATGTTTGCCTGGAAATGGTCATGAAAATACAATTTTGTTGACTTTGTTTTTGTTAATACATGTTGCCCAGAATTGGCCATGGAAATACAATTTTGTTGACTCTCGGTGAGTTCAAGGGAATAGATAGCCACCCTGTGCTGCAGGTTCAGGCCAGGGAATCATGGTTTCTGCTCTGACCAGATAGGATGACACTGAGGCGGCCTCCTCTCTAGAGACCTGCTTTGGTTACTTTACTGCAGAAAGCTGGATTTGGGTCCCATGTCCAAAAATCCCTCGCTTATTCTGGGCCTCACTGCCATTGCCTACTTTCTTCCATGTCATTAGTCCACAGAAGTCTTTGAGTATTGTAAATCCAGTCTTGCCACATCCTGCAAGGATTCCTTATTGCACATCAGGTAAATCCAAGTCACTTAACTTGGCTCTACATGATGTGCCCTTTAGCCTCATGGCTCATCACTACTTTATCTTCCCTGCCCCTTCCATGCTACTACTACATAGAATGATACCCGGGGCCCTGAACATGGTCACTTTTCTGTTGTGTCTTTGAACTCCCTCCCTTGCCACCTTCCTCCTTCCTTGGTCCACTCACTGAGAGATCACTAAGCATTGCTCCTTGCAAAGCTTTGTCTGATGTTTACTCTCTCCTTTCTTCCCAAAACACACTAGAATTTTGTCCAAAATAGTATATACCATTTTCATCATATACAAGATGTCATTAAATGTAAGCTATGTCTCACATAAATGTGAAAATTAAAAAATTGTGGAAACTAGAATTGATAAAATAAAGTGATAGTTTTCTGTTTACTTGCCTCTCCCATTAGTCCTTTAGAGAGTGAATGTGTTCTATAATTCATTTCCATAACTTGGTTCCTCCCATTGAATCTAGTTTATATCAGGATCTTAATAAATAGTTTTTGTTTTTAATAAGCAAATGTGATCTTATTTTTTGTAAGAGTGGTAAACCAGGTGAGGTTTTGTTGTTGTTTTTTAAATATATTTTTTATTGATTTCAAAGAGAAAGGGAGAATGAGAGGGAGATAGAAACATCAATGATGAGAGAGAATCATTGATCAGCTGCCTCCTACATGCATGCCCTGCACTGAGGACTGAGCCCACAGCCTGGGCATGTGCCCTGACTTGAAATTGAACCTTGACCTCCTGATTCATAGGTTGATGCTTAACCACTGAGCCACACCGGTTGGGCCCAGGTGATTTTTTTTATACCAGTTGAATTTCTGATGGAGTTTCCTTACAATGGTGGTGCCTGGCTCAGGGCTGGCCAGGGAGTGGCTAAACTCTTCCCCCACCTGCCAGGATTTCTGCGGTGGGAGTAGAAACAAGAAAGTTTAAGGCTGAGGCTACTGCTATGCCCTGGATGCAGAAACCTGGAAAATCAAAGGTGATGTTTTTAAAGTGTCCAGATATGACCCAGAGTAAAGACAGTCTTTATCACCCCTAAAATAACAGAAGTAGATTTTCCCATTAAAACCTTTAAAAAAACTTTAGAAAAAAGTAAATAATTTACTCAACCCTGAGCATCTTCAATATGTGAGGTTATGTGCGGAAGGATCTTTTACACACATTGTCTAATGTAGTAACTAAATCCCTGTGGTGGAGATGGTCTTACATGTTTAGAGATTAAAACAAGCTCAAAAGGGAAAATTATTTGAAAGGTCACATGTTAAGTTGCAGAGAGATGACTCAGGTCCAATATTTATGTCTCAAAACCTTTAGTCTTCATACCATGTTTCTTTGCTTACCTTCCCCCCAATGGTGAGATGCCTACAAGAGACTGATACAAAAAGAAAAACATTAAATAATACTAAATCTCATGCTGACAAATGTATTTCCTTTCTCCTTTAGTCTTTTAGATCATATCAAGAAGATATTTTCCCTTTGCTCAACATGCTAGCAGGAAGTATAACCCAGCTATTCCCTTCTGTCTTGATCTACCACAACTTGATGCTATTCAGATTCCTCTTACCATCTAAATAAAGGAGTACAATTTTTAAGGATATATGTTTATTTAAATGCACAACAAATAATGAAACCCCATACAGCCACATGTCCTTCCTCTCCAACAATTCTGAAGATCTTCCTTATATACAAAGAAGAAATGTGCCTTGTCTATTTAACTAGGTCATGACCCATAGCACCACTGATCCTTGAGACCTAAAAGTCCTTATATCTCAGCTTGAATCAGAACCTCAGGGTTGTATCACCCACTGGAGACCTCATGGTACTAAAATTTGAAGAATTAGCTAACATTCTCAGCCAGATACAGAAGGAAACATATGTGCAGGTGTCATATATACAGCAAATAGAGTATTTTGGGATGGGCAAGTTGGTTGGTTCAGCCAATGGGTATCCACCCCCCCTCATGTGAAAGAGAAAGAAAAAGGGCCTCACAGATGTGCATGGTCTTTACATCCAGAGTAACACTGCCCATTTATCATATATATATTCCAAGCATAGATCTAGTATTTTTAGGTATTAACACAATAACTTTATGACTTAGGTACTATAATAATCTACAGATGAGGAAACTGTGGCACATTAGATAATTCCCCACGATCATATGGCTAATCAGTAGCAGAACTGTGAGTCAACCCCAGATAGTCAAACACAAGTGATCATCTTGTTAATGACTAACATAGAATCAATAAGGTTATCCCCAGGTGGATGACATGGGATCTGAAGTGCCTACTTTTGAAGCACTCTCATGCCCACTGGCACCACTCATGCTTGATCCAAAATGTACCATTTTTTTAAATCTTACAGAGGAATGGCACTTCACCCTCCTGAGTTGTCCCCACTTGAAGTAAGAGGGTCATCCTTTGTGCATGTACAGAGGAAGGAGGATGCTTTCATGGATGCTGAGTACCTAGAGTAAGGCAGCTCCTTAGCTCCTTTGGCTGAGGCAACTTCCTGGAGAGGGGCTCAGTTGTGAGTTCTCAGTAGTCAACACTCTTGGCAACTGAGAGCATGAATGCCTTGGTCCTAAAGAGCAATCTTCATGGCACTCCACAGCAACCATTGCACATACTTTAAAGGATTATACTGACAGAGATAAGGCTTAGGGTCTTAAGGAAGTTTGGTAACTCTGAACCTTGCTTGAGGTCTGATTCTATGAAGAATTTTGTGTGTGTGTGTAAAAAAAAATTATATATATATATATATATATATATATATATATATATAGACTGCCTAAAGTGTAATCTCAAAATCTTTTAGGTATTATAATCAAGAATAGCCCTAAGCACCCAGCCAGCATGGTTCAGTGGTCAAGAGTCGGCCTATGAACCAGAAGGTCATGGTTCAATTCCCTGTCAGGGCACATGCTCAGGTTGCAGGCTGGATCCCCCCGGGGGAGGGGGAGGGCATGTAGGAAGCAGCTGATCATTGATTCTCTTTCATCATTGATGTTTCTATCTATTCCTCTATGAAATAAAATTTTTAAAAAGAATGACTCTTAGAGAATAATTAATCCAACTTCTATGAATAGAAAACTAACACATAGAAGAAATGGTTTATCTGGTTTTTATTACTAAGCCTTGGTTCTCTGAACTTGTAAACTTGAAATAGCACTAGTTTCTGCATAGGTTGTAACTATTTCTAAAAAATAGAGGCTTACAGACACTGAAGACCACATAACTAGAAAGTGAATGGAGACAGCATATGGTCTTAGGGCAAATGGTTAAAAACCCTCAATTTACTCAATCCACTGTTCATCTATGATTTCTACTTCTAAAACCCTTTATCTACACTAATAAAAGAGAAAGATGCAAATTGACTGAACCTTCATGATGCCCACCAGCCAATCAGGAGTGAGTAGGTAAATCAACCCAACAAAGATGGTGGGTTAATTTGCATATGCAGGTGTCGAGCAGCCAAGGGCGAGGCAGGACACTTGTGTTATCACCATGACAATAGTGCAGGCATTCCATACCACCCCAGTCGCTCAGGGCCTCTGGGCAGCATGCAAAGGGGCTGCCAGAGTGGAAAGAGGCACCTTTGGGACCAGAGCAGAAAGAGGTGGTGCTGGCAGCTAGGGAAAGGAAAGCCCATTCTTGCACAAATCTTCATGCATTGGGCTTCTATTCCTATATAATAAAGAGGTAATATGCAAATTGACCATTACACCCTCACACAAGAAGGCCATCCCTATGTGGCTATAAAATGGCCACCCCCAAGTGCTCACAAGATGGCTGCACCCATGTCACCACAAGATGGTAGCCCCATGTCAAAACAAGATGGCCACCAGGAGAGGGTAGTTAGTTGTAACCAGGCCAGCAGGGGAGGATATTTGGGGGCGACCAGGCCAGCAGGGTAGGGCAGCTAGGGGCAACCAGGTCTTCAGGGGAAGGAAGGCAATTGGGGGGAACCAGGCCACCGGGATAGGGGAGTTGAGGGCGACTGGGTCTAAAGGGGGTGATTGGGCCAGCAGGGGAGCAGTTATGTGTAGAACAGGCTGGCAGGGGAGTGGGATCAGGCCTAAACTAGCAGTCATACATCCCCCAAGGAGTCCCAGATTGGAGAGGGTGCATGTTGGGCTGAGGGACAACCCTCCAGGGCATGAATTTCATGCACCTGGCCTCTAGTTCATTAATAAAATAGACCATTCATTCACTCAGCAAATATTTATTGGTGCCTCCCTTTACCAAGCACAATGCCAAGTCCTGGAAATTTAACAGTTAAGAGAACTTGCTTTCACAGAACCTGCAGTCTACTTATAAAGATTCACATTTAGAAAATAATCAACAAAGTAAATAAAAACTTTCAGTTGTGATAAGTGCTCTGATATAGAGGCATGTGGTTCCATGAGTGTGCATATTGGAATGACCTAACTGTAGAGGTTATGGAAGATTTTGTTAAGGTAATGTCTACTGAATAAAGATATGAAACATTAATGGAATTAACTAGATGAAGAAAATAAAATAAAATAAAATAAATAAAATAAAATAAAATAAAGGATTCAAGGCAGAGGGAACAATAGGTACTGAGACCCTTTGGCAGAAGAAGGCATGGCACATATGAATGATTATAGGAAGGTTATTCACCTGAAGAAAACACATGGGCATGTGCAGCATAGCGGAGCTGCAGGGGTAAGCAAGGGCCAGACTCAGGGTCATGGTCAGGACTTTTGTCTTTACCCTGAGAGACCACACTAAATTGTCTTAATCGTGAAAGAATATAATATGCTTTAGGTCCCCTTGCTGCCCTGTGGAAAATGGATTGGCAAAGGACAAGACTGGGTAATGGTAGAGAGTTATGGTGGGGATATTTGAGTCATTCTGATGAAAGCAGTGATAGCATGGCTGGATTCAGTTGGTAGACCTGGAGAAAAGTGGGTGGGTTTGAAAAGTATACAATAGTGTGGGGAAGGCCTGAGGAGGGGGTGGGAGTGGGCTGGAAGAGGTCAATAGTGGGAGACAGCTGTAATATTTTCCATGATAAAAATTTTTTTTGAAGTGTTCAGTAACTAAAACAGCACTTGATGCTAGATTTCATAGGAAAGAAAAGATGTCTAGGATGACTTTCTAGGTTTTTGGTTAGCCTGACCGAATGGCGCGGTGCCAAAATAGACCCATATAATCATTTCCAGGTAGACTGCGATTAAATATTTCATGAGGCTACTTGCATACAAAGAGAATTTCTATGAATCTAGAGCCTTGGTCTTCAATACAGTCCTTAACTTTTGAGTTGTGGATCCTGTAAGAAATTGATGAAAGTTATGAAAACTTTGTTCAGACAAAAGCTCTTTGCACCTATTCTCAATTTTGCATGTACTTTTTGGGTCAGCTTCCTCCATGTAAATTTCAATTCCCATGCATTTATGCAGTCCGTGGATCTGAGGCAGATCTTTATTCTACGATGCGTACCTCATTGCTTCACTTGCACACTGTACCACACAGCTGGAAGACTGAACATGTCTTTGCATGGCTGTTACAGTTGTCTATTTATTGTATTTTCCTGTCGGTTAGCAAATGAGTGGGCGCTTGCAAAGCACTATTCTAATCCTCAGGGAATCACAAAGCATAAATGCTCCTCTGGGAATCCATACAAAATCACATCAGGCCTAATGACAGAACCAAACACAAGGGTCCTCTGGCAACTACTGTCAGAAAAAGCAGCTCTGCCTCAGAGAAAAACTGCCTTGTGTCAGCTCCTTTCACAGGCCTGGCTTCGTGGGGAAAGGAGGGGAATAAAATATTTCCTTCCCCAGGGAAAGAATCATTTGGATGCAGCTGCATTTGAGAGAGAATTGCTGACTTAGGATTTGATTCCATGATGAGCATTTTATAAACCTACTATATATAGCAATTATATTCACTACATACTGTATATACATGAGACATAAATTACACACTAAATCAGCTCCTGTGCCAATCCAGAAATAACAGAAAAGAGAACAAATGCTTAAATTGCAGCTGGCAGGCTTAGAAGGAGAAATATTTTAAAGAAATATCAAATAAATGGAGATATAGTATCAACTTCTCCAGAGTCTTTTAGAATTACACAGTCATCTGACATTGAATTTAACCACGCTCTTTACTAATAGAGTTTAGGGATAATTTGCTATAGTTCAAAGATTTCTTCTGTATCATTCTTCAAAGGTAATAATCCAAATACTTCCTGAGGGTTTATTGTATGCCAAATGCTGTGCTAGTATTTTATATACATTATCTCATTCAATCTTTATAAACTACAATAATAAAAGCGTAATATGCTAATTAGACTGGACATCCTTCTGGATGACCTTCTGGATGAAGCCGGGGTTGTGAGGGCTGAGCCCCTTACACAAATTTTATGCATCGGGCCTCTAGTCATTCTATACAATAGATGCCATTTGATAAAATCCATTTTACTGAGGGGCAAACTGAAATGCAGAAATGTCATATAATTTTCCCAGAAGGACTCTGTCATCAAGAAGCTAATGCCATCATCAAATCCAGGTATGTCTGACTTAGGACACCCACATGCTATCTTATAAATTACCATTTCACCTAAACCTTACATCCCATCTAAGTGGAAATAATCATGACTAGTTTAATATCCAAATTGTCTGTCATTCTTAACCATTATGGTTATACAGTTACCAAAGATGTGTGTTGATTTCTTGAAAACTAAATTACAAGTATTGTTTTAGGACCATTGTAATTGAAAGGCAAAGAAAACTCTACCAGGATATTCAAATGTTAAAAGCAAGTTTAATCTAAGTCACCATATCAGATTAATGCTTCTTTGGAAGTGGGAATTATAGAATTACTTGGGATCTAGATGAATTCCTTAAAAATTAATGATAATACCATAGTTATTGCCTATATATATATATATATATATATATATATATATATATATATACTGACCCAGAGTCTTCCATAGCAGTAATATGATCACTCAAAGTGTGTATATATATATATATATTCTATTATATAAAAAAGTTTCTTCTCAGTGAATCTCAGTAATTCGTCTTATAAAGCAAGTAGGACAGCTGTATTGCAGAAATTATGAAAGTGCGTATTAGGAAAATGGCTAAATTTAAGGAGTGGTCGAGCTATCATTTTTTCAATATCTAAGAACTGTACACTTTTAAAAGATAAATCATTCCTACATGTTACATAATAATTTCTGGAAGTTGTTAAATTGCAATCAGACAAGTTCTCTTGGCCTCCTTCTGAAAATACATTTGCTGGCAATTAAGAGGCATGCAAGCCTTTTCTATCTTCTTTCTGCTCGTCAGATGTGACACCTAGATGGCTGGAAATAACCCCTCTCAATTATTCTATAGCCTTTGATCCAGACTCATAATTTACCTCTCTGAACTCAGCTATTAAACCAGAAGAAGGCCACGGTTTATACCATTAAGTTCAGAGCTCATGTAAGAGCAGGTGCTTCATCAGGTAGCTTAAAAAAGATTTCCATTTGAAGATCACAGTTTTTACTTAGTCTTCAACAAAAAAGCCTGGTGATGGATGCCCCTTAGAATTCTAGCACATTCATGTACAGGATAAATAGTTCATCCTTTCCTGCAGCCACATATATAATCAATAGCCTAAGAAGATTCTATAGCCATAAACACTCATATTTATATAATAAAATTAAAATACTCATAGCATTGCTTTCTAAAAGATCAGGAAAATGCATTTCTGAATAATTCTTAGCTCTATAGTCATGATAGTCTTCTGATTTTTTAAAAGGCATTTAGGGCCCTGCAGCATTGCTGGTTCAGCTTAAAGCTTGTTCAGGCTCATTAGCCTGATCCCATGAAAAAAAAAAAAGTGTTTTAAAAAGAGTAGAAATAGAAATGAAATTATGCCCAATCTACCTTTATGTCCTTTGGCAGTCTTCATTTACGTTTACACTACTTCTCTTAAACGTTGTCAAATCCCTGTACTTATATCTACACTTTTTTTGTGCTTTTCATTGTACCTGCCTGTGATGCTCTCATTTGCTTCACAAATCCATACAAGACTCCTCCTAAACAAATGCATTACAGTAATACGGTGTGTTTAATAGGTCCAATTACTTCAGGAAAACCCAATACATAGGAATTTGATCTCACCAAGCTGATAAATCAGAAAGAAATAGATTATTTAATAAACTCAAAATTGCTAAAACACTTTGTGGAGGAAGCCGCCCGATTATTCAACATAGCTATGTATTGTCCAGTCACGCTGGTAGTAGAAATTATCATACCTGCTATTTATTGAGACTGTGAAATGGGTACTATTATTCCCAACTTGAAGATGAGGAACCAAATGTCAGAGAATTTAGGTGATTTGTGTAGATCAAGAAAGAATTAGGATTAAACAACTGTCTGTTTTACTCAGTGAAATGTTCTCAATCATTATGTATTCCATCTCCTCAGAGCTTGCTTAGAGAGTTCACATTCAGTTGTCCTGCCTGAAATTTCCCTTCCTCTCTTTTACTCAAATCCTCTTATATGTTGGGGATGTTTCTTCCCTACTATTAGCATTTCCTTCCTATGAGAGAGCTTAATTAGTGTGGCTCTAGGCTTCTCTCCAAGGATGTACCATGAGTTCTCTGGCTGGTAAGTTTGAAAAAAATAACTAGGATCAGCTTCTCTTTACCTGTCTTCTGTGGGAAGTGAACCTTGTTTTAGGGCAAGAGTTGTCCTAGGTCCCCAGGTTTACATGTGCAGCCTGTCCATGTGGAGAAGTGTGTCCAGTCCACTGCTACCATGTTGAGTCTGCCTCTGCCTTGTTCCAAGGATCAGTTTCAAGAAGCTCACTTGACTCTCCTTCTGACAAATCTGCCTGCTTAGTGTCAGCAGTCATTATGGTGATATTTTGCCTGACAGTTACTCAGCTTTTTCAGAATTTAACAGAGATGAGGGGTACAGTTTGAGAGCCCACTCAGACCCCTAGATTCTATTTCTTCTGAAAAGCTTTTCCCATAAATCACTTTTCCCTTTCCTATCCCCACAATATTTTGTATTTTCATACCAGTCTTTATAACAGGTTCTCTATGCTAGTGACATGTTTTTCTACTGCCCCTGGGAAACCACAGAGGCTTGGACCTCTCTCTCATCCATATATCACTGTACAGAACCTCACGGAGTGTTTTGCAAATAGTAAGACCTCAAAAAGATTGTTGAATGAGTTGAATTGAATTGAATTCCTTCTATGTTATGTTATCTACATGTTTAGCTTTAAACTTATTTTTAATGTATACTTTCTTGAATCCCCCAGTTGGTTAAAGCTGTAGGATATACATACTCCTTTTTCTCTCATCTGCAGTAGACCACTCAGTATAGTCATTGAGGCCCAGTGAATAAAGTTAGATTTCTGGTCAGCTGACTGACAGTGAACCACCTATTTCCATTGGAAGAATTGCCAGTTTGCCTCTCCTCCCATTCACTGTGATTATGTATTTTACACCAGTCCCAAGGTGCAACCATCACAAAAGGTTGCCCTGGAATAAAGAGAAGAGATATGGCATCTCAGAAATGGTAACACTTTCACGTTTGAAGCTGAGGCATCTTCAGAAGCACCTGGGAGCTAGCTGCTGTTGTCTGTCTCAGCAACAGGGAACCTAGCATTTTGCATTGGAAATGGAGTATTGTTGCATACCTTATAGTTTTATTCCAAATGATTATGAGTGTGACAGTGTTTCTGAAGCAACTAATTTAACACTTAGCATTTTAAGAACTTGCACTTACTGCCAATACACTAATTAAGCTTTACAGATGCGAGACTAAGTGACTCATTAGAAGTCACAGAGAATATCAGTGTGGGGCTCCTGAATGTCATGAGTGCCTTGTATGAAGGTTGAGCTCTGTTCATTCAGCATTATTTTTACATGAAGTTCATTCTTTAGCTAATCATAATCCAGTTCATTCATTTACTCATTCATCCATTCATGAATCCATGTCTTAGTAAATTAGTAAATCTAAGAGCTCTTATTGAGCATATATACACAACCCAATAGGAGGTGCTAGAGACAGGATGAACAAATAATAGCCCTTGTCCCTAAGGAGCCCATAGGGAAGAACAGATCAAGAAAGGGATTATTTGATGAGATAAGCGTGCTATGGTAGGATAAGAGAAGGTCTCTAACCAGCTTGAGGTCTAAGAAAATCCCTTAAAGGAGATCAGGTTTGAGCTGAACATTGAAGGCTTTCACGGGAGTTATTCAGAGACAAAAGAAAATGGTGCAGAGCTTCCAGTATTTTCAGAACAGAATATTCCTCTGAGGAAAATTACAGCAGATAAGGACTCAATAAGGCTGGGACCAGATTATGAAGAGCCCCTTAGGCCACACTAAGAATGTAATTGATGACTTTATCCTCAATTGATGTCATCAATCACATGGTAAAAAGTTCATTGTGGAAGCAGGGAAATATATCGTAAGCTATTGTAATATTTTTGTCTAATAAGAATCAATGGGGTGGAGAAGAGTCTTGTTTCAGGAATATTTATGATAGAATGACAGAACTTGGTCATGATTAAATGCCTGTTTTTTGGGGATTATTGGAAAAGGCAGAAGATAAAGTAGAAACTGTGAATAACACTTAAAATTCTGACTTAAACAGCTGGATGGGTAGCTATATTTATTACCAATGTTAGGAAAGAAGGTGATGTGGAAATGTGAAAAAAATAAATCCTAATGTTGAAATTGAAGTGTTTGTGGAATATTCAGGTTGCAGTGGACAGACATAGTAGAGAATAGGTGTAGAGTATGATCAGGAGGCATAAAATAGTCATTAATATAGAGATATAGTTGAAATTGTAAAATATTTCCTACGTGTAGCCATATTTCTAATTGCTTTAACTTTACCAATATTGTTTCTTACTTCTAATAAGATCACTCTCATTCTTTCTACATGGCTGAGCAAAGTAACTATTTATTCTTTTGAACTATCAAACAACAGAATTTTGACCCATCTACTTATTATTCTTAGGAATAGATAAAAACTAGAGGCCCATTGCAGGAAGATTCCTGCATTAGGACTTCCTGCTGTGGTCGCCACCTGGCCTGCTTCCCTACCTTCTCCCCTGCCCTGCTTGCTTGCTTCTCCACAGCTTCACTCCCTTCTGCAGCGCTTGGCTTCCTTCTAGCTGTCTTCAGTCTTCGCTCTGGCCTGGATATGCAAATTAACTGCAATCTTTGTTGGGGTGATTTGCATATTTGACCGGATTGGTTGGTGTGGGCGTGGCTTGTGGACCTAGCAAAGGTATGGTCAATTTGCATGTTTCTCTTTTATTAGATAGGATTACTACAAGGATTAGGACACTAATTAAAATATGTTAAAATGTGATCCTTTCTCCAGAAATAGAGAAAAAAATAAAACTGGTAGCACTAGGATTCAACTCAAGTCCTTTTTCCCCTTATGAGAAATGTAATCCTCCCTTATACCAACTTTTATGCTGCTCTCCTCACCCTCCTCTCTTCCCACCCACACCCCATGTAATCTGCAGAACTGCAGTTTTAACTCTTCAGGTGTCAGAGGCGAGTTAGTTAAAGACAATCCAAAAGGACAGGGTCTTCTGTGTTCTACTACATTCACATCTCAGCTTAAGGAAACTGGCCTGTATGTTGCTTTTAAATTGGTTCTCTTTCAAAGTCCATATATGCAAGTTCCATTTGTAAAGCTAACCCAAGTCGCTGAGAAGAGAGATGAATAAAGATGTGATGCCAAAACTGAATGTGAAAACAGTGATTGTAAATTTACTTTCACAACTCAGTTCAGGCTATACCTCTGACCTGGTAAACTTCCTTAGCCCCCCCTCCCCCATCCCAATACAGAACAACCTGTATCTCTGTGTCTAGAGTGCCGTTTCTGGGGGCAGGGATCATGCCATTCATTTTGGTTGCCTTAGCACCTAGTGTGGCATCAAATTCAAAATAGAAATCTAGTTGTTTAGCTATTAATGTCAAGCCATGACAAGTTATATGAATTAGGAACTATTTCCTTAAGTAAAACTATAATTCATACCAGAATTCATCTTTTTAAAAAGATAAAGCATCATGAATAAAAATGTCATTGGAGAATTGCATATATCCTATTTTAATGAATGAATCTATTTTATTATATCACTTTTTTTGTTCAAAATTCATAAATATGCCTTCCCACAATGATAGAATTTCTTTTTCTCTCCACCCCCCCCCCCACAAAAAAATGGAGCTCAGTTAAGAAACAAAAAACAACAACAAAAAATGAGCTATTAAGTTAGAATAAAATATTCTATATCATATATCTGAAATTCAGGGTCAAGAAATTTTAAATTTCATACTTCAAAACCACTTCTATTATATAAAAGGGTTGAGAAACAAATGAAACAAAAATATAATAACACCATGATGCCTGACATATGTCTTTCTATTATATATGCTCAACTATATTCTTATTTATCTGCATTAGTAAATTGACTGTCTCTGTGGTACCAGAACTTTGCACAAATGGTTTTATCAACACCTCTCTTGCGGCACTGTGCATTTGTTTTCAAGTTACTTAACCAGCTGGATAATGAGCTCCTGGACTGGAGGATTCCTCAGTGTCTCTGATTGTGTCTAGCATAAAGAAAGAACTTTGAATACGTCTCCTCAATTAGGGCAAAAAAAAAAAAATGTTTTGCTTAAGGAAGGGCATCAGGACCATTTATTTCTTCCAGCTGCATCTTAGCTGGTGTCTGGTGGTCATTATTATCACCATGCTTTGCATTTGGGCCTCTGTCTTCATGTGAAGAGCACTGCACAGGAAGGAAGCCAGGAAAGGCTCAGGAATTGATGTCAGATATCAGGAGGGATAAGCACTACCTCAATACTGAGCAGGTAGAGGTAAAGCAGAGCTGGGGATCAGAAAGTCGTCTTCTAAAGCTGAGCCCAGAAGCAAGTGAGAACAATCGAGCCTGAAGGACCACCTGGGATCAGAATCCAGAATCTTGAGCTGCAAACTGAAGAAAACAAGGGAGACACGTACAGTATAAAGTGCCTCACTAGCCATATAGGCTCATAATGAGCCAGGTTTGCTGCAGTGTTTATACTACTCCCTCCACCAATACCTTTCATCACGCCAGCTCTTCACTGCTTTTGTACAGACTCCTACCTCTCAGTCATTCTCTAGTGAGTCATTACAAATTTTTCAAAATTAGATTGGGTATACTTCCTACAAGTTCACAGTGTTCTTTCTGTTTGTTTGTTTGTTTGTTTGTTTGGTTGGTTGTTTTTGTTAGTCCTCAACCTGAGGATATTTTTCCATTGGTTTCTTTTAGAGAGAGTGGAAGAAAGGGAGAGAGACAGAGAAAGAAACACCAGTGTAAGAGAGACAGTGTAAGATTGATTGCTTCCCATGTGTTTCCCAACTGGGGCCAGGATCAAGCCCACAACCAAGTTCCCTTGACCAGGCTCAAACCCAGGACCCTTCAGTCCAAGGGCTGATGCTCCAGCCACTGAGCCAAACTAGCTAGGGATGGTATTGTTTTTTGTGCTACCAAACCCATCACAGTGTATGGAAATTGTCTATGCAGGTATCTGTTTCACTAACTTGTCTGAAGATTACATCACCATACCCAGAGCCCAAAACAGTGCCTACAACAGTGTGGACATTGGTAAATATTTGTTGAATGAAATAAGGGGGAATGTTTTGTTTTTAAATATGGACAAAAACTGTTGAAACATGGAGTTCTCTTTTCAGTATCGAATTTAACAATTTCTAAGATTTATTCATTTAACAAATATTTTTCAAGGGTCTAGGTACTATCCTAGATGCTGCGAGCATTGCATTATGAAATTTTATCTTAACTATGCAATGACCCTTTCACTTAGTGTCTGTTTTATATGAGTACTTTTTGCATTTTAACATTAATTATAACAATAACCAAGTACAGTTCTTGTTTTTGTCTCACATTTTGCAGATCATAAAAGAAAGTTTCATGGAAACTCAAGGTCTAATCATATAAGTTGAGGATGAGACTGAAATCAAACTCAGATCTGACTGAATAATTTATAAAAATAAATTATTATACTATGTATCTATGAATATTTACTTACAGTATAATTATTTTAATTCTCTTATTTGGTGAACAAATTACGTATAGAGATTTTGTTCCTCTTTGATGTGTTTGAGATTAGTGAATACAATATTTAGGTAATTTTAGTTCTCGAGAAATTTTCTATATAAGTGAATAAACAGTCTCTGAATAAGTAAAAAGTTTTCTAGTTGGATCTTCCTATATACCTTAAAATTTATTTTCATTAGGCTACATGTAGTTATTAAATTAAATAGATTTTGTTAAAATATAAGAACTGCTTTGGGTAATATTTTATGAATGCTGTTGTCTCATACTGAAATTTAAAGGTTATTCTGAGTTCTTATTTGGGCCTCCTACAACCTGAGCATCAGAAAATAATGTCTTTGTTGTCCACTTGCACCTTATTTATAGCTGTTGAGAATAAAATAATTTAAAATGAGATACAATTAAATAAAATTGAAAGAGACTATATAACATGTAGACATTATGATAAAAATTTTCTTTTACTGGTATACACAATTCAGTGCCTTTATTGTATTTATTTAAATATCCAATGATCTCATTCTAAGAGTTTACTAGTAGTCTTTAGCATTTAAGCATAGTATTGAGGGTAGATCTTTACAAAGCTTTACATTACAAGTCTATAATCATACCTACCGTGTTTCCCCGAAAAACAAGACATCCTCTGAAAATAAGACCTACTTACAGGTTTCCTTCTGAGTGAAATATAAGGCATCCCCCTGAAAATAAGCCACCCCCCAAGCTAAACATGAGAGATTTGGTCCACTGATTCTGAAAGAAATGGAGTCACAAGAAATTCACCAGGAAATTCAGGAATTGGATTGTTATGATGATGTTCCAGAAGATGATGACATGATTATCATTGAATAAATGAGTAAATTCTTTATACTGTAGGATTTAGTTTGTCTGATTTGTGTTGACAACTACTGTACTACCATACCGTATACAGGTAATAAATTTCCTTTATTTTCATTTAACAATAAATGTGTACTGTATTCTTCTTCATGGAAAAATAAGACATCCCCTGAAAATGAGACCTAGCGCATCTTTGGGAGCAAAAATTAATATAAGACACTGTCTTATTTTCAGGGAAACAGGGTATCACACTGTCCTTCTCACTTCTCTTTGAAGACCTTTCCAGATGGCCCAGCGTATTTGACCACTTAATGTGAATGAGCATGTATGTTTAAATGCCTATGAATAGAGGTAAATACATGAATTGAAGGGAAGGAAACGATTAAAAATTAAATCAAGGTTAAAATTTAATATTTGACACTTCCAGATAAGTTTAGAGTGGAAGGAAGATTGTAATTGTAGACAGAGTTCTAGAGTTGACCCTCAATACCACCACTGTCTTGCAACTTTGATAAAATTTTTGAAGGTTTCTAATTTTTCTCATATATAGTATAGTAATACTAATAATTAGCATGATGAATTATTTAAATAATATTAGTTAAGGTATTTTCTAAATATAAAGAAAATATTATATCTGATGAATTATTTAAATAATATTAGTGAAGGTATTTTCTAAATATAAAGCATCACACCCTACATACTGAATTAAAAATTCCCATTTTTCCCAATGAAAATATATAGAAATACATTTAGATGCAAAGTATGTATGACTCACTTTCTATCACTCACTATATGTAAACATATGTGAAATACGTATTTTTAATGATAATTTTTTAATATGGCTTTCCTACCATGGGAGAACCTAAATGTAGAGTTGTACCAGAGCCTCATTTAAATCGGGGGCTAGGGAAAGCTTTAGGGAAGAAAGGCTCCATCCAATGGTCAAATGTAGGTCAGATAAAATGTTAGGGGGAAAGCAGGGGTTGGGAAAGAAAATACCATTTCCAGGCAAAGTGAGTAGAAAGTACAGAAGCTTCCAGGTGTGACTCTTGTCTGAAGGTCTACTAGAAGAGATAAAGCTAAAGCCTAATTGTAATGGAAAGTAAAATCTAGTCGGTGCCATGCGAGTTCCCTGAGATAGGATAGGGACAATCTGAGAAGAGTTTAAAGATGGGTAATTTCCAGCAGAGAAATCCCAGAGAAGGGTGTGAGGATATATGGGGGTTAGGGAGAAGGAGGAGAAAGAAGAAGGAGGAGGAAGGCTTTGTGAAAAGCACAGTCTTGTCTTATGCTCTTAGCTTCATAGTCTCATTTTTTTCTGTGGGTTGAAGACCACCTCTATTGCTGCTGATTTTGAAATGTATTTTCACAGACTGGACCATTGTTCTTGATCTCAAGACTCACCTATTCAGATGCTTTCTCAATATCTCCATTTGCGTGTCGAATAAGCATTTTAAATTTAGCATTTCAATATACATTAAATTTAGCATTTCAATATACATTTCAATATACATTTCAATATACATTTCAATACCTTGTCCTGTGCCTCTAAACTTTGCTCTAATCCAGATATCTCTAGTTTAATTATATTTCTACCATGGATTCTTCAAGCCAAACACTTTGGGCCCACCCTCTACTCCTCTCTATGTATAACTCTTCATATCTAGTCCAATAGACTTGTAATGTAAAGCTTTGTGACTATTTATGCTTCAAAATAAAAATAATTTATATCATCAAGATTTGTATCTCTCAATTCCAACCCATCATTATCGCTTTCCTAGACTAGTATATCACATTTAGAATAAAATTGCTTACAAATCCAATGTGATTGGGTACCTCTATATTTCTTCAAAGTAATCTCTTACCACTTTCCCATTTCTTCATTATGATTCAACTACATTGGAACATACTGATGCTTATTTCTATATCAGAGCCCTTGTATTTTCTTTCTTTTTTCTTTTTATGCTCAGAATATTCTCTTCCCAGACCTCCAAATGACTGCTTCCTTCTCATTAATCAGGTCTCACATCAAATGTCATCAATTCAGAATACTCTTTCCTGATCACTTTAGTTAAGTACCACAATCCCCTCCACTGTTATTATCTAATCCTTTGCCCTTAAGATATTTTAGTATATCACACATCCATACCTAAACTTATAATATATGTGTGTATTTGTTTTTTCAGTCAATCCCTCCAAAAGAAGCTCCATTACAGTAGGCACCCTTATTATCACTTTTCCGCCCTAATTTTTCAGTGCCTAGGTAAGTGTGTGGTGCATATTAGGGATCATTAAATAATTTTTAGCTGTTGAATTAATTTGTCCTATGTAATAGATTTTTCTGTATCCAAAATATATGTCGAATCTTGCATAATAGCACAAATAGTTCTTTTAAAGCAACCAACTATAAATTAAATTAAATTAAAAACTAATTTCCAAATAATAAAACTTAGTAAGATATTTTGAGTGTGTAATAGTGAGTTTGAGGACAATGCCAACTGACAGACTCCATTTTAATAATTCCCTTCTTAATTTATCACATTAAACCTAGGAACTACTTAACATGTTTAATCTAGCAGGAGCTAAATGATAAACTAATTAATTAATTAATTAGTTTACTTAACAAGTGCAATATAAAATGCTAAGATAATAGAAGATTATTGTTGAATTACTTTCCCTTGTGACAATTTAGTGGGAATGTCATTTTACTAAAGAAATAGAGTGCAAGCTGTGTAATCAGGAAATATCAGGGATTTACAAAGGCCCATACCTCATGGGGTCATTGACAATACCATTAATGAGCCACAGTGTGAAATTAATGCACTGCCTTGTGGGGACAATGATCCCCTGAGACCCGCCTGTGGTGGCATTAGAGCTATGACTCATTGTTGTAAATTGTTAGGAGGAAAAGTACCTTGAAAATAGGACAGAAACTTTATTAATAACACAGTGCTTATATGAGTTTGGAGGGAACTATCTTGCTTTTGTTTAATAGTTGAGAAATTAAATCTTTAAGGTAGCTTGGAATCATTTAAAACGCTCACTATGAAATGGTTGCTGAAATCATTTGATTAAAAAGACTATTCATTTTAAACACCAATAAGCTATTGAGCAGCTATAATGAATCAAACAAGTGGGGAATACTAAGAAGAAGAAAAAGGAATAAAGGAAAGGAGAGAGAGAAGGAAGAAGGAAGGGAGGGAGAGAGGGGGGGAAAATGAGGAAGGGAGAGAGAAAGACTCCTTTAGTTCATGGACATCACAAATTAATTGTAGCATATATAGATAAACACCTGAGTATACCCTGTCTAATTATGATTAGCTATAACTGCATTAACAGGCATATAAACAAAGCATTATAAGCAGATGTATGAAAAATTGACTCACTATTGAGAATAAAGCAAAGATTAGGTAAAGTGTCAGTAAGTAAATAATGCCAGAATGTGTCCTTAAAGGATAAGTAGGATTTAAAGAGAAAGAAGAAATGGTGTAGATTAGAGAACCAATATGGTGGCATAGGTAAATGCCTGTACTCGTTGCCTCCCACAACCACATCAAAATTATAACTAAAATACAGAACAGCTATCATCCAGAACCACAGGAAAGCTGGCTGAATGGAAGTACTACAACTAGAGAAGTAAAGAAGAAAGCACACTGAGACTGGTAGGAGGAGCGGAGGCACGGAACCCACTGGTCTGACACCCAAGTGTGCCACTTTTTATAATCAGGAGGGAGACTGTCTCTGTGGAGGCCACCCAGAGGAGTGAAAGGTCCCAACCCCACACTAGATGCCCAGCCCAGGGTCCCAGAGCTGGGGAAAGAAGTCCCTATGGGCAGTAAGAACTATGGACTGTAAAAACCAGTGTGGATTGAGGCTGAGTGACATATAGGCTACTGGAGACTCAGCTGTTCCTCTTAAAAGGCTGGCACCATGAACTGAATTTACAAGCTCCCACTTCCAGTGCCAGGTGAGGCTCTGTGGAACCCAGACATATATGGGGAGAAACTAGAGTGTCTGGAATGCAGGGGTGACTTTCTTTCTGACAGAGGTACTTAACACTGGTCAATGTTCCAGTGTTGGGACCTGCTCAGTGTAGCACTGACTGGCAGCCATTTCTGTTTGCTCCCCCCTCGTGATTCCCTGAGACTCTGCCCCACCCAATTTATAATCCTATCCAAGCTGTGTGCAGCGGTTTTTTGCATATGAATGGTCTGTCCTTTCTTAGGCTAAAAATCTGTCAGACAAGCTGCAGCTGGGTCAGGGATTTCTAAAGCTATTAATAAAAGGCCCAAGACCAGCCACCAGCACCAGCCTGCCTTGCTTCACAGCAAGGCTTTGGGCACTTCCAAAGCCCATACAAAGAGGAGGAATCTGCAGATCTCTCTGTAGCTCCTGCTGGACGGCCCCACGCAATGGCTGACTTTGTACCTCTCTGGAAATCCAAGAGCCAGTGTACCCAGTGGTCAGTGTGAGACCATACCAGATTACAGCTCTTCACATTTATAAGGGACACACTCAAGGGGCAGACTCAGTAAGCACCAAAACCCCACTGAAGCAAGTACTGCTCTGTAAGGGTTTCTCCTGCAGAGAAGCTTTCCTATTGTGTTTGCAGCTGGTCCCCATAGCCAATTGGCCTGGAGATCAATTCCTCCTAGTGACACCAACAGCAATCAAGTTCCAACTATAAGAAAATTGTGCACACAGCCCACAAAGGGCTGCACCAAGAGTGTCCACCTCAGGTGATTGGGGAGGCTAAGCCACTGGACCCTACAGGACACTTACTACTCAAGGCCACTCCATCAACTTAAGGAGACTTTGCAGCTACCCAATGCATAGAGACAAACACAGGAAAGTGGCCAAAATGTGGAGACAAAGAAGCATGTCAGAAATGAAAGAAACAGAAGAAAGCAAAGTACTGGATACAGAGTTCAAAACTACAGTTAGAAGCTTGCTCAAGAATCTTCTATAAACTTCTGAGGAACTTTGTGAGATTTTCATGGGTCTTAGTGAGGATGCCAAATAAATGGAAAAGAACCGGTCATAAGTTAATTATATACTAACTGAAATAAAGAATAATATACACGGATTCAACAGTAGACTAGAGGATCCTAAGAATCAAATCGATGATTTGCAATAAGAGGAAGCAAAAAACTGGGACAACTTCAAGCATATTATGGGGGTGCCAGAAGCTTAGAGAGAACAAGATATTGAAAACTTATGTAAAAACATGTATTTACTAAGATAGTGTATGTTTGATTTCTTTTATAATCTAATAAATCTGACATCTCATTCTCAGATTCATGTCTGCAGTGCAAACTCTTTTGAATCCAAACTAATATATCTAACATCTCTACTTATATATTAGAAAGTCGTCGTATTTAAAATAGAACTCATAATTTTCTCCACCAAACTGTGTACCTTTTCTCAATGAATGGTATAACTAACCTTACAATTATTTAAGCAGAAGATTTTAAAAGTCATATAATCTTCTATATTCTTCATATAGCCAACATATCTTACTTTTGCCTTTCATCATTTATTTTTCTCATATTTAACTAATATTCTAACTAGTATCCTGTGCATATATAAATCAGAGCTAGCTCTTATAATGTGAAATATATGCAGCATAATAGTCAGTAACTATTTACATTTCATGTGTTGTGATAATATGCTAATCTAAAAGCTTGCCAATTTTTAGTATTTAATAAAATAAGTCATTGCAACAAAATGTTTAAAGTGCCAAATTAAGTACAAAGATGCAACTTTATGATCAATGATAAATTCATATCCACATATCAATTCACACCAACTTTTAACATTTAATACTTTTGGTTTTGATATAAATAACAGATACTGTAGACTGACTTCAGCATCAGAGGACTTATTAGTTCATATAATTAAAAAGTCCAGGAGATACAAGATGGTGGTGTAGGTGGGCATCTAAACTGCTGCTGAGCACAACAATTTCAAAACTACAACTAAAAGACAAAATGTCTATCACCCAGAACCACAGGAAAGCTGGCTGAGAGGAAGCTCCACAACTAGACTGAGAGAGAGAAGAACATTCAGGACACAAACACTGAAAAACTGAGGGGCCGCGATACAGGCTGGCGGTGGGTCCCGGCTGAAGGCAGGCATTGCTTTCTTTAACCTGAAGAGAGAGAAGCTCCCAATCTCTCTGAGGTCCAATTTCTGGGGAGAATCTGGATGATCTGCCATCAGGTCGGAAAGTGAAGGTGGCTTGCTTGCAGAGCTGCATGCAAGAATAATTGTTTGCTGTGAGGGAGAACGAGACTTAGGGACATGGGCGGAGAGGCAGAGATGGCTAAAGGCAGCCATCGTTGTTGGCCACGCCCTAGCCTAGTGTCCCCCTGAGGCTCTGCCCTGCACAATCTACAAACACACTCAAGCTCCAAGCAGTGGCTTTTGCAAATGAATGGCATTCTTTAGTACAGTATAACCTAGCAAACTTGAAACCTGGTGCAGAAAGCTCCAAAGCCTCTAAGCAGGGAGGAGAGGACTGTAGCTCCTGCAGAGTGGCCTTAGACAGTAGCTGAATTGCACCCCATTGGAGATCCAGAAGCCAGTGTACCTAGTGATCAGTGTGAGACACCAGATTTCAACTCCTCACATCCATAAGTGAGACATTTGGGAGATGGACTCAGTGAGCACCAAAACCCCACTGAAACAAGGCCGGCACCATAAGCGTGTCTCCAATGCAGCAGTTCTTCCTTTATAGACATGGTTCTTCCTTTATAAACATCCTCACAGCCAATTGGCCTGGAAGTCAATTCCTCCCATGTACCATCAGCAGTCAAGGCTTAATTACACCAATACTTTGCACTCAGCCCACAAAGGGGTGTACCAAGAGTTACCACCTCAGGTGATTGAGAAAGCTGAGCTACTGGCCCCTATAGGTTATCGACCACACAAAGCCATTCCATCAACACAGGGAGGCAGCCAAAATGAGGAGACACAGAAGCACGTCACGAATGGGAGAGATGGAGAAAAGTAAACTACACAGAGTTCACAACCACATTTATAAGGTTACTCAAGAATCTTCTAAAAACTGTTGAGAAACTTGATGAGACCTCCAAGAAGCTTAGAGAGACCTTCAAGGACCTCACTGAGAATGCCAGAATAAATGGAAAAGGACTAGTCAGAAATTAAGCATACCCTGTCTGAAATAAAGAATATACAGAAACTCAATTGTAGATCAACATACCCCAAGAGTCAAACCAAAGATCTGGAATATGAGGAGGCAAAAACACCCAACCAGAAAGGCAGAAAGCAAGCAAGCAAGCAAGCAAGCAAGCAATAAAGAAAGAAAGAAGAAAGAAAGAAAGAAAGAAAGAAAGAAAGAAAGAAAGAAAGAAAGAAAGAAAGAAGAAAGAAAGAAAGAAAGAATCTAAAAGTGTTAGGATAGTGTAAGGAGCCTCTGGGATGGCTTTAAGCAAACCAACATTCGGATTTTTGGGGCGCCAGAAGAAGAGAGCGAGCAGGATATTGAAGGCTTATTGGAAGAAATAATGACAGAAAACTTTCCCTACCTGGTGAAAGACATAGATTTACAAGTTCAGGAAGTGCACAGAACCCCAAACAAGAGGAATCCAAAGAGGACCACTCCAAGATACATCATAATTAAAATGCCAAGGGCAAAAGACAAAGAGAATCTTGAAAACAGCGAGAGAAAAACAGCTAGTTACCTACAAGGGAGTACCCATACAACTGTCAGCTGATGTCTCAACAGAAACTATGCAGGCCAGAAGGGAATGGCAAGAAATATTTAAAGTGATGAACAGCAAGAACCTACAACCAAGATTACTCTACCCAGCAAAGCTATCATTCAGAATTGAAGGTCAGATAACAAGAAAAAGTTAAAGGAGTTCATCACCACCAAACCAGGATTACATGAAATGCTGAAGGGTATTCTTTAAGAAGAGGAAGAAGAAGAGAAAGGTAAAGGTAAAAATTATGAATAACAAAAAGACATCAAATACATACCTACCAACAAGTGAATCTAAAAATCAAGAGAATAAAAAAATCTGAAGAACAAAAAATAAAAAAATAAAATAAAATGTCCAAAGTGGTCAGGTGGTAGACATGGTGTGAGCAGGACTCTGACTCCATTTCCTTGTCACTTTCCATGTATCAGCTTCACTCTCAGACTGTTTTCTCCCTCATGGTGGAAGAACTGCAGTTACCAGCTTTACAACCTCATATAACATTATCCAGAGGGAAACAGAGAATATCTATGTCCCACAGTTCCCAGAAATGTTCTGATCAGACCAGGAGAAACATAAATTCTAATTATATTGGCTAAGGTTACCTAAAACAATAATTGTGGCAATGGGAGACATTGCTCTGAATGACAGACCAATTGGGGCCCATCTCTAGAAGTAAACCATGTTTACTGCAGGGGCAGGCACAAGCAAATATTGAAAGGAAAATACTAACCATTATATTGTAAGTGTAAAACTGAATAAAAATTGTGCATATATATATATATATATATATATATATATATGCATATATATACATAAATGCATATATAGTCACATAAATGCATATATAAAAATAATTTATTTGACATTAACATAAGTAAAACTGTGAAGTTACAGTTTGTCCACCAATGAAATCATTGAGATTTTAATTCATTTATACAACAACTTGTTATCCGTGACATTCCTCTAACTCCACTTCCACAGCTTTTAAGTGTTTTTTAAGTGATTAGGTAATCAGAAGGGATTGTTTTTATTTCTTAAATACAAATTGATTTTCTATAATTTCAGATGAATAATCACTGAGCTCTTTCAACAAAAGTGTACATGTCTTGATCACTGCTTGACAACACCATTAAATGCAGTGCCTGGCACACAGTAGGTGCTAAATAAATAGGTATTGATTATGTGAACGGATAACTTTAGCTTTAAAGATCCATACAAGTCTTTAATTTTCACTTTAAAAATAGTCGCTTCCATTGTCCAGCAGTTTGGTTAACAGTGGAGTACTTGAGTTGAGATATTCCCTGTGTCTTAGTCACTTTTTTATTCCAAAATTTTTCAACAGAATTGAAAATATACCTTATCAAATACACTGATCTAGGCAATATAGAATTATCATTATTTCTATATTTCCTGTAGCATCCTGAGCATATAAAAATCATAGATAGCCCTTGTAATGTGTAATTTGCCATCCATCATTTTAATAAACGTTTACTCAGTGTTCACTATTTCCAAGTTCTAAGGTATAAATATAACAAAGATATAATACCTGCTCCCAAGTAACTTAACTGTGTTCCGGGTAGGGGTGAGGGTGTCTTATTTGTGATTTTAACTAAAATGACTACTATACTAGCATAGATATACTAGTATAGTAGATGCCTAATAAACATTTAAGTTTACAGATAACTCATTGAAGACTAAATAATGTCCTTAGGAGAATTTCTTGTTCACTCTATTCCTATGGATATGGGACTCTAGTCAGTCATGGCTATAAAACCAATCAATTGGGGCAATAAAACACTAAATTAGGTAGACTAAATTTTATGAGAGTATTATAATAAAATTCAAGACATTACCTTTTATGGTATACTGATAACTTCCCTAGAGGACAAAGTATTTTTACTTTCCTAATGATTCCTGTTGTCAAGTTCTTGGTAAGAATTAATTTCAGGGCTTTTATCTAAGGCTTAGTGAAACCAAAGCTAGAGTCCCCAACACCTGATGTTTCTAATTCTTTAAACCCTATGATTGATTCTCTCACATATGAGGGTGCCCAGACCCTTAATTATACTGTCTGTTCTTTCTGAATTTTCAGACCCAATTTAGGTATAACTTTCCACATGATCATGCTGGATTCCAACATCTTTCCTTTTGTTAATTCAACAAATATTTATAGAATGCCTATTATGTGCCAAGATCATAAGGAATTCTATGTGTGAGGGATGTGGGAGAATGAGCCCAAGTTTTGAAACATGAATGACTTGAGAGAAATCTATACAAGGGCAAATGAGGAGAGAAGAAAATACATTTGAGTTCAAGTACACCTTAATAGAGCCATCTGGTAAATAGTTAAAATTGTTGGACAGAGTTTAGATCTTCATGGAGTAAATAGTTCTAATGAAGTTATTACCACCACTCACATATGCCATGAAAATATACATTCTTTTTCCTCATGGTCCCTTTATCTGAAAACAAAACAAAATGGTTTTTTTCCCCCAGCCTATACATGAATACATAAAATTTCAAGTCATGTTCTTTTCTTTAAAGCCTGCTCCGAATATTTTTATTCCTTTAAATACCCCCTATTGCTGAACATCTTATGTGCATCATAACACTTGCCATTTGCTTATAGATAGCCTTAGGTTGTTACAAATTATTTTGTGCATCAGAAGTTTATCAACCAAGAAGACTATTATCTTCTTGAACATAGAAAATATTACTTCCCCTCTCAAATCCCCCACAGGCCTGAAAGCTCAGCACATCCTCCAAATTCCTTATCCATTTAAATTACTAGCATATCTCTCTTTTCCTTCATCTTTAAAACTTGCCCCACTCTTTCTGTTTATCCAGTATTATGGAGTCCCTGTTTCACTGATAACCAATGGGTTTAGTGGTGGGGCAATGGAACTAAAACACCATGCATTAGGATTTCACTGTTTCTTGGAGAAAAGAGGCATATAAACTATTAAAATGCAAGATGATGTATGCTAAATTGAAATTAAGCATAGGGAGTTTATGGTACAAAAATGCATATCTCTTTCAGGCAGGTAGGATTTTAATAGGCTTAGAAGAAAAGGCATCTGAAATAAGGCCAAAACAACAGATAGAATTTAATAAAATGAAGGGATAAAAAGCAAGCCTGGGTGATTATTAAAACTGGTAGTAGGGAGAGTTAGTAAGAAACTGTGATATCTTCTTGGAGGAACCTAATCAAGGCATGCAGGAAAGAGGAGAATGATGAGAAAAAATATTGAGCAAGACAACAGCATGAAGGTCTTACATGTTTTGTTAAGGAGTTCGGACTTTATTTAAAGGCAGAGAGAGCCAAAGAAAATGTGCTACTATGAAATGTGTGCTTTATAAAAATAAACAACAACAATGGAATGCCCTTAGTACATATTCCTAGTGAGAGAGGATGAGTTCCTAAACAAATCTATCACTGGGGTCACCATGGGGGGAAAAAAGTAGGCTCCAAAAATAGTAAGGACATGGAGTTAGCATGACTTGGTCTCTGGAAGGGGGAGATCCTTGGTAACAAACAGAATGGCACTGGCCCTCCTTTAAGACTCTGGTTTGAACAATGAGAGGAATAATAGTAGCATGAATGAGTACAGTAGAAAGGGCAGATGTTTCATTCAGGGAAATGATAAATATAATTTTGGGTAAGTTGCATTGGAGGTACCCTTGGGTCAAACTATTTCATGGGTCGAACTATACTCTGATCTAGAGGTAAAGATTTGAAAATAATTTTTTAAATGGTAATTGAAGTTATAGGATGAAATGTAAATGAGACTACATAAAGGTGCAGGTAGACAATACCAAAAACCAAACTCCAGGGAACACTAATCCCTAAGGTGAGGAGGCTTAGCCAGAGAATTCCAGAGAATGGAAGAGTCAGGCAGTAAGAGGAGTGCCAGGAGGGGCTGGTATGTGGCATAAGAGATTTCAAGAAGAAAATGGTCAATCATCTAAAATTCATCAGAGTTCAGAGACTCTCAACACCCCTTCCCTACCCTAACATAACTCAGAGTGATTATCCAGCCTGTGAACAAGACGTGTGGGCCCTTCCCTCACACTTCTCTGAATCCTCTCAATACTTCTCTGTATGTCTGTATGTCTATATCTTGTCATCACCTCTGCTTGTTTCAAACACTGCAACACAGTCTCACAACCTGTAGCACATACTAGTAGATGCATGTTTGTTATAATCTCTTTTTCAAACTAGTATGGTGTCTCCTGATATTAAACTATTTGGCGATGCCAACCCTTCTCTACTTTTCTCTTATTGCTTGGGCTCATAGTTTTTACTAAAGAGAAAATACACTTCTCAACACATTATTTTTTTCTTCTCGTGTTTTACTTCTGGAACAAGTCTTTTGTTCTAACTGGATATTCAAGAATGAACAGCCAGTACATCTAAACCATTTAGGGGCAATAGCAAGCTAGAAAAGTGATTTTTACCAGCTTAAAAAGTATATATAATCGCCGAAGCCGGTTTGGCTCAGTGGTAGAGCGTTGGTCTTCGGACTGAAAGGTCCCAGGTTCCATTCCGGTCAAGGGCATGTACATTGGTTGCGGGCACATCCCAGGTAGGGGGTGTGCAGGAGGCAGCTGGTCGATGATTCTCTCTCATCGACTTTTCTAGCTCTCTATCTCTCTCCCTTCCTCTCTGTAAAAAAAAAAAAAAATATATATATATATATATATATATATATATATATATATATATATATAATTTTTAAAAAGTATGTATAATAAATGAACTTCGTAAGATGAGAAACAAATGAGTCAACTTCCGAGAAATAAACTATTCTGAAGTTGCCAGGCTTCTCTGAGATCCTTTAGTCACCACACGTGGGTCCTGAGCAGAATGACTGAACTGCTTCACTTCAAACTCCAAGTGTTGGTTATTTATGTTGTTGACTCTTCTGTATTGAATTGTGACCAAAATTTGCAATACTCATCGCCAATAATTTTACAACTGCAGGTTGTCATATTGTCTTGGTTCTTTGAAATGTTTTTCTCCTCTACAAGATATCTTGTAAGGATAAACACTCAGATTGGGGGATGCGCACTGAAAATAACAAGATCTGTTTTTCCTGTGAACATTTATGTGCAATTCTATGTGTGCATACATATATGTGAGCTTGCATGTGTTACCATGTGTAATAATCTGTGTATACATGTGTGTGACTGGGTAAAACCTTAGCTGCTCTAGAGAACAGATACTATCATGCTTTTCTTGTTAGCAGAAAAGACCAAGAAAGTGATGTACTCATTTAGATAAAAATATTCTGTCCATCAGATGAACATCACATTGGGTTAAAACAACTCAACAAATAAATCGCAAATAACAATAACAAACAAAATAATCTTTTTGTTATTAAAATGTTTATTGATGTATGTGTGAGAGCTTCTAGTAGTAAAAATTCTTTATTATATTATCACATGGTAATATATGTGTGCTTAAAAATAATTGGTTGAAGTGAAATTTAATTGAAAAGAATAGTGTTGCATAGTACGTAAGAAAAATAAATGCCCAATCTCTGCTAGCACATGTCTAATGGCACACCTGAATTCTTCCATCACCTAGAAATTGTAAATGTAGTCTCCCAGTTTCTAAATAAGCATGCTTTTATCATCTCTTAATTTACTTTTATCACCTTTTTTTAATCATCTCTTATTTTTGCTATTCTTTCTATGGCTTTGCTCTCATAGAATGCCCTTGTTTTTGTTTGTTTGTTTGTTTTGTTTTGTTTTCATTTCTACACACACACCCCTCCTTTGACAGCTTCTTGTAGGCCACCCTGACCTTCTTAATAATCTTATGCCACAGTTGATTGCCTAGACCACCTTTGCAGTCAAACCCTCAAATCTCTTGCAAACCTGATCTTACACTTCACTCATTTAGCAAAATCTGTTGTGTAATTCAGCTGTTGCATCCCTATCTCTAAACTGTAGAGATCTATTAGAGAAAAGCATGCCACTCTATTCTGTCATGATCCACATCAGCTTTGTCTTCTTCCTATTTTCCCTTTTAATCCTACTCCACTAAAATCTGACTTCTGTCAGTACCATTCCATCAAACCTCCCCAGTAGTGCTGCCAGATCCTAAAGACAGTCTAAAGCCCTACGCTCTCTGTTAAATCAAACACTATTGGCTATACTGTTCCTTTTGAAGCTCTTGCCTTCTTTGGCTTTGTGTCAGTACTCCACTCTCCATTACTTCTACCATTATTATTCTCTGCCTTCTTGACCTTTTCTTTATCAAAATCATAAAAGGACAGCTCCTCCTCCATGTATTCCCTTAAGTTTTAGTATCATGTGGACTTCTACATTTCTTTTTTGCTCATATCATGCAAAACACTCCCCTGGGTAATCATATTTCCTCTAACAGTTCTGCCAAATGCTGATTTGTTGACCACATTTACATTAAATACCTCAGGCCAATCTAAATCTAAATTTAGATTATATGTGTAATTGCATTCTTGACATAATCCACTTGAATATCTTACATACATTGCAGCGTCAACATATCTACAACTAAACTTCCCAACATGTTTCTTTTTAGTGAATGGTACTGGCCATTCAAATAAGAAAATTCAGTCATTCTAGACTCCTTTTCCTTCCTTCCCCTCTACATGATATTAATAAACAAACCATGCCTCTTTGGACTCCTAAATATAGTATTTCTGACTGTAGTGCCTTTCTTTTCATTCTGTGATCAGTTCCCTTTTTTAAATCCTCATCAACCCTCACTTGAATTACTGCAGTAGCTTCTAACAAGTACCCTTGCTTTTATTCTTCCATGTGTATAAAAGAGTCTTATATCAAAATAATAAGTTGAACTGTATCACATTCATGCATAGAATTTCTATAAAAACTAAACTGCTGGCCAGCATCAGGATCGTGGCCATCGGTTGCTCGTGACTTCAGTTGTCCTCACAAGAGGGCGCACTAGCAACCAGCCAAAGACAAGGTGGCATTGTAAACATCCCAGAACTTAGGGGTGAGGCTGAAGCACCCCTCTGGAACACAGACACAGAAGGACCACATTTAGAAGAGCAAGAGGAGCAGCTTCCCTCTAACCACATCACCCCTCCTCTAGGCTGTCACAGGCCCACAGTGAGAGGGCCTCTCTGGGTCTATGGTTTCACTGGTGGAGAAAATCGAAACAGAACCCGAGGTAGACATCGAGCTCCCTTGGTGATGTGGGGTGCTTCCTAAGGAGGCACACTTGGGTCTCACCATCAGAGATAACTGGGGAAATCTGTGAGTTTTGATCACTAAGAATCAGATATAAACAGGGGAAGAAGGGTGGGGTTGATAGCAATTAGCACTCAAGTCTTGGCACACCACCCAAATGGTGAAATTCTTTGTTTACAGTTTTAGGGAGGAAATAAAAAGAAAGCCATTCCAAGTTGTGGCTGGGGTGTGTGGGGTGGGCATGTATGTGTATAATAGAAATTAAAACAACTCTTCACTTTACATTTTCATGTACAAAACCAGGTTACATTGGACACAGATTTGGATCAAAGGCCTCATTAATAGGCCATACAGCCAGTTTCCCTGTTCATCTGCAGAGCGAAGCTTGAGTGCCTGATAAATAGGAAGCCCAGAGGGTAGTTGTGCCAGATTCAGGTCAGCAGCCAATGAGCTGCATCAGCTTTGGAGCCTCTCCTACTGCTTTTGCTCCAACTTCTTAGCCTCTCTCTCATCCTTGCCTTTCATTGAACTGCCACATACCTCAAAGGCTAAGTCTTAACCTCAGTACATCTTTTTATCTCACCTGGATTTTAGCCTCTAGAGTCCTGGCTGACCAGAAAGCTTTCTGATAGCATAAATACACTTTTTAAAAAAAAAGTTTATCTAGCCTTTCTCGTTGTTTGCAGAGGAAGTTTGTCTCATCTATCATAGCTAGAAATGGATGTAGCTGTTCAGTTCTAATATGTGACTTACACTTTCAGTCCATTTAGATTAATCACTGGGCATGTGGCATCTAAATTTCTCAGGCTGTCAGGTTCTGACTCTGTCTGGCTTCTTATATAATGCCTATTTCTAGAACTTAATATCACACCCAGAACAATTCTCAGTTACTTACTGGTCTTCTACAGCTTGTCGGCATTCAATGGTAAACCATGTCTGATAGATGTGAGACGTTAACAATAGACTCGGTTTCGGTGTGTGTCATGGGGATATTTTGTCAAGGAAAAACACGTTGCCTCAAAGTGAAATGGGAATTGCAGACAGTCCATTCTGTGTTTATGAACAGATATCAAGGTCTCTTGGACGTTCTGAATAGCTCTTCTCCGCGTGAGCAGTGAGACTCATAACTTTCTAACGCGACAAAGATGGGCATTTTTATCAGAAGATGAATCCAGTGGTTTAAAGCAATTCTTTATTTACAGTCTCAGGGAGGAAATAAAAAAGAAAAGAATCCCAAGTTGTGGGGGGATGGGTGTTTGTGTGTGTGTGTGTGTGTGTGTGTGTGTGTGTGTGTATAATAGAAATTAAAATAACTCTTCGCTTTATATTTTCATGAACAAAACCAGATAGCTTTGGATACATATTTGGATCAAAGACCGCATTAATAGGTTGTACTGTTTCAGTTTTGGTTTCTAGATTTAGGTACACTGAGTTTGAATCCTATATATCCCTGGCTGAGTTACTACTTTTCAGACTGAAGCTTCCTAATGTGAAATGTGAAGATGCAAAAATGTCTTAAAGGATCACATTATACTTGATACCTGGCAGAGAGGAAGCATATACATAAAGTGCTTAGAACAATGCCTGGCAGATAGCACACCCTACATACATGATCGCTGTTATTCTGTAAGTTTTCATTTGCAGGGCTCTTATGCTGAGGAATGGGTAGGGAGTGAGTTTTTTTTTCTTCTTCTTCTTCTATTTATTCCTTATAGGTAGCATTCTGCAGAGAAATCGGCATATGAAATGTTGCTCATTAGGCTTTGCTAAATGAAAGAATAGTGTCAAACACTGCAGGCAGTTTGAGCAAGGTATAAGGAAAATACATTAGATCCAAAATTATGAAGTCTCCTGTTATAAGAAGTGAGGAAAGGAAACAAGTGGGGGAGAGGGGCCGTTGTATTTTTCAATGCCATTTTGAAGTCTGCCTTATTGTTTGAAATGTAATATATTTTCAAAAAGTAATTCCTGGCCGTTTGACTGAACATTATGCTTGGCTTAGCAGCATAACAAGAGAAACTAGCCCGGTTCAGTGAAAGAGGCAATTACAGACTGAAAACTGGAGGATTATTCTAAGCAAGGAAACTTCAAGAGAAAACATAAAGGTTATATAAAGCTGTGGATACCCTACTCATAACATGCTTTCTCTACTTAACTGAACCATTTAGTTTACTATGTTGCACATTTTATGCAATCACCTCAATTTTTGCCTTTCTTCAAATGGCTATAACATGCCAAGAGAAACAATTGATTGTGTCATTCACAAAATAGTCTACTTACACAAATCTTCTCAGCCTGTCCCCTGTGTGAAGGTTGGGTATGAAAAGGAAGCATTCCTAGAGGGATAAAACTTTAAACCAGAGCGGGGAGTGCCTGGCATCCTGGAGCCCACATAGAGGTAAGGGTGGGTAGTCTATCTATTCCAGTATGTTTAATGCTGTCCATCATTTTCTATAATTCCAAAGTCTTTGGAAGTCCGTCTATTCTGACCAAACCCAAAATTAGGTCAGACCTCCTAGGATTGAATTCCTTCCAACAGTAACATGTTTGGTCTTCCAAAGGAAGAAAATATAGAACAGAGGTGGAGAGGGGTAATGATCACAAATTTAGCAGCTTCAGACAATATTTGTTTACCATCTCATACTTTCTGGAGGTCAGGAGTCCATTTATGGCCTATGTGGGCTCACCATTCAGGGATAAAAAGGCTGACATCAGGTGTTGCCCCAGTGCATTCCTTCCTGGAAATTGTGTGGAAGAATCTGCTTCCAAACCCGTTCAAGTTTTTGGCTGAATTCAGTTCCCTTTGGATATACACCTGAGTGCCTGTTTCCTTGCTGGTTGTTAGCTGAGGGTCACTCCCAGGTCCTGAAGGTCACCAGCACTCCTTTCCACAAAGCTCCCTCTGTTGTCAGACCCAGCAATGGAGCTTTTTCTCCAGCTATCTCATACCAACTGCCTCTCATGATTGTATCTCTCAGTCCAGGAAGAGCCACTCTCTTGTCAGGGATCACCTGATTAGGTCAGTCTTGCTAAGAATAATCTCCCTATTTTAAGGTCAATTTACTTGGGATGTTTTTAAAAATATATTTCTATTGATTTCAGAGAGGAAGGAGAGAGAGAAAGAGATAAAAACATCAATGACAACAGAGAATATATGATCAGTTGCCACCTGCATGCTCCACTGTGGATTGAGCCCACAACTCAGGCATGTGCCCTGACTGGGAATTGAACCATGACCTCATGGTTCATAGGTCAATGCTCAATCACTCAAGCCCAGCAATTTATTTGGGATCTTAATTACATCTTGAAAATGAGTAATGTTTGATTGAAAAAGTTGAAAACGTGTGTGTATACCAGATAGCAGGCACCTTGGATGCCGTGTTAGATTTCTACCTGTACCGTCTCACCTATTAAATGCCTCTTAAATATCATCCTCCTTAAGAAACATTTCTCAGTACTTGTAACACACTTTGCCATCACTTTGGAAGCTCTGTGAAGTATAGAAAGTGCTGGAGTTCTGGAGCTAGAAAGATCTGGGTTTAAATCCCCTCTATGCTTGCTGTGGGATTTTGTGTACATTGCTTGATCCCTCAGAGTTTTGTTTTCCTTCAGGGTAAAAACTAGGGTTATTATAATTACCTCTATGGCCTGAAGGGAATTAGGAAAAGTAATACATTGGCAACCACCTGTTCTATGCTAGACAGGTAGCAACGTTGGTTTTCCTGACTTATCCCTTTCAGAACATCCTGAACGTTCTGATATAGCTTCTTTAATCCACATCTATAAATAAATAAAGCCTTCACAGTGTAAAACTAAGATTTACAAACCCAAGAAATAAATTGCTTTTCAGTAAATAACCTAGCCATTTTCTGGAAAATTCTACATTGTGCTTCTTTTTAGAATTAAACAATTCACTGGAGTTGACTGGTATATATTCATTAGAGATATTATTTAAAAGCATAATATCCTTCCTTGCTTTTCACTGTTTTATTTAGAGATTCTAAGACCTCCTACTCCATCAGGAGAGGGGAAAACAAAGGATCATTATATGAAGACAGCGAAGCAGCAGTAGACTCACACTATTAGAAAAAAATCCCAAAATATCTGTTAAAATGCTATTGGTTAGAGATTTGGCAAAATGATGATTACATGTGGGCAGAACAGCAGTTTCCATAATAATTACGTGGGTTGCGAACAGATTTTGGAAAAAGTGCTGGATGTGGCCTAATGAATGTTCTCATTAATAGTAATAGCATCAGGTAGAGAGGGAGAAGACCATTTTGGAGGGGAAACCAATTTAGTCTTTCAGAATCATTTTATAAGGCACATCTGATAGTGTTGTTTTCTCAATTAAAATGAATATATGTAGTTGCTAGACAGAATTCTCTGTAATTTGAAGTTTGCCTTTTAAAGACTAATTTTCTAATAAGCTATGGTAAATATCTCTTGAGTGCTTAATGTGTGCCAGACATTATAATAAATCTAAAGATGAGGAGACATCAAAAACATAAAACTTATATTCTACTTGGGTAAAACAGAAATAAATGTACCTAACTTTAATATGATGATAAATGCAAAACTAAAAGCATCATAATGTTACCACTTTAAGTACAGAAACCTTACCTTCTTGTTCACCCCTATACTCTCACATTTAGAATATGAGTTACCCAGCATCTGATCAGTGAATAAGGGAATAAATGCCACTGTGTTTTGGAAGCAGTGAGGAGGGAACTATTAACCCCTGGGGAGCCCGAGAATGGTTTTTATAAGTTGCAACCAAACTCAATCTGTCCGCCTGATGAATGAATTTGGATTTTATCACATCAAAAAACATGTAAGGAAGTGAAAGGATGGTGCTCTGTGCAGAGGGCACAGCATACTCGAAGGCATTGAGGTGCGAAAGCGACATAGTTGAGAAATAAGAATCAGCATGCTATGTCTCTAATGCACAACATGTGTCTGGTAGTGTAAGCAGTACCAATATCATCAAGATAAGCAGGAATATAAGTCCATTAGCCATGACCTGCTTGAATAGGCATTGAGGACTTCCAAACCATTGGGAATATCCTCATTTATCCTAAAAACTGACCATATTATTTCGTTTTTACTCAATCTGTCCACAAAACATACAATTCATTAGGTTTCCAGTCACCACATCATCACTTACTGAAAATCACATTCCTATCTTGCCTCCTGAGATTATTCTCTGACCACCCGAATTAGTATTCTGGGTGGTTCAAAACTCTTCATTCTTACATTTAGAATATCCTGATTTATTTATAAGGAAGGCTAATCACATTCAATGAATAGAATTCCACTATTTGCATTCTCAAACAGCAACATGACTGTCTATCTCTCTATATATAAGCCTAAGCGACCATTAGAACTCAAAGACTGGAATGACCGAAATGACTGGTCAATCAGTCACTATGACACACACTGACCACCAGGGGGGAGACACTCAATATAGAAGCTGCCCCCTGGTGGTCAGTGAACTCCCAGAGCCAACCTCCTGCAGCTGGCCAACCTCCTGGAGTCCCTCCCCCTGGCCAGCTGGCCCCTGATAGGCCTCAATTGCTGGCCAAGCCAAGGGACCCACCCATGCACAAATTTGTGCACTGGATCTCCAGTTTAGTATAACTCATCAGAGTTCTTGGTGAAGCATCTGCCATGAGCAAATAGGATAAATAAATCACCTCAAAAGCTGTTTCAATAGGAGCAGTACCTGACTAAAAATGGAAGCATCAGAACGACTACTATTCCTACAGTCATTATGTTTATATCAGGGATATGAGTGGGATGGGTGAGGGGAAGAGAGGGTGGACTCGCAGTTATTCTTGCTCCCTGAATTCTTGATTCCTGCACCTGATCAGTGAATAAGGCAGGGGTCTTCAAACTACGGCCCGCGGGCCACATGCGGCCCGCAGAGGAATCTGATCCGGCCCGCCAGGTTTTTTGGGCAGTGAGCGCAGCCGAGGTGTTACAGTAGGAATTAGTAGTTCATATAGTCCGGCCCTCCAGCTCTCTGAGGGACCGTGATCTGGCCCCCACTTTAAAAAGTTTGAGGACCCCTGGAATAAGGGAATAAATGCCACTGTGTTTTGGAAGCAGTGAGGAGGGAACTATTAACCCCTGGGGAGCCCGAGAATGGTTTTTATAAGTTGCAACCAAGCTCAATCTGTCTGCCTGATGAATGAATTTGGATTACTTTTTTAACATTCAAATCAATTTTGTATGTAGAAATTAGATAGAAATCTAGGAAAAAGAAATGCTAGAGAGCATAGCAAGGGCAATCTGATTATTGTCGACCCCAGTTTGCATTCATTTTCTCCATTTTTTTGCCCAAACGTAATGTTTGCCTTCTTGCTCTTGCAAACTCTGGATAACACATCAGTACTATGCTTGGGGATTATTTTAAACAGCAAAATCAATTTAAAAAAACACACAAAAAATAAATTTTACTAAATAGATGACTCTGCAAATATAGAATCCTATATAATAAAAGCCTATTATGCTAAGTGTCCAACCATTTGACCAGTCACTATGATGCAACTGACCACCAGGGGGCAGATGTTCTGACTGGTAGGTTAGCCTGCTGCTGGGGTCCAGCTGATCAGGACTGGGCAAGATGGACCCAGACATGCCCTGGAGCCCTCCTGAAGTCCCTCCCCAGCCCCAATCATGCACCAATGGGGGTTTCTTGGCCTGGCCCACCCCCTCTCACAATCTGAGACCCTTCAGGGGATGTCAGAGAGCCAGGTTCAGCCCGGTCCTCATAAGCCAGGCCACGGGACTCACCAGTGCATGAATTCATGCACCTGCCCTCTAGTCTGCATATAATGAGGATGGAATCATTATCAAAGAATTAGAAAGAAAATAATGAAATCAATTATAGGAGATGGATAAAATACCAATCAGTGAAAAGAGAGAGAAATTATGTGGCTAGCTGGCTGGACAGATGACTTCATGAATGAATAGTTAAATGGATATGTGAGTAGGTTGATGGATAGACTGGTAGATGGATGGATGGATGGATGGATGAATGGATGGATGGATGGATGGATGGATGGATGGATGGATGGATGGATGGATTGGTGGATGGATGGGTGGATGGATGGGTGGACTGGTAGATAATAGATAGAAGATAGATAGATAGATAATAGATAGATAGATAGATAGATAGATAGATAGATAGATAGATAGGTGGACTGGTAGATAATAGATAGAAGATAGATAGATAGATAGATAGATAGATAGATAGATAGATTAGATAGATAGAGATAGATAGATAGATAGATAGATAGATAGATAGATAGAAGATAAGTTTGTTTCCTAATCTTCCTGACTTTTTTTTCTGATTTGGTAAAATATTAGTCATCCAAAGATAATAAAGTATACCAAAATCTTGACAGTCACTCTATCAATGCAATAGGAAGCATTAGATAGTAGAAAAGTAAGCTCAAGTTTTTCTTGATATATCATTTTACTTTTGAATGTATTATTCCTCAGTCTACATACACTGTCATCTTAACACAAATCTTAGAAGCACATTTTTATTAAAATGTTAATTTTTAATAACCTAGAGTCAATATAGCACCATCTAACTTAGCCAGCATGGAATGAACTTTCTTGAGACTTACATATCAAATAATCCCCAATAAGTTTAAATAGAATAATCCTGCTTTGTCACATAGATATTAGAATTTTCTGTTTACACACACTCCTCTATGATTTTTATTTTACTATTGAATGAAAGAATACAGGTCAAAATATTTTAAACTCACAACTCTAACTTGTAAGCTACTAATAAAATATCATTTCTGGTTAAATTGTTAACTACAGAGAAGAGGTTTTTACCTTTATACCAAAAAGTTCAATTCCCAGTTAAAGGCAAGTACCTGGGTGGCAGGTTCAGTTCCCAGCCTGGTTGGGATTCATGTAGGAGGCAACCAATCTAGGTGTCTCTCTCACATCTCTCTCTCTCTCTCTCTCTCTCTCTCTCTCTCTCTCTCTCTCTCTCTCTCTCCCTCCCTTTCTCCTCCCTCTCCACCCCCACTGCTTCCCTGCTTCCCAGTCTAAAATTTGGTGGGAAACATAGCCTCAAGTGAGGATTATCAAAAAAATAAATAATAAAAAATAAATTTAAAAAGCTAAAAAATAATGATGAGAGATGAGTAAATTAACACACTCTGGTTCTAACACTTTTCATGGAATATAACATCCAAAAACAAGTTTATCAGAACAGATTTTTACAATCCCCATTAAATTCAATGAATGAATTGTGGAAGGGTAAATTGGACCCATTGTAATATTATATTTCTTATGTAATGTTCATAGTCATAGCATTACACGAGAGCAAGCTCGTGTTAACAAAAGGAGCAATTTAAATTTTCTCTTCTTTGGAGAGTGGGTGCTTGACAAACAGAGCTTCCTGTCTCATTCGCAGCACGCCCATGCTTCTCTTCAAGTGCCAATGAGACCCACACTCTCATACCAATGATATAATACATCCTCCAAAACAGAGGGAGAAAATGAGGCAAACAAGCCCACTTCATTTCAATTTGTCAGCTTTAAATAAAATCTTCTGCAGCTGAAAATGAGAATCTTGAGGGAAGATAATGTGAGAAGTAATGAAATTCAACATGGGAGTGAAACATATTGCTTTTTTTTTCCTGATCTGCCACAAAAGTTTTTGAAATTTCACCATAGATAATTTATAATGAAATATCTTCTTGTCAAGGAAGAAATAGCTTATTTTGTTTACTCTTATTTTGTGATCTTATAATAATTACTATTAATAAAATAATGTATTTAAAGTGAACTAACTTGATTTAGCTGTAAAATGTTCAGTAAATAGTGTGAATGGTGATAGTATGCAGCGTCAGGCATACATTGTATTTTGCAACCAAAGAAATGCTGCAAACCATTAAGTTATTCTGTACAGTACAAGGTGAGTGGGGTTTGTGCCTTTCAGCACTTTTAGACCCAAGGTTTCAATGTGCTTTGCATTTTTAATTCCAACAGACTGCTATTCAAAATCATGTAGGTGTTGTACAGGGCCATGATGTGGCCTGAAATGGCCATTTAACTGCAGCTTTTCAAAAGGAAAGCCAATGATATCATTTGCTTAGGAGATAACTGTTCTAAGCCAGGGGTTGTCTGTTTCCCCACAGTGATGGCTGGGCTGACAGGTATGATGTGACGGATGGATATCAGCGAGAAGCTGTTGGTGGAATCACAATCAAGCTCCAATCTCCCGATGTCAAGTGGTTCGATGATTATTATCTGCAGCTACGGCCAGAAACAAACCTCCGAAACCCTTGGTTTCAAGAGTTTTGGCAGCATCGTTTCCAGTGTCGGCTGGAAGGGTTTGCACAGGAGAACAGCAAATACAACAAGACCTGCAACAGTAAGCAGATTTATTGTTTCATTCTACCACCCATCTGGACAATTTTTTTTCATCTTTTCATATAATTCATTTGGATTTTCAACAGAAATCACTAAATGAATTCTTAATTAATACAAACTATTTTATGTTGGTTCATGTTTTCATTCAACAATCTTACATATATCTCAGTTTACCCCCCTCACACTTCATTTGCTATTGCTATATAATTTACTTTTGCATGTTTTATATACAGCACTACAGAGCTTTGTTAGGATATTTGCTAGATACAGTCAACAGTGTCCAGGGCCTTCATTATGTTTAGTATTTTCAATATTGAAGAATTTCCTTTAGTATTTTTTTTATAAAGTGCTGGCAACAAATTTCATCAGTGTTCTTTTTCCTGAGAGTATCTTTATTGCACATTTAGTTTTGAAGGATCTACTTACTGATTATAACATTCTATATTGGCAGGTTTTCTTTCTTTTCTTTTTAATTGTTGACACTACCATAGGTGTCCCATTTTTCCCCCTTTTGCTCATCTCAGCCCAGCCCCACCCCTACTTCTCCCTGGCCATCACCACACTGTTCTTAGTGTCTATGGTTGGGACCCACAGGTTGAGAACAACTGCTGTAGAGCCCAAGACCATCAAAAAAACACATATTTATAGTATGATTCATTAACAGTAGCAAAATTACAGTTATAAAGCAGCAACAAAAATAATTTTACGGTTGGGGGTCACCATAACATGAGGAACTGTATTAAAGGGTCACAACATTAGAAAGGTTGAGAACCACTGGTCTATGGGTTATGCATTTATGTTCTCTGGCTAATCCCTTCACCTTCTCTTATCCAGTCCCCCTCTCTTCTCTGCTCTGACAGCTATCAGTCTGTTCTATGGACCCATGCCTCTGTTTCTATTTTGTATATCAGTTTATTTTGTTCATTAGATTCCACATATAAGTGAGATCATATGGTATTTGTCTTTCTCTGATTGGCTTATTTAACTTACTAGCATAATAATCTCCAGGTCCATCCATGCTATTGCAAAAGGTAAGATAAAAATAAAATAAAATAAAATAAAATAAAATAAAATAAATAACTGTAATCTAAAAAATAATAATAATAAAGGTAGGTTTCCTTTTGTTTGGTTTTATTTTTTTTTCCTTTAAAAACAGCATTCTATATTTATTTTCCTGGATTCCATGATTTCATTGAGAAGTTAGCCACAACTCTAAATATTTCCCTGGTAGAAGTATGTCTTTTTTCTTAGCTTTTAAGATTTTGTGTGTGTGTGTGTGTGTGTGTGTGTGTGTGTGTGTGTGTGTGTGTGTTTTAACTTTTAGTTAACTATGAGGAGACTAGGAATAAATTCTCTTGAATATTTCTTTCTTAAGGTTACCAAACATTTCTAAACTTGTAGATTAAAGATTCTCACCAGTTTTGAAAAACCCCAGAAATTATTTCCTAAAACATTCATTCTGCCACATTTCTGCCTTCTCCTTCTTGTACCCAGTTATACAAATGTGAGATTATTTGACTGTGTCACACATATGGTTCTTTATCTGTCCCATCATATCTTTTCTCTGTGTGCTCAGTTTCATTCTTTTCTGTTACTCTTTTTTATTTCACTAATCATGTCTTCTCTTATGCCCAGTCTACTGTTAATCAAAATAAGAAATACTTCATTTCAGATTCGATGTTCAATGATCCCAGAATGCCAATTTAATTCTTTGATAATAGTTTCCAGTTTTATGTTAAAGTTCTCCTTCTCACCTATTTTTTCAATCCTTTACACTGTTTCCTTAAACATACCGATCATAGTCATTTAACGGTCCTTCTGATTCTTTGGTCAGTCAATTTCTGTTGACTGACTTCTCATGGTCATTGGTCCCATTCTATGTTTCCTGACACATGTGCAGTATATTTTCTTTTTGCTAGACAATGAGTTGAAAAATCACCATAAAGATTAAATTTTACGTTATTTCCCCCCAGTGATAGCTTGCCTTTTCCAGATTCAGAGAAATTGAGATGGCGTAGGTTGTAGCATAAAATAGCAGCAATCAACTGCTCGTTAAAATGTCTTTAAGGAACAATTAGCACGGAATTTTAATTGAGAGTCTAGCTATTATATTCCCTGCCCTGGATGACTGACTCAGAAATTTTTACTATTTTTGAGCTTTGCTCTACAGTCTCCTGCTCCATAATGTTTCTAAGTTTGGCATATTTCATGGGGGAAAAGCTAACTGAAGTTTGAGCAGTTTCTACTCTTCAAGTGGAGCTTTTTTCCCAAATAATACAAAACAATGGGAGACTTCAGTCTCTCTCTCCAGAATCTTGAGCCTCTATGCCACCTGCAGAATCAGCAGTTGGATCAGGAGGGGAAATGGCTGTCATGCACTTAGGGCTCCTGGAGTTTGACATTCCAGATCGTTTCAAATTCCAAAACTTTTTCTGGTTTCTCTTTTTCCAGCAGTGTCCTATCCCAGGTGGAATTATGCATCCCCACCACAACCACCCCATCCCAGCAACAATCCATGTCCTTTCCCGGAACCACAGAAGGTGACTGTTTAGAAATAGCATCAGTGCAGATGTAATTAGGCAAGAGGAGGACATACTGGAATAAGATGAACTCAATGTGCCTGGTGTCTTTGTAAAAAGAGAAACAGAGACTCGCAGGGAAAATGCCATGGGAAGGCACAGGCAGAAACTGGAATGATGCTGCAGAAAGACAAGGGCTGCCAAAGACTTACAGCTAGAAAGAGGCAGGGAAGGGTTCTACCCACAGTCTCTGAGGAAGGGCAGCCCTGCTGGGGCCAGACTGTGAGAGAATAAATTTGTTTATTTATTTATTTATTTAAATATATTTTCATTGATTTCAGAGAGGGAGAGGAAGAGAGAGAGGAACCTCAATGATGAGAAGGAATAATTGATCGGCTGCCTCCTGCTCACCCCACATAGGGGATTGAGCCTGCAACCCGGGCATGTGCCCTGACTGAGAATCGAACCAGGACCACTGAGCCATGCCAGTGAGGCTAAATTTGTTGTTTTAAGCCATGTAGTTTGTGGTACTTTATTAGGCAGCCCTAGGAAATATGTTTCCTTATTTAGTCCAAGCTGGATCATCACCTGGTCCAGAACCTGCAGATACCTCAGGTAATAAAGTAGCCGGTACCACTTGCCCACTTCTGTAGGTCTACTCTCTGCTATTTCATTGTCTTTGTTGCTTCCATACATTGTTACTGCCTTTATTTTTTTTTGAATTATTTTGGCCTGTTAAAGTAATGTAATGAAAGGATTTTCATTTTCTTTCTTTTCATCGTTCTTAATACCAGAAGTTCCTCCTTTACTCTTTATTCTATATTATTGATTTCAGATAGTAAGGGAAGAGAGGGAGACAGAAACATCAATGATGAGAGAGTCAATGATGGGCTACCTCCTGCATACCCCATATTGGGGATCGAGCCTGCAATCTGGACACATGCCCTGACCAGGAATGGATCTGTGACCTCTTGGTTCATAGGTCAATGCTCAATCACTGAGCCACCAGGGCCAGGCCACTCTTTATTCTTAATTATTACTCCCCTGTAATCCCATCCTTGATGTTTAAATAAAGCCTACCATTTATAATGTCTAAAATGTTTATACTTTTATTATTTTTGTTTTTTTAAGGATCTAAAAACTTAAATCAAAATATTATTATAGCCCTTACATGTTTCAACTATGCTATATTGTTAAACTCCAGGTTTACATATTATTAACAGTCAGCCTGATTTCAGAGAGTCTTATTTAAGTTGCACGATTAAATTAGACTTAAATTGTAAGTTAAATTAATAATAATAAATGAAAAGCATTAAGAGTATGATTTAATTTTTCTAATTGTTTATTTAAATTACCTAGTAATAAAAGCTACAGAAGATTTAATTAATACTGTTTTCTAATAACTGCATGATAGTCTATTTTTGAACCAATTTAAGGACCCATTTCCTTTACAGTTATACTCTGTTACCCACTGACATTTAGTTGCTTTCTCCTTTTTATAAATTCTTCTGTCACTTCCACTAATTTTCAAAGGTATCATTTATGACATTAGCACACAAACATCCTCACCTGGATATCCTGAAGGTACCTCAAACTTTTGTATTTAAAACTAATCTCATTATGACTTCTGTAACCACAGCCTCCAACTTCGCTTTCCTCCTTCTTGAATCTCCAGTTTAAGTAAAAGAGTCACTCATCCACCCTGTCTCCTGAGATGGAGTAAGTGGCCCTCATATAGTCCCCTTCTCTCATCCTTTCATTAAACTGGTCACCAAATGCTGTGAATTCCCCTGATGGAAAAAATGTTTACATGTGTTCCCTCTTTCTTACTGCCTGATTTCAAGGATTTATACTACTGCTGACATTTGCTTCTTCATTCTCTCTCCTGTCCAGTATCAGTAATCTCCCAATTAAATTTTCCTTTTGATATCAGCATCTTTCTCTTCCATTTTATGCTGAAAATTATCCCCAAGATGTTTATCTAACACAGGGGTGGGGAACCTTTTTTTCTGCCAAGGGCAATTTGGATATTTATAACATCATTCACGGGCCATACAAAATTTTCAACTTAAAAATTAGCCTGCTAAATGCCTTCCCATGGCATTTTTTCCTGTGTGTTTATAGCCTGCTATTAACCTGCTAAATACTGTCCTATAGTTATTAGAAAACAGTATTCATTAAATTCTCTGTAGCTTTTATTACCAGGTAATTTAAATAAACAATTAGAAAAATTAAATTATATTCTTAATACTTTTCATTTATTATTATTTAATTTATCATTTAAGTCTAACTATAGTAGGGCCAGACCAAAAGATTTCACGGGTCTTCTATGGCCCATTGGCCAGATGTTCCCACCCCTGATCTAAAGAGTGAATCTCATCATGTTACTTTCATTCTTAAAGATCTTCAATGTCTGAATAAAGAAATCTAAACTTTTTGGCTCCAATCAAAACTTTTGAAATCTGGAATTTGCATTTACATCTTCTATTCCTTAAACTCGTGAAATCTGTGCCACTTCATAGACTGTGCACTTGCATTTTAGAGTGATCTGGCCCCTTCACCCTGTCCTTTTGCACATGCTAAGTCTTTCTCAGTGGAAGGCCTACCTCAAAATATTTGTCCATTCCACTGAGCTTACATGTCCATGCTTTCTAATAACTCCAGTTTCTGTGCTCTCAGAGGAACTCGGATTGCCTGACATTTCTCTCCCTGTGCCTTTTGTCTTTTCTCCACTTACCAATCCAGATACGGAACCCAGATCCTCCACGTCCTTTATTTTTATGCCAACAAATAACCACTCACATAGGCATCTATACTTGGAGGTGTTTCTCTTCTCTTTCTGTTACAGCAAGTTTCCAGCTAACGGTGTCCACATGTTCTCTCATGAATGGCCTCATGAGGACTGGAGGTGGTTAGTTAAAGGATACTTTCTAATGCATCAGAATTTTTTTTTCTTTCATCTTCTTTGAATTTGAAATGCATATTAGTGGCTTAGCCATTATTCAGAACACTTCACCATCTCTAAGTCTGAAAACGTGACCAAGAAAGCTGAAATAGTGCACTGAAAGGAAGTAATTATCTGGGTAAGAAAAGTATCACAAATTAAAATAGAGTAAGTGCCACAGCTAATCTCTGGATTAAAGGTTCCTCATCCTCATACAATATTAACATTTCTGAAGTTGCATTTGGAAATAAACTTAATTCAGTGTGGAAAAGAAAGACTCCATGACTACCTATATTGAGACTGTCACATTTTGTATCCATTCTTTAGAGATCCATAATGTATATCAACATGTTGGAAAAGACAAATTCTGCTATAAAAAATTTTAAATACCCTTCTTTATCCCAGCATATTTTTTTCTTTTACTATAAACTCATTCTTATGTAACACTGACTAACACCATACTTCAGGAAAGGCTACACTAGAACAATATTAATAACCATAAACCACAGAAAATAATTGATCACAGTATCCTAGTGCATGTGGTAAAATCTACTGAGCAAAAGTCCATTCCTGTCTTTATATCATCCAAAGAATTAAGTTAAATTAGAATTTAATGTGACAGTTTGGGCTTAATACAATTCTTGGATTTTTTTACATTTTGATACTTTTCATTGCTGGGGGTAACTTTTTTCTCCATCTCAGAGTGTGCTTTAAGGAGATGGAACATAGACGCAGATTAACCCCCTACACACACACACACACACACACACACACACACACACAAACATATCAAATTTTTAAGAAACATAATCTGTCACATTTCTTCTTTTAATTCCAGAGCTTAAGAAATGAAAGTTATTATTCATCCAAGTAAGTGGTAGGGTATGTAATTTTTCATGAAGAATATTTAGCAACAGAAAGTACTCAATGAGCTCCACAGAAGCAAGCCCTTACTTTAGAACCTGCAAAGGTTCCAAAACTCTTACGACACTAGAATTGAAGCCCAGATTATCTATATACAGGCAGTCCTCATGTTACATCATACTTGATGAACGTTGTTTTGTGATTACGTTGCCATTTCCCATTTATTTACATATAAAAAAAGTTCTGTCATTTGGACGTATGTACATATGTCCTTTATGATTTTTATTATTTGTTTACCACAAGTTGAAGGTCAGGAATTAGCTATTTATTTATTTATTTATTTATTTATTTATTTTTACTGTTTCACTTCATTACTGCTGTGTATGTGCTCCATGTGAGTAATGTAGGTGGGTTCCAACTTATGGCGAAAATCGCATTACTTCGCGCTGTAGAAATGGATCTCTGATGTAACTCAAGGATCTACTGTATATAAAAGGCTCAGCAACCATCCGACCATCCAACTGGTAGCTATGATGCACAGTGACCACCAGGCGGAAGACGCTCAATGCAGGAACTGCTGAGCTGTGGTGACTTGTCAGTGGCAGTTCTCCGATGATGCACCCCAGAATCAGAGAAGAGGGAGCCCAATTCTAGGGTGCATCATCTGAGAACCGCCCTTTGGAAATCCAGGACCCCTCAGGGGATGTTGGAGAACTGATTTTGGCCTGATCCCCACAGGCCAATCTGAGGGACCCCACCTGCTGGAGGGACCCCACTCACTCCACAGATGCCCTTCAGGTGCAGCGTGCCCCAGGTACGGCTGGCCAGGGAGGAACCACAGGAGGATGGCTCCAAGGCATGTCCCGCCCATCTTGCCCAGTCCCAACCCACTAGCCACCTTTTAATTCATTAACTGTATTAAGATATTTGAAGTAAACTAAAGGGAGACCTCATAAGCTTGCTGAATCAGCCACTGAGGCATACAGGTGCACTGTAAAAAGCATTGGTTTTTTTACTCAGAAGATCTATATTAACAACTCAGCCTATAGCCACCACTAGGCCTCTCAGAGTTCCCATTTTCCTGTGTGTGAGGTGGGGTGATTATTAAAAATAATACCCAACTCTCAAAACTATAGTGAGGCTTCAGTATGATTATGAATAAGAATACAATTAAAGATCAGATGGAAGCCTGGCCAGTGTGGCTCAGTGTTTGAGCACCAACCTATGCACTAAGAGGTCACTGATTCGATTCCCCTCAGGGCACATGCAACGTTTCTCTCTCCCTTTCCCTCCTCTTTAAAATCAGTAAAAAATAAATAAATAAAAATAAATAAATAAATAAAAAAAATATATATATATATAATTAAATCAGATAGGAAAATGCCTGCCTTCAACATATATGAAGTAGTAGAGGCTAGATTTACTCTCCTGCTTGAAATAACAACAAAAACAGGACAATATATAATATAAAAAAAACAGTTTTCAAGACTTCAGACATCAAGCAGTGAATGAGTTATTCTGTTTTTAATGTATATTTTTATTGATTTCAGAGAGGAAGGGAGAGGGAGCGAAAGATAGAAACATCAATGATGAGAGAGAATCATAGAATAGCTGCCTCTTACTCGCCCCCCAACTGGGAATTGAACCCACAACCTGGGCATGTGCCCTTAACGAGAATTGAACTGGGACCCTTCAGTCCACAGGCTGACACTCTATCCTCTGAACCAAACTGGCTAAAGCAACAGTTATTCTTAAGAGACAAATAAATGAGCCCTCTGAGTTAAGAAGATGGTATTGTGAGTTCAGAGAGACCAAGGAAGCCAGAATTTTCAGAGCCAAGGACAAAGAGATGAGAGCTGGGTGAAAAGAGGACTCTGGAGGTCTATAGAGGTTCCCTCTAGAGCAGTGATTTTCATCTTGTGTGTCACAAGAATTTTTAAACCTTCAATACCTGACTGTTTAGTCAGGGGCACTGACCTCTTTTCCCTTAGGTTGTCAAATAAAAAATGACAACAGTCAACACAACAATAGCCCATTGAAGTGTGAATGCCCTGTCTTTAACTATAAATATATAGGTTGTGTAATACAGTTGGATCTAATTGGTCTTGTAGCATAATAAGGTTGCATTTGATTGGTTAATTCTTGATGCCAGAAATCCTTATATACAAGTATAGGCATCTGATTTAAAAAAAAAAAAAGGGTAGGTAATTCATATTATTATTTTTCAAAAAATCAATAAAAATTATAACTAATTTTGTCAAATTGGCAAAAAAATTTTGGTGTGCCACAAAATTTTAGTAATTAGTTTATATATGCTATGAGATGAAGAAAGTTGAAAATCATTGCTCTAGAGCAGTGGTTGGCAAACTGCGGCTCGCGAGCCACATGCGGCTCTTCCACAAAATACCACAGCCTGGGAGAGTCTATTTTGAAGAAGTGGCATTCCAAGAAGTTTAAGTTGAAAATTTGGCTCTCAAAAGAAATTTCAATGTTTGAACTGTTGATATTTGGCTCTGTTGACTAATGAGTTTGCCAACCACTCACTGCCTTAGGGAAAAACACTTAAAAAATATTTTAATAACGTACTAATGTCTTTAACCTGAAGTCAAAACTTCTGGGTAAGGGTAATACTTTATGCAGTGGTTGGCAAACTCATTCGTCATCAGAGTGGCAAACTGCGGCTCACAAATTGCATGTGGCTCGCGAGCAGCAGTTTGCTGACCACTGCTCTAGAGTATTGATAAGTATTAATATCTATTTGCATTTGAAGCCTGGAAAGCAACCTTCCTGAAGAGTTAGAGAGAACAGTGCTCCTGGAGCCCATAATGGACAAGGAACAGTGTCAGTCCCCAGCAGTCAGACCGGGAAAACTTACAGTTCAGACAGTTAAAGGGAATTTTATAGCATTAATTGACTATATTAGGAAGGAAAAAAAACAAACCTCAAATCAATGTTGAAAGACCCACCTTCAGGAGTTTGGAAAATAGAAGAAAATTAAACCTGAAGTAAGTAAAAGGAAAAAAAAAAATAATAGATCGGAATAAAAATCGATGATATATACAACAGGAACACAATAGAGAAAATTAATGAAACTAAACCCTGGTTCTTTTTAAAAATCAAGAAAATTGAAAGATTGTGCAATTGGATTCTGTGGATAGAGTGCTGGCCTGCAGACTAAAGGGTAACAGGTTTCATTCTGGTCAAGGGCATGTGCCTCAGTTACAGGCTCAATTCCCTGCCCCACTTGGGCTTGTGCAGGAGGCAAGCAATCAAGGTGTCTTTTTAACATCAGTGTTTCTCTCTGTGTCTCTCTCCCTCCCTTTCACTCTCTCTAAAAATCAATGATAAAACATCCTTTGGTCAGAATTAACAAAAACAAACAAAAACAGATTGATCTAGAAAAAAGAGAAAATACAAATTACCAATATCAGGAATGAGTCTAAATTGGTTCACATCAGTACAGTATCTACAGATGTGAAAAAAAAATTAAGAAAATGTTTTTTAAAACTACTTTATCAAATAAATTAGTCAACTTAAATGAAATGGAGAAATTCCTTGAAATGTGCAAACTACCGAAGTTTACTGATGAATGGACAGCTTGAATAGTCCTCTATCTATTAACGAAACTAAATTTGTAAACACTTTCCCACAAGCTCCAGAGCAGAGGGTTTCACTTTTCACTGGTGAATTGCTACCAAAAAATAAAGGAAGAACTAACACTCTATAAACTTTACTAGAAAACTAAAGAGCATAAGGATTCTTCCCACCTCAGTCAATGAGGCCAGCATTGTCTTGGTGCTTAAACCAGACCAAGATATCATGAAAAAAGAAAACTGCACACCAATATACCTCATACACATTGGTATAACATTCTAAACACAATTTTAGCAAATCATATCCAACAATATTTAAAAAGTAATAATATCAGGATTAAGTTGCAATTATCCCAAATCTAAGGTTGATTTAATATTCAATAATTGATCAGTGTAATTTATGGTATTAAAAACTCATGATGTTATTAAATATGTCAAAACCTAATATCAATTTATCATAAAAATTCTCAGCAAATTAGAAATGGACTAAATATCCTCAACCTAATACAGAAATCTCCCTATGATCAGGGAAGGAAGTTTCCTCTTACTACCAGAGGTTTTAGTCAGTAAATTATTACTACATCAACTAAAGAAATAAAAGGCACTGAAATTTGACATGATAAAATTGTCTTTATTAACAAATGGCATGATTGTCTATTTAGAAAATTTAATGATATCTACAAAAAGTGCTAGTGAGTGTATTAAATTTTTAGAATATCAGATTAATATATAAAACTGTATTTCTAGCCCTGGCTGGTGTGGATAAGTGGTTAGAGCATTGGCCCATGATACCAAGAGTCATGAGTTAGATTCTGGTCAAGGGCAGATACCTAGGTAGCAGGTTCCCTGCCCCAGTTGGGGCACTCTGGGGAAGCTACCAATGGATGTGGCTCTGTCACATCAATGTTTCTCTCTCTTTCTCCTCTTTTCCTTAACCCCTTCCTGTCCACTCTCTCTAAAATCAATGGAAAACATATCCTCCAGTGAGGATTAACAAAAAATGTATTTCTATAAAATAGCAGTAAACAATTAGAAAGTGAAATAAAAATACTACCATTTAAAATAATATTAAAAATATGAAATAATCAGTGGTAAATCTGGCAATAGATAGTAAACATTGTTTATAAAATTAAAGAAGATTTAAATGAAGAGATAAAATATGTGCATATATCAGAATACTCAATAATGTAAGCATGTCGATTCTCCCAAAGTTGAATTATAGATTGAAAGAATGACTATCAAAATTCTAGTATTCTTTTAAAATAGAAATTGACAAATGGATTTTTAAAAATTTTATGGAAATGCAAATGACTGAGGATACTCAAAATAACTGGAAAAGAACAAACTTGTGGATGAGCACTATATAATTTTCAAGAATCAGTCTAAAAATAGGGTAATCAAAACAGCACAATATCAGCATAAAGATAAATAGATCAATAAAACAAGACAGGAAATTCAGAAACAGATCCACACGTAAATGGAAAACTGGTTTTCACAAAGGTGCACAAACAATCCAGTGCAGATAATATATACTCTTTAACAACTGGCATTAGAAAATTTGCTATAGGTCCAACTGACAATTACTCATCAAAAGAAAGTAATGAACTATTGATATACCTACCAATGTAGCAAATCTCAAAATAATTTGCTGAGTAAAAGAAATCAGTTTTTTAAAAAAAGAGTGTACACTGCATAATTCAATTTCTATAAAACTTTAGAAAATGCCAAGTATTCTACAATGACAGAAAGCAGATCAGTGATTGCCTGGGGATGGAAGGGATTAAAAAGGTCCATGAGAAAACATGTGGAGGTGATGGAATGGATACATTCTTTATCTTGATTATTGTAATGGTTTCGCAACAATATGTATATATAAATATTTAAGTTGCTCATTTTCAGTATGTGAAGTTTATCATACTGCAATTATATTTAATAAAGCTTTTAAGAAGTGTTCAAGTACAATATGTATATTTGCCAAGGCTTATTCTCAGGCTTCAGGGAATCCCAGCAAATAACCACATGATGAAATTCTTTGTCTCTGTATCTCTTATGATTTTGATACTCCTAACCAAGTAGAAATTTATTTTATAGAAGGATTTTTTTCCCCTCTTGCTTTTAATCCTTAAATTAATCCCTCTGAGCTACACAGTGCAGCCTGACCTCCTAGCCCTCGAGATGGCTCAGTAGGCTGTGCTGGGAAACCCCTTTCACGTCCCACGTGATTCAGAGTTCTGGTTCAGGGTTTGGGTTCTGGAGAAGGCCACACACAAATCAAAAGAGACTAGAAAAGCATTAATTTGGTAAATGAGGGCCAGGCGGTAGTCCAACTCTAGTGGGAGGACTACTACTTGCTCTGGCGTTACCATCCTTTTTATTAAGATTAAAATTATAGGATACACCCATATCCCCTAGGCAGGAAACTCCAATAATAGCCAATCATAAGATTAACAAGTGGAGGCTGCTTCAACTACCAATGTCTCAACCAAAAAATGAGTGATTAGCCCTGACCTTTGAGAACAGTTAAGGTGGACCAGCCTTCTGGATTCCCCTCCACACCTCTCTACTAATGAAACAATGATTGGCTTCACCAGGGTAGTGGGCAGGAGAGCTTCAGAGGGCAGGCATGTGAAATTCAGCTCCATCACTTACTCACTCTGTTACCTGGTCTTGCCTTGTTCAATTACAGAATGTAGATAATACCTATAATGTAGAATCAATAAGAGGATGTTCAAAAAGATGGTCTGTGTGATGACTCTAAAAAAAAAAAAAAATTCTAGAAATGTATTAAAATGTACTTAACAATGTTATCAAAATAGATTGTGCTTTAGAAAATATTTGCTTTTGTTCCTATGAAAAATAGATGCACCTTGTTGTATTAGTAAATATTTTTTTAATCTCTGGGTTAGGAATTATTATTAATAGTATATTATCCTAATATATAAAAAACCAGGAGCAATCATGACTGAAACAATTGGACAGATGACCAAACAGCAGGCTGCATAGGGTGACAAGGCCGGCAGGGGGGTTAGTGAGGGATGACCAAGTAACTGAACAACAGGCTATGAGGGGTGACCGGGCCAGCATGGGGGCAGTTGGGAATGACCAGGTTGTGGGGGGGGGCATTTGGGGTTGATCAAGCAAGCAGGGAGGCAGTTAGGGTGACAGGCCAGTGGGGGGGGGGGAGCAACTGGGGACAACAGGCCAGCATGGGGGGGCAGTTAGGGGCAACCAGGCCAGCAGGGGGGCAATTAGGGGTGATCAGGCTGGTAGGGGAGATAGGGGTGATTAGGCAGGCAGGCAGGTGAGTAGTTAGGAGCCAGTGGTCACAGATTGTGAGAGGGATGTTCGACTGCTGGTTTAGGCCCGATCCTCAGACATCCCCCAAGGGATCCTGGATTGGAGAGGGTGCAGGCTAGGCTGAGAGGACCTCCCCCTAGCACAAATTTTGTGCACTAACACTCTAGTCTATATATATAAAGGCCTAATATGCTAAGGGTCCGACCTTTTGACCATTTGACCAGTTGCTATGACACTCATTGACCACCAGGGTGCATATGCTCCAATCGATAGGTTAGCTCGTTGTTGGGGTCCAGCCAATTGGGACTGGACCCCTCCCACAGTCCTTCTCTATCTGTCCAACCTCCTGTGGTCAGTCTCTACTGGCCAGCCAGCCTCATTGGCCTGATAAGGACTGGGCAAAATGGCCCCAATCACCTCGATTGGGACTGAGCGAGATGGGCCAGACATGCCCTGGAGCCCTCCAGTGGTCCTTTCCCAGCTGGGGTGAGGTCTGGGATTGTGAGAGGTTTTCAGGTCAGGCTTTTCATGCACTAAGCTTCTAGTTAGAATATAACATTTAAAAAGTGAATGTTTCCTCTGCTTCTCTTGACCTTAGTCTTATGAATGTGGATATTTAAGTCTAGTATGTCCTCCTTATATTAGGTGTCATTCCCTGAGCCAATATATATGGGTAATTATGATTGTAATTTTATGGCTGAGCACCACATGCTGTATATGGGTTTACCCACATCACCATGGCAACTGTGTGGGATCCTTGTTGCCACAGTCCTCATGGTTGGCCTGGTGTTTTAACATTTCAGTAATTGTCAGTGTCATAACTTTTAAAAATTATAGAGAACTGACACTAAGGCCAGATGGCTACTAAATAAAGAAGCTACTGGTCCTCACAACTGTCATGTGGAATTGAGGTGTAAAGAGAGCCATCTGTCAAAGAAGTGAAATAGCTTGACTAAATTATTGTTAAATCCTTCCACCCGTGGCTAATGTTAGGTGGAATCTAGAGGAAGAGCATGATCCTTTACTTAACTTCAGGGTATCAACATAAAATAATAAAGTATTTCAGCTTTGACCTATGGACCAGAAGGTCACGGTTCAGTTCCCAGTCAGGGCACATATCCAGGTTGCAGGCTCAATCCTCAGTAGGGGGCATACAGGAAGCAGCCAATCAATGATTCTTTCTCATCAATGATATTTTTATCTCCCTCTCCCTCTCCCTCTCACTTCCTCTGTCTGCAATCAATAAAAATATACATATATTTAAAAACCTAGGTAAGTTATTTATCTCTTCAGTAAATATTCACTGAATGCCTACTATGTGTCACTCATAATTTTAATTTGGTGTCTGAGCTAGAGAAGTAAATAAAACAGACAAAAATGCCTGCCTTCGTGGAACTTACATTGTTGCTAGGGGGAGATAGATTAAGACAAAATAGGTAAATTATGCATCCTATTAGATGGTGATAAATGCTAAAAATCTAAAGCAGGGAAGCAGGATTTAGAATGTGAGGGAGGATGCATTTTAAATAGGGTGGTCAGACATGACCTTACTGAGAAAAGGACCTTGTATAAACCCCAAGAGGAGAGGGTACCCAGGGGGACTGGGGAAGATGATTCAGGGAGTAGGAAATCACAGGAACAAAATCCAGAGAGGGGCCTGCGCTATCATATTTGAGGAAACAGTTGGAAGGTCAGTGTGGCTGGAGCAGAGGAAGTTGGAGGAAACTACTAGGAGATATTGGCAAAGAGGTCGCAGAGGGTGAGATTCTTGTTAGCATTGCATTGGCCTTGGGTTTCACTTAAGTGACACATGAATCCATTAGAGGATTTGGGCAAAGGAAGGAGTTGAACTGGCTTTTTTAAAAGATCACTTGGCTGTCATGTTAAGAATAAATGGTAAGTGTGGGCCAAAGGAAGGAAGGAAGGAAGGAAGGAAGGAAGGAAGGAAGGAAGGAAGGAAGGAAGGAAGAAAGAAAGAAAGAAAGAAAGAAAGAAAGAAAGAAAGAAAGAAAGAAAGAAAGAAAGAAAGAAAGAAAGAAAGCAGGGAAATAATTAGAAAGCTATTTCAGTAATAAGATGAGAAGTGATGGCTTGGATCCAGGCAATAGGAATGAAAGCAGTGGGTATTTTTAATTATCTCCATGTATTGAGCGCTTCTACATGTCAGGCATTGTGGAAGAGAAATTCAAGTACAGTTTTATCATTTATTCCCCAATTCTATTGGATGGTAGTATTGGAACTTTTTAGAGCAGTAGGTCACTAGTTTTCCAGGACAAGTTGCATTGCAAGTACTTGAACTACATTGGACACTATAGTCCATGCACTGCTCACTCTGCCTCAAGGTCTCTGAGGTTTAAAGTATTGCTGGAATGTGTGACTCAACCAGAAAGAGTCATGCAAGTCTATGAATAGGAGAAATCCATGTCTGGGTATCCAAGGATAATTGAAAGGGAGAGTTTGGATGCTTTGTGGATAAGTGGAGAGGAGGGCCCAGGGAGAGAAAATGGCCTGAGAAAATGGGCGAGAGGGCTGGCGTACAGTCCATTATGAAGAGGGCTCCTATTTGTTTATGGACAAGAATGACAGCATTCCAATTCACAAGTCATGTGATAGAAAGAGCATGGTTCCCTGAGTCACTTGGGAGATAGGACAACGTCCCAATCTATATAATTCTATTATGTGAGCAAGAAATAAACTTTCATTGTATGAGAATACTACCCTGTTTCCTCGAAAATAAGACAGGGTCTTATATTAATTTTTGTTCCCAAAGATGCGCTAGGTCTTATTTTCAGGGGATGTCTTATTTTCCCATGAAGAAGAATACGGTACACATTTATTGTTAAATGAAAATAAAGGAAATTTATTACCTGTATACGGTACTGTAGTATGGTAGTTGTCAACACAAACCAGACAAACTGTGTATCAAGAATTTACTCATTTATTCAATGACAATCATGTCATCATCTTCTGGAACATCATCATAACAATCCAATTCCTGAATTTCCTGGTGAATTTCTTGTGACTCCATTACTTTCAGAATCAGTGGACCAAATCTCTCATGTTTAGCAATAGCACTGTCTTTAAATGAGTACTTCTTGTCAAGGTAGCCTTCTCGCAGTGCATTAGCAATGCAACTGTCAGTGATTTTCTCCCATGAATTCTTCACCCAAGTCACAACTTCTTGCAGTTTAGGTTTCACAAAGTTTCTGAGACAGAGCCTGGGGGGGGGGCCTTATTTTGGGGGGGATGCCTTATATTTCACTCAGAAGGAAACCTGTAAGTAGGTCTTATTTTCGGAGGATGTCTTATTTTCGGGGAAACACGGTAGCAATCTCATAGAAGGAATGTTAGTTACCCTGACGTAATATACCTTCCTAAAGCTGCTGGAAGGCCGCAGCTACCAGACATTTGTTGTGCTATGTAAGCACTATTACAAGAATTAGAGGATCCACCTGTTACCATGGTGATTTTTAATAACCCACTCAACCAATTTTTGGAATATGTCCAGAATATGTGAGCTGTTGCTTTCAAAATATTTTACTGATTAGCCCAAGGCTTCATGAAAATCAGAGTAGGTATTAAATATGACCTAAGTTGCACATGATTTCTTTTTTTAAAAAAATAAACTGTCACTATGAATTCAGGGCATTTATTAAATTTCTATTTATCTCCTTTACCTATTATCACTTTATTTGAATATCCATTAAGCAAGATCTTGAGTTAGTTTAAGAGTTGTAAAAGAGGATGCAAAGTTATCTAATGGCTACCTCTTCCTTCGGGTATCTTATAATTTATCTGGGGAAACCTTTAATATGAGGTTACACATGTTAATTAGAATAATAAATGAAATAAGCCTTAAGAGATCTAGGTATTAGAGAAGATAGAGAATGCTGGTGTCTGGGGGGATTACGCCTAAATGATATAGTTAGCATTTCAGTTGAGTCCTGCAGTTCGGTTGGGCTGTGAGAGGGAGAGTTTGCAGCAGAGTATTCCAAGTTTAGAAAACTAGAGAAACTGAAAAATAGAATTGAAAAAATACAAGGCCTATTCAGATGATAGAGAGTAAATTTACTCAACCAGAGTAAAAGTGTCATATATAGTAACAAATACAGCTGGAATGAAAGTCGACACAGATTTCTTCAGGATTATGCATGCTAGGTCATGAATTGGGGAATTTTTTTACTCCATATTAATTAATTGTTGAAGATTTTTGAGAAAGAAAATGATATCAAAATCACATTTAAAAAGGTTAATTTGACAGTATGTTTCAGAGTTTACTGGCTAAAGGAGAGACTAGTATTTTATTTTAGGAAGCCCCTAGAATTTTAGGGTGTCACATCAGCTCTTGTTGGATAAACTTGGAAGAGTGGCATAAATTTGGTGACTCCTGAGATGAAGGGGATGGGAGGAGTCATGGGTGACTTCAAGGTTTCCATTATAGGTTATTAAGAAAAACTTTGTTAATAGAAAAATAGAGAAAATGGAAAGGGGGAGTAAATTGAGTAGAGAAGATGAGTTTCACTTAAAATATTTCAAGTACTAAATTATGCAGATAAAAAGCAAAGAGATGATTAGAAGTGGGCCTGGTACTTTAACAATATGCAGAAGTAATAAAGACCCCCCTACCCCCACTCCTGCAAAATCACTACCAATAAATACACTACTAGAAGCCTAGGTGGAATCATGAAGAACTCAAAGCGAGGCTAATGAAAAGTGTCCTTGTGTCCGTCCTTGAGACAGTAACTTCAGGAAAAGCAGAGACCATTAGACCATATAAAGTACCATAAAGAAATATGAGATAAACTCATATATTAGTAAATGTCACAAATCTGATTATATTGGCTTACGAGAGGTGATTTTAAATAAATAAAAAGTTATACACACCGGAGACATAATTAGTATAGTGGTTAAGTGCAAGCTGTGCCATTTGACAGGCTAGATTTATATCCTATATCTGCCACTGAATAGCTCTGTGACACTGAACAATTTACTGAAACTCAGATGTAAATTTTGGGTGATCTTAAATGCTTACCTGATAGAGATCTTATGAAAAGAACATGGACTCGTACCAATGAAGCACTTAATGCAGTCTCTTAGTCAGCTCAGTCTACTATGACAAAATACTATAGACTGGGATGTTTAAGTAACAGAAATGTATTTTCTCACTGCTCTGGAGGCTAGACTGTTCTGGAGTGCCAGTAGGGTTGGGTTCTGTTGGAGAACCCCTTCCTAGCTTGCAGGCAGCTGCCTCCTCACATGACAGAGAGAAAGAGAAATGCTCATTGGTTGCTCTTCTTATAAGGACCCTAACCCATCCTGAGGGCCTCACCCTCATGATCTCATAGATCCCATCCCAAATCCCCCCAAAAGCCCCATCTCCCAAAGACCCCCATCCCAAATCTCATCACATTCGCACTTCAGGCTTTAACATAATTTTGAGGAGACACAATTCAGTCCAGAGCACATAGTCTCTCCATTTAGTAAAAGTCAATAAATTGTATTATTATTAGTATTTTTCTTCTGTACAATATTTTTCTCTAGCAATTTCACAGAGCTAAGAATCTCAACACTTCAGAGCGAATAAAAGCATGTGATTCTAAGAAAAAATTCATCCAAAAATTAGATTGTCTGAAAACATAGCTCAAATAAATCTCCCCAGGTCACAGTAGAGAAAAATATAAGAGGTTAGTGCCTTGGTCGGCAAACTGTGGCTTGCGAGCCACATGCGGGTTTTTGGCCCCTTGAGTGTGACTATTCCACAAAATACCACGGCCTGGGCGAGTCTATTTTGAAGAAGTGGCATTAGAAGTTTAAGTTTAAAAAAGTTGGCACTCAAAAGAAATTTTAATCATTGTACTGTTGATATTTGGCTTTGTTGACTAGTGAGTTTGCCGACTACTGGGTTGGTTAGTTCATTGGTAAAGTATGTGTAAATCATGCTTTCTTGAATGTTCCAGGTTTATATGTTTCCCATACCCTGCTTGAATTGGCATTTGTTGCATCTGGGAAATTCTAGAAAACTATTAAAATAGTATTTAAGGGTGTTGTGTGGTTCTAGAACACTGCATTTTATATACTGTAAATTGCTTCAAATGGGGACATATTTTAAATTCTGGATAACTAGCTGTTATTGGATATCACACAGAAGGTTCGGAAAATAAAACTGGTGTTTCAAATCAACCTCAGAAGCACATGGCAAACTTTCTTTAGCAGGAGTTCCCTTGATGCCTGAAAGTGTCAGTTTCTCTGTTGCCATTTTTCCTTCCTCCCATATTTCTCCTTTTCTTTGGAGGAGGTGAAAAAGCAGGCATGGGCAGAGTTTCCTTTTATGCTTTAAGTCTCAATCAGTGACGATAGAGAAGAAACATTTTTATGGTGATTCTTTTTCTAAACTGAAATAGCTGGTTCAAATAGTCACATGTAATTGGCGAGAGCTCTCCCTTGTGAAGTCAGCATCCAGGGTGCAAGGCATCCGCTATCTCATGCACGAGAAAGCAGCAGGGAGAATTGAATTGGATGTCTGCGTCCTTTTCATCAAATAATTCAGCTCAGGAAATCTTTTGGTCCGTGGTTCTACTTTCATAGGAAATTAACTAATTCCCCTTTGTCATATTGAAGATACCCATATAACCCATGGAATACTGAATAGAGACAAATCAATAATTATTATAAAAATTAACAGTTGAATTGAAATTTAAATAATTAGTAAGTAGTTGTCTAGCTGATAATGGGTTTTTCCCCAAAAAAATCAACTTGACTCATCTTAGGGGTTTTGGTTGTAAACACTGGAAACCAATTTTATCTTGGCTCTCTTAAGTAAAATAAATCATAAATATAAATAAGTACAGTTTTTTGGAAGAATCTTGAGGCCTCCCAGGACCTATTGGTAGCTGGAAGACCAAGTCTGAAACTTGGACCAGATCTCTAGGCCGTGAAACAAGAAGCTCAGCTTTCAGCAGTTTAACCGAAATAGAACTGCATATAAGACCTACCACTCACTGCCTTGTAAACACTAGTAAAATCAGGCCATCCTTTTGGTTTAAATCACTTTCTCCAGATTCCTGGGAAGGTGCTTCCAAAGGGTTCATTCCCATTACCTGGCAACCAAGGCCTGGAGAATGCAGGACAAGGCTATGTTATCCTCCCTAGAATGTAGGTGCAGTGAGCTCATCAAAACCAGGAAGGGGATATGGATTCTATGCAGCCAAATAATGAAGATTACTACAGCTTAATTCAGTAATTGGGAATGATATAAGTGGTCTCATCACCACCATCGTTATCATAATTAACATTAATACCGTATTTTCTGGCGTATAAGACAACCCTCTAATTTTACAGTTAAAACATAGGTTTAGGCCTATATTGGCTGTATAAGACTACCCTCCACTTCAAAGAAAAGACTTACTTTGCCGTCAAGATCTGCAGGTAATTTTTGTGCAATTTTGGACTTTTGCCCCCGATTTTCGGTTGACTTTTTTTCGTTTCAAAAGTCATCTTATACACCGGAAAATACGGTAAGCAGTTACTCGCTTGCTAGGCTCTATTCTTACCCCCACTTTCCCAGCACTAGTTCATTGTATGCTACCATCAATCTTATGAAATGGCTAGGGTCCTTTAAAAAAAAAAAAAAAAAAAAAAAAAAAAAAAAAAAGCCCAAACTGGTTTGGCTCAGTGGATAACTGAAAGGTTCCAGGTTGGATTCCGGTCAAGGGCATGTACCTTGGTTGAGGACACATCCCCAGTAGGGGGTGTGCAAGAGGCAGCTGAGCTATGATTCTCTCTCATCGATGTTTCTAACTCTCTATCCCTCTCTCTTCCTCTCTGTAAAAACTCAATAAAATATATTTAAAAAAAGAAAAAATGCTTAGTGAGGTTAAATAACTTGCTCAAGATTACACAGCTAGTAAGTGACCAAGCAGTCTCAAACCTCAGGCTGTACAACTCAAATAAGCTAAGCTAACCATGTGTACACACATGGGTCTGACTTCTGTGCTGCCATTAGACAGTTTTATCGATTATTAAATACACTAGGTGCTTAACAAATATTGGCTCAAAACTCTGCCTTGAATAACTCCGGCTTATAGTTGGTGCTCAATAAAAATTTGTTTCATGAATAAAGGAATGTACTCTATATTATATTTACTAAAAAGACCAGGTGTTCAGTGAAAGGAATCCCAACCCCTCTGGAGTCCCTCCGGACCCCCCACTACCCCGAATGCAGCTCTGAGCCTGTGCTGAGTTGGTGATGCCAGGAATCAAAGGGATCCAGTTCCAGGTTATAATAAAATCAATGCACATTCACAATGGTAAGGTGAGCTGAGTATTCAAGTAGTTTCTTATTTTTTTTTACTTCTTTTTAAACTTGATAAGATCTTAGAAATTGTTTTTAAATGGGAGATTGTATACAGATCTCTCTGTCTTTGTGAATCATTTCATTTTTTAACCCCGTGGCTTTCCTCTGTGATTAAAAAAATATAAATAAATAAATAAATAAATAAACAAACAAACAAACAAATCCTGAAGACTATGCAGGGAAGGGAAGTATTTCAGACTCAGGACAGAAACATCTGCAGATGGGGCCACAGTTAATATAACCAAGGGCAGGTCTCACCTTGACTTACAGCAACAGTTAGACCTAAGAAGTGGGAATTATTTTCAAAGGACAGGAATGTCTCAGTTCTGAATTGCTTCACTCTAGAATAAAGATTAACTTGCTCACAGATTTCTTTGGAGAACTGGTATAACCTTCTCTAAAATCTATAGATTATAAAATAGCAGTATTAATTTGTTATAATAATCAACGGTTCAGATTTCTTCTTGCTCTTTCATTCACGTGCTCTCTCTTGATCCTCGGATCTATTTATAGCTGATATTTTACAGATAAGCAAACTAAGGCTTCAATGAGGTTGACTGGGTTTCCCAGCCAAGGACATATAACTGACAAATAAAGAGCAAAAATTTGAATCTAAGACTCTAAAATTGTCTTTTTTATTATTATTATATTGTGCTTCCTTCTATAAATGCAAAACAAATACATGGAATAGTAGCTAAAACCAGACCAGTAATTTTTTTAATAAAAATTAATAGTTGAATTGGAGCTCAAATAATTAGTAAGTTGTCCAGCTGATAGCTTTGAGCCACCATTGAACCCAATATGGACCTTTGCAGGAAAAATCAGTCCCTCACTGAGTAGTCTCAAGGAGGTTTAGTTTAGTTTCCATGTTATTGGGTTTTGACTTTAACACAGGTACTAAATACCAGTGCACAAGAAAAGACCTTGGTTGTGTTGTACCCTGTTGTGTTGTCCGGTGCTCAGGTGATTGAAGTTACGTTGGGACTGAGCCTAGGAGATAAGAAAGTTAATGTTTCAAAGAATGGTTTCTTCTGTTATACCTCCCAATATTCTCGGTGCAGAGTGTTTGAGAAGTGTTCCGCCCAGATACTAGCGATGTATTTTCAATCTGTTTTTCCTTAGAAAAGTTACCTAATGCCTCAGTTTCCTTGTATAACAAATGAGATTGTCCTACTGGTTTGGCTCAGTGATTGAGCATAGAACCAGGAAATCATGGTTCTATTCCCAGACAGTGCACATGCCCAGGATGCTGCTCCATCCCCAGTAGAGGGCGTGCAGGAGGCAGCCCATCAATGATTCTCTCTCATCATTGATGTTTCTCTCTCTCCCTCTCCCTTCTTCTCTAAAATCAATAAAAATATAAACATATTTTAAAATGAGGTTAATGATAGGGCTTTTATAATGACTAAATTATAATAATAATAATAATTTCTCAGTAAATAGTACCCAGTACTATTAATTAAAATATTTTTATATGTTCATTGAGTGGCCAGATTATTATGATCTCTGAACACATAATATTCTGGCCACTCAGTGTATATCCTATATAATAAAATGCTAATATACAAATTGTCCCCTCTACCAGGAGTTCGACCAGCAGGCAGGCCGGCCAACTGCCCATGTCCCCTACCACTGCCCAGGCTGGCCAGACCCCACCCATGCACAAATTCATGCACCAGGCCTCTAATATATGTATATCTATATACACTGAGAGGCCAGATTATTATGCGTTTAGAGATCATAATAATCTGACTACTCAGTGTATATTTCATTTCCTTCTCAAGTGCTGCCCACAGAAGTTAATAAAGATGATTATTCTCAATTTTAAGTGACAGAAAATGACAATTTCAAAGTGACTTTATGTTTTAAAAAGTTAGGGTAGATACCAGCACAGAAAGGTCAGTCTATAGACCTTTACATTGAGTTTAAAATTCCCCTTTACTACATTTTAACTTTATGTCACTGGCATTTTTATTTTAACTCTCTGAGCCCAAATTCTCTCATATCAACAAAAGCAGAATATAATGCTTAGTTTATATGTTTGCCCTGAGGATTAAATGAGGCAATGAATATAAATCAATTAGCATCTAGCATCTGTGGGGTAATTTCTTCTCCCATCTCTTATCCTTTAATGACTACTTTTAAAATATTTCAGAATAAAATAGTTTATAGAAAATAACCATTGTCATGGCTGCAAGTGGTATCATTGTGATTGTATAGTAATATCTGTAATAAAGAAACCAGTCCTAATGGTGCAGTAACTAGCATCCTCAGAAAAGGGAGCTTCATAAGGACATTTTTTATAAAAATGATCATAACATTTTGTACAAATATCTCTACACTAATCAAATATCTTGTATTACACGTGATAATTAATCTTCCATGTATACAATTTGTGAACTCTGCATTTTGTGCTTTAATTCTTTGCGGGAAATTTATAGGCCGCAATGTAATTCATTTTTTCAATTTTCTACTTCATTTCAATTATGGTGCTTATTATATGAGATGGGGTTTTCATTTATCATGCTTGTAATTTTTAATTAGAAGTTAAATTTTTAGCATCCCTTATTTTCAGAAGCATAAACATTACGTAAGTAAAAAAAAAAAACAGAGTAGTTCTCACATATTCACAGGTGCAAAAAGAACTTTTATAAATGAATTAGACTCATCTAGTGATCTCTCATACATAAATTGTACTAGGTGTACAACCACAGCAGCACAAGTCTCTAGTTACTTAGTACCTCTACATATCTTGACTTCTGAACATGTTGTCTCCAAGTCTCACTACTCTACAAGCAGTTATTAATTTCCTTATTTTCCAAATAAGGAAGCCCTGGGGAAAAAAAAGAATTACTCAATCCTACCTGGGAAACTGTAGCACGACTTCACAGTAATGTATCATTAAACTGTGAGGATAGACAAAGCCACGCAGGAAAGTTCTGGTCTAGGAATCTGGTCTGAGTTTAAAAATGAAAATGAAATGCTATGGCTTTTTGCCATTTACTCTTTTGAATAATAGCATAACCACCAGCCTTCATATCCCGGTGGAATTCTTCCTTCATTTACACACCATATGGAAGTTCCTCAAAATACTGTAATGTGAATGAAAGAGATATGCTAGCTGAAATAACATCCATCAGAGGGCTGCCAACCGGCAGTTAGTGGTGAATCATTTAAATTGAAAATTTGGCGATCTGCACGTAGAAGTGTAGGATCCCTGTTGAGTTTCTGTAGCTCCCTGAAGATGTCTCCTTTCCGCAGATACTGCCATCATTTGCATTTTAATATCAACATTTAGAGGTCAGCCGCCTGTATTTCGGGCACAGTTATAAATTGGAGTCCCTGCAGAAAATCTAAACCGGAGTATCTGTAGGGGACCGGGTACAACTCTAAATTCCCAGTGTTTCCTGATGCACAATACACACAAAGTGTCAGGAAAGGGGATGGATGATTTATGTAACGTCATTAGTTACTTCAACCCTTGCATACACTAACCTTTCCTTAATGACATCACTAGTCTCTGTCCAAGCCCTAGATCACATAAATGACTAGTCCCTTATTTTTTTTTTTTTATTAATCTTAACATATGCTCCCAAGAAGCTACCTGCATCTTCATTATATTTTTAACTCCTCTCTCTGGCCCACTACATTACCCATCACTCATTATGATCCGCCAATGTCTTCTTGACAATGTTAACCACTGTTCTGGATGCTGAGAGTGCAATAATAAGCATGATCAATGTGGGATTAGCCTGCAAAGAGCTGGCTGTCTATTCTGAACTAATCTCTGAATCTCGCGGTATGTTTAGCGGGTTTTGTTTAATAAATGTTAAATGAAAGAATTAATTGCACACTCTATACCACAGTGTTGGAACTGTGGGGGATACAATATAAACAAGGCAGTTTTAGCCTTCAGGATGCTCATACTCTGTGGTGGGCACAGACAAGCACATAGATAATGCTAATGCTTGGCAGAGAGCATTACGTGTTGTAATGGAAGTATAAACACATTTCTGTGGGAGCAGGTAATGGCAAAAGATTAATTCTGGCTTGGGGGATGCTCTGCCCTTCTGTCACAGCAGGAAACAAATTATGGTGTCATCCACTGAGCATATCTGGAATCCATTTGCCAGAGGCATGAGGAATGAGTAGATCCAGAAAATAAATGAGAGTTGGGGGAATTTGTTTCACTGCAATTCTTTTTCATTACAGCGTTACAGTATGTTATCCAATGGCATCTTCCAGATTGATAATCTCCATTCTAGAAAATATTTGAATCCCTTCCATAGAGCCTGCTTTTCTTTACTATTCTTCCCCAATTGGTAGGTGGAGAGGAAATAATGAGGACCATCTGAATGCATTTTAGTATTTAGCATAAAAACTAACACAAAGACCTAATAAGATTTTTAAAAAACACAGTTGTCAATTTCATTACTCTGTAGTCATGAGCTAGCTTGCTGAAAACAATATTCAGTTATTCTTGTGGTTATCCCCCCCCCCCCCCCCATATGAAAATAGCACTAACCCAAGAGTTTGGACAAAAAGGTATTGGGTCAGCTACCATCAAAGGTATGACTTTAGGAAAATTCTTTTCCTTTTATTGGCCTTATTTCCATCATCTATAAAATGAATTTATTAGACCAGATTAGGCAGTCCCAATCTCAGATGACTATAGGAGCCAAAGAGGTTAAAAATAGAAGCAGGTCAGCATTTGCCAGGTGGGAATGTGAAGCCAGTATTGTGACATCTGAGTTTGTCAAGAGTCTACAAAGCTGGATTCTGTATGTGAAATTTCCACAAAATAGCATTCAGGCTGAAAAAGAATAAAGGAGTTCAGCCCAAGGGCTCCCTTTTTGCAGCTTGTAACCTAGATGCTTCCCCAAGTCTCTCACATCTCAACTACCCTCTGATTCCACATTGTTAAAAGTCGGTCTGATTTCCCTTTGTCTAACAGCTACTAAGCTTCGAAGTTCCGGTTCCCCGTATGAATGAAAGAGCATGTTTTGAACGCTACAAAGTTAAATTGTCATCACAGATTGGAGGATTCAGTTTCTGCTCATCCTTGTGGGGCCTTCTGATTTGATGAAACAATAGGAAAATTAGGGTTGAACGTTCAGTGTTCAAAATTAGAAGTCCAGTTTTGAAGAAACAGAAACAGCCTTCCCTCCCTCTCCTTTTCCTCAGTGCGGGCTGCTGTGCGGCAGATCCGGCCCAAGAGCAGTTGGCAGGTTTGAGTTGGCACACATCCTCCTGCCTCCACTGGCCCGGCCCATAGCGGACGCTAAAAACTAACCCTTACCAGAGGAAATACTGCTGGGTGAAGTCCAGCTCTTTTAGGCATTTGCATGCCAAGCCAGTAACATGTCCTCTCTTTCCTACTTATTGAATAAGAAAAGAAATCTGGAGAAAATGAGCCCTTTTATGACAGACACATGGGACTTTAAAATCTGCCTAATAAGGTAAAACTCTTTATACCCTCACAAACTTCTATCACTGAGCCTCTGCCTGGCCTTACATGCTAAGGTTTTTGAAGAAAGAGATACTACACTGAGTGGCCAGATTATTATGATCTCTGAACCCATAATAATCTGGCCACTCAGTATATATATAGATATATTAGAGGCCTAGTGCATGAATTCGTGCATGGGTGGGGTCTGGCCAGCCTGGCCAGGGGGAGGGTTCATGGGCGGTTGGCTGGCCTGCCCGCTGGTCAAACTCTTGGTCAAGAGGACAATTTGCATATTAGCCTTTTATTATATAGGATATACACTGAGTGGCCAGGTTATTATGCGTTCAGAGATCATATTAATCTGGCCACTCAGTGTATATTACTCAAGTTTGTATCACCAGCATCCAGCACAGTGTCTGACATACAATAAGAACTCAGTAAATGTCTGTTTAATCAATAACTTAATCTCTGAATGTGTCAGCAAATAAATTAACTATTGAGCCAGAATTTCTCTCTAGGGTCTGACTAGCAAGAACAAAGGATGTGACTATAACTGAAATTATTAAGACATCTATAGAAAGATTGCATCAACCAAAGGAGAGCAGGATGCTTAGGAATGGAGACAGAAGATCCATAAAAGGTGGTGGGACCCTTACAGCATTCCCAGTGACTGTAGACAGTCCCCTTTCTAGGTAGCATCTCATGATTCTGGACATTTCAGACATAATGTTATCTTATGTCAAATATTCATTTTAAAAATACAGGAAATCTGGTCATCTTCAGGTTATAAGTTTGCACCAACCGTCTGTGACCTGAGAGCCCATGATCAGGGCAGTTGCCCAGGCCTTTGCAGTGCTGTCAGTATTTACTGTTCATGTGTCTCCTTGAGGGGCCAGTCTTGGATCCAGGCAGAGTTGAATCCCATAGTTCACTTCTCAAAACTTTGGTATGCTGACTAGGGTCAAACCATGCCTGCACAACTCAGAGGGGAATCTAGGAGTTGATCTTCAATTTTGTAGGGTCACTTTCTTGATCTCTGCCCTGCTCTATAGTCTCCCTGACACTCCAGGTCCCAGCCTCTCTTATTCCCCTCCTTGTCTTCTGTGTAGAAGCTATAGGTTTTAGATCCTAGCTATGTCTCATACTTTCTGTTCCTTCAGCTAGATTATCATGAGAGCCAAGTGGGGAGAGTTCTAGAGAAAGGAACAAAGCAAGGGCAGGGGGAAAGGGGGCGGAGGCTGGGGTTTTCCCTTCATACTCGTGGGGCACAGTTTCTTTGGTTACAGAGAATGGTCCCCACTCTAAGTTACAGGTGTTTGCCCTGCCACATTTGCCTTTGCCACTCTCCCCTACCCCCCTTGCAGAGATGCCGGGGACTTGCATAGGAAAACAAACAAATAAAAACAAAAACAAAAAATGGCTTTTCCCCCCACTCTCTCTGCCTTGTAGGGTGCCCTTTCCACTCTTAAGACCAGTAATAGAGAGCTCCTCTCGGTTCCCTTGGTGCCTGCACCTGGGCCTGGTGCACAGCCCATGTTTGCGGCTGCCTTTGAGTCCAGGAGGAAAGAGATCCAAGAATCTCTTGCACGGTTCAGTGGCGTTATGAATCCTGGTTTTCTTCCCTAGTTCTCCTGTTCCCGTTACTTTTCAGGACAGAAAGTCATCCCACCCAGGGTTCTTGGCTGTATTTGGTGGGGAAAACAAGGCTAAGAGTGCTTTCTCTATATTGACTGGGCCTGGATGTTTGCCATGTAGTTTTATGAGATGATAAAATCACACTGGTTGCTTAATAGTATTGTCCGGTCTATCTGGCAGATCCTGTTGTAAGCTGGCATTGTTTTATTTTATTTAGTGTCTTCCTACAAAGGAAAAATTGCTTCAGTAAACTGATTTGACAATCTGAATAGCTATGAGACACCACTCCTCATTCATGTATTTTATATATGTTAGTAGTGCCAATGATGTTTCAGGTATAGGGCTAGGCACAAGGGCTATGTCTGGAACTGACACAGAATCTTTGTCCCTGGGTAGTATGATAGATCAGAGTAGAGAGATAAATTGAGAGTAGAATGACAAAGCTCTTAAAGGTCAAGAAAAGGTATTTACAGTATAATTTGATTAGCAACTGAATGGTTTTGATTGGGTGCTAACAAAATCAATATTGTGCTTTAGAAAGACGACTCCCTATATATCTAGATTGGAAGTACAGAGGCTTAGGTAAGGCAAGATTGGAGGTAGTAGTAAAATCTATTAGGAGGCTGTTGTAGTAACCCAAGCAAGAAATTAATGCAATCTGGACTTAGTCAAAATAAATCATGCTATATCTATACCAGGGAACAGGATACAGCCAGTAAAAGAGTCTGGCATCTCTGTGTTAAAAAAATGATCAGAAAGGAAGAAAGGTGTTAACTCTCTGAGATTGGTCCAATAATAGATTGTGACATTTCTCCAAGAAAAACACTCCAAAGCCTTACATTATACAGCCCCTCAAAGAACACGGTTGGCACATTTGCCCTAGCTCCGTGGTCAGCAACCTGGGGCTCTCGAGCCACATGTGGCTTTTTGCCTCCTTGAATATGGCTCTTCCACAAAATACCATGGCCTGGGTGAGTCTATTTTGAAGAAATGGCATTAGAAGAAATTTAAGTTTAAAAAAGTTGGCTCTCAAAAGAAATTTCAATCGTTGTACTGTTGATATTTGGCTCTGTTGACTAATGAGATTGCTGACCACTGCCCTAAATAATACCCCTGCTTTGCAATATACTTCTTTCAGATCTTTACAATTTGTTTATGGAGAAATAAACCAGATCATTAATAACAGAACATGGGTCAGGAACCACGTAACATAAATCAATTTATTTCATCAAATGCTTTATAAGTATAAACTTATTTCATACTTGTATAAAACTATTTTAGTTAAAATAAAGCATTTTCAAGTAAAAAATAGTTAGACACTATCATTAAACCCATTTTCTTCAGGCACAGAATGGTTAATGACCTTGGCCAAAGTCACACAGCCTAGCTGTGATTCTAATCTGCTGCCTGCTTCCAGAACCTGTTCTGTCTCTATGCTCTGCTGCTCTGAGGAGTTGACATGCACTCGCTAACATAAAGTAAGACAATATCTTTTTTTAAAAATATATAATTGCAGAAACCGGTTTGGCTCAATGGATAGAGCATTGGCCTGTGGACTCAAGGGTCCCGGGTTCTATTCCGGTCAAGGGCATGTACCTGGGTTGTGGGCATATCCCCAGTAGGGGGCGTGTGGGAGGCAGCTGATCGATGTTACTCTCTCATTGATGTTTCTAACTTTCTTTCCCTTTCCCTTCCTCTTGAAGAAAAATCAATAAAAATATATTTTTAAAAATATATGTTTTGACTTCAGAGAGGAAGGGAGAGAGAGAAAGAAAGAGAGAAACATCAATGATGAGAATCATTGATCAGCTGCTTCCCACATGCCCCCCAGGGATTGAGCCTGCAACCCAGACATGGCCCTTGACCTGAATCAAACTAGGACCTTTCAGTTTTCAGACTGAGGCTGTATCCACTGAGCCAAACTGGCTAGGGCTAAGATAACATCTTGAAGATTCATCCCCTTTAGGACTATGTGGAGGTAGGAAGGGGGTGGACATAGAAAGAGATCAAAACCTAAGGAAATAAGAGGCAGAAAAACTCTCTAACCAACTTATCCCCCACATCTACAAATATCTGTTATATTGATTGCTTTTAAGTGTGGGTAGCACTTCCCCCTCTATACAAAAAGTTAAACTTGCCAGTTATGTACAGCCAGTTATCTTGATTCCCTTAGTTTTTTCATCTATAGTGGAAAGAGCTCTAAGTTCACTGAGTTTTCTGAAATTAAAGCATTTTGTAAAGTATTTATTTTGTTAGTACACATTTCAACAGAGCTGTGTTGGCTTCCTGAAGGTGAGAGCTCAGCCATGAATTGCTTCTTCTAATGAAAGAACGAGTTTGGAAAGTAGATGGAATGGTGTAGGCAGAATTCAAATTTGAATATCTCTAAATTGAACCCCCACTGCAGCCCATATGCTAAAAACAATTTAAAATATCTTCCTTTTAAAATACGTATATCAAGCAGAAAAAGCATTCGATAAAATCCAATACCCTTTCCTGATAAAAACTCTTAACAAGGTGGGAGTACAAGGACCATATCTCAACATAATAAAAAGCTATATATTATATAATAAACCCATAGCCAACATTATACTCAATGGGCAAAAACTAAAACCAATCCCTCTAAGAACAGGAACAAGACAGGGATGCCCACTCTCTTCACTCCTGTTTGACATAGTACTGGAAGTACTAGCCATTGCAATTAGACAAGAGGAGGAAATAAAAGGCATCCAAATTGGAAAAGAAGAAGTAAAGTTATCTGTATTTGCAGATGACATGATATTGTACATAAAAATCCCAAAAGACTCCATTAAAAAACTAATTGACTTAATAAATGAATTTGGCAATGTAGCGGGATACAAAATTAATGCCAAGAAATCCATGGCATTTCTATACACCAACAGTGAAACTACAGAAACAGAGACTAAAAAAGCAATTCCATTTACCATCGCACCAAAAAAATTAAGATACCTAGGAATAAATTTAACTAAGAAAGTAAAGGACCTATTATATATGCGGAAAACTACAGGACACTGAAAAAAGAGATAGAGGAAGATGTAAAGAGATGGAAGAACATACCATGTTCATGGATTGGTAGAATCAACATCATCAAAATGTCCATACTTCCTAAAGCAATCTATAGGTTCAATGCACTCCCCATTAAAATACCAACGACATATTTCACCGACCTAGAAAGAACTCTCCAAAAGTTCATTTGGAACAATAAAAGACCCCGAATAGCCACAACAATCCTGAGAAAGAAGAGTAAAGTTGGAGGGATCTCAATACCAGACTTCAAACTATATTACAAAGCCACGGTTCTCAAAACAGCCTGGTACTGGCACAAGAACAGACATGTAGATCAATGGAATAGAATCGAGAACCCAGATATCAACCCAAATCATTATGCTCAATTAATATTTGACAAAGGAGGCACAAATATACAATGGAGTCAAGACAGTTTCTTCAATAAATGGTGTTGGGAAAATTGGACAGACACATGCAAAAGAATGAAACTAGATCACCAACTTACACCATTCACAAAAATAAACTCAAAATGGATACAGGACTTAAACATAAGACAGGAAACCATAAAAATACTAGAAGCATCCACAGGCAGCAAAATCTCAGACGTATGCCAAAAGAACGTCTTCACTGATACTGCCCCTAGTGCAATGGAAGCTAAAGAGAAAATAAACAAATGGGACTACATCAAAATAAAAAGCTTTTTTTACAGCAAAAGAAACCATCAACAAAACAACAAGAAAGCCCACAGTGTGGGAGAACATATTTGCAAATACCACTGATAAAGGCTTAATCTCCAACATTTACAGACAGCTTATACAACTAAATAAAAGGAAGATGAATGATCCAATTAAAAAATGGGCAATGGACCTAAATAGAACATTTTCAAAAGAAGACAGAAGGAAGGCCAAAAGGCACATGCAAACATGCTCAAAGTCACTAATTGTCCGAGAGATGCAAATCAAAACAATAATGCGGTACCATCTCACACCTGTCAGAATGGCCAACATCAACAAATCAACAAACGACAAGTGTTGGCGAGGTTGCGGAGAAAAAGGAACCCTCTTGCACTACTGGTGGGAAAGCACACTGGTGCAACCACTGTGGAGAACAGTGTGGAGTTTCCTCAAAAAACTGAAAATGGAACTCCCATTTGACCCAGTAATCCCACTTCTAGGAATATATCCCAAGAAACTATAATAGAAACACCAATCAGAAAGGATACATGCACCCCTATGTTCATAGCAGCACAATCTACAATAGCCAGAATTTGGAAATAGCCTAGGTGCCCGTCAGCAGATGATTGGGTCAAAAAACTATGGTACATCTACACAATAGATGTACCCATAAAAAAGAAGGAATTCTCATCATTTGCAGCAACCTGGATGGAATTGGAGAACATCATGCTGAGTGAAATAAGCCAATCAATGAAAGAGAAACACCACATGACCTCACTCATTTGTGGATAATAAAGAACATTATAAACTGATGAACCAAAATATAGATATAGAGACAGTAAATTAACAAGCAGACTGTCAAATTACAGTGGGGAGGGGAGGAAGATCTGGGGGAGATAATAGATCAACCGAAGGACTTTTATACATGCATATAAGTACAACCAATGGACATAAAACTCTGGGGAGGAGGGGATATGTGGGAGGGAGGGAGGGGGGCAAAAAAAATCAATAAAATATATTAAAAATAAATAAATAAATAAATAAATAAATAAATAAATAAATAAATAAAATACGTATATCAAAATGAACTGAGAAATTACAAAGGCTGAAGTTCCATTAGTTTCTTCTAGCAAGTTTTTTTTTTTAATTTGCAATCATATGAAATCTTTAGGTGACAAGGGAAAAGAGTCACTAGGAACTTCTATGAGACCCTAATGTTCCCCAAATAGGCCAATTGGTACCAGATACTCAATAGTAATAAACAATTCAACAGACTGTGTACAAATACATGTGTGCTCCTTGGTTTTTAAGCTCTTGCTGATGGTCAGCTCTTTCTATATATTACTGGGCCCAGGTCTTCAGCAGCACCAGTGGGCACTATTCAAGGGGACAGACACAAAGCATTTTCCAGGAAAGATCCAATATTATTGCTAGTTTATTCTCTCTAACTTTAGCACTTAATTAAAAATATTTTAATATTTCAGGGAGTGTATATTTCCAGTGAAAAGCAATGTTATATAGCAAAAAAGACACTAATCTTAGTGCTAGAATTTCTTATCTACTTCTGATTTTTACTATCTCTGTAACCTCGGAAAATCTAATTAACCTATCTCCACATCAGTTTATCTCTACAATTAGGACACAGTATTGATGCACATCACTGGCACACACAAAAATTATTTTGACAACTGCCAAACAAATGCAAATTTTCATTCTTGCACCCATTCAACAAAGAATACAGGAACCATTCCCTAGGCACTGTGATTTGATTTGCAAATAAGTGAATAAGGCACAAGTTTTGCCTTTGTGCCAATTGCTGTCTTCTATAAACAAGGCATAAAAAAGATCAGAAGGAGAATATGAAAGATGAGCACCTGAGACCTCTATTGAACATCACACCAGAGGAGACCTTTGATTTGCTTTTATTCTCCAACCATAAAACATAGTGATTAAAAGTTATCACGATTTATATTTTTATATAGTTATTATTTATAAAGGACCTACCTGTGCCAGCCCTTGTATGAGGTACTTATGACTTTCCTATAACATTTAATTCTCATATCATCCTTGCAAGGTGAAGGTCTTCATTTAACAAATGATTAATTTAACCTTAGAGGAGTTAAGTAACTTGTCCAAGTCACAGGGCTAGGAAGACATGAAATAGGAATGTAAACCTAGATTTCTCAATTCTGCTGATTAGATGAAAAATAAAAACGAGAATCAACTACCCCATGTTTAATAGACATAAAAACACTAATTGCTGAATTCTGATAGTGGGTTTGGAGATGACCACAAGATGCCCTATTTTCTGGAAGTAGTATCAATCAGGTGAGTAAATCTACCTCTATTTAAAGATTTAAACAGAGGAAAATAAACAATGGACTAATTTGGGGACTGGATAGTTCAAATTCTCTAAGTGTGCCTACATTGCTATAGTAAGGTATACAGGGTGCCTATGAGAGGTGTGGGGAAAGTAATAGAGAGTTTGGAAGGGCAGGCTTAATTTTAGGATCTGCAATCATGGTGTTCTTCATGAAGGAAGTTCTCTTGGAGCCATTGAAAGTAGGTAGGATTAGTGTTAGTACAGTCAGGGAGGAAAATAAAATAGTAGTGATAGTCCAGTTAGAAGGGACAGTTCTTTAATTCTTTCAACAAATCTTTGTTGAGGACCCACTATGTGCCAGGCACTGTTCTAGGCACTGAGTAGTGAACAGAACAGGAAAAAATCCCAGACCTCATGAGTTTTCATTTCAGTGAGTAGATGAATAAATAAGGCAGATATATAAAATATGTAGCATTTTAGGCAGTGGCAAGAAGAAAAATAATATTGGGGAAGGTGACAGGGAGAGTGTGGAAATGCATTTTAGGCAGGATATCCAGAGGCCGTCTCACAGAGAGGACAATATTGAATCAAGACCTGCATTGGGAAGGGAATGCTCTGCAGATCTCTGAGGCAGTGCATTCCAGGTAGAAGGACAGTAAGTACAAGGGCCAGGAGGCAGAACCACACCTGGGCATATTTGAGGACCAGGAAGGATATTAGAGTGCCTAGAGAGGAATAATTTAAGTGCAAAGAACGAGAAAGGAGTCAGAAGGGTAAAGCTGGAGCACCATGAGCCAAACTTCTGTATGACTTTTTGGGTCAGTATAAGGACTTGGCTTTTACTTTCGGTAATAAGGGAGCCACTGGTAAGTTTGATGAAAGGAGTGTCATGATCTGACATATTTTAACAGAATTTTCCTGGCTATTTTGTTGAAAATCAGCTTGAATAGAAGGAGTATGGGCAAAGGTAGAAAAGAGACCATTTAAAAGATGATTCCTGTAATGCAGGCAGGAAATGATATATCCTGCACCTGGCAGAGGTAGATCTGTATGAACTAATTTAATTCTGGATGTATTTAGAAAATAGATCAAATAAGATTTGATAAGTTAGGAAGCAAAGAGAGGAATCAAAAGTGTCCCCAGTATATTTGACGTAGCACATAGAGAAATTTCCAGCAGCAGAGGGGAACGTGGAAGTATGAATATACTCAGTGTAGAGAAGGAAATTGTAAGATTTGGCTGGCAGCATGGGGCCAGTGTCAAGTCTTGAAAAGGAAGCAGGATTCCTCCTCTTATACTTGTCAGGATTAATTATGCTAGTTTTCCTAGTGATCCTCTGTTCTAGTACTCAGGGAAACTTAAGAGTGTCGTCAGCATTTGGGCCAGCAATCAAGGACAGGATAATATATCTCTACAGTTTGAGAACTCTTCAAGAACCATGCTATCTTGAGTTCCTTTTTATCCCACTTAAAGAAAACTTTTCAATGAATGGCAAACCTCTGATTTTCCTTTCACCTATTACCATGCTTTTCCTATATGTCTCATTCCTCTGCATTCTTTAGTCACTGGGCCTGGTAGTAAATTCTTCCTCCTATATACTCCTGCCCATATCCATGTCATCTGCCCTAGACTACGTCATTTCCAGTTATCACTGGGATTGTTGCACTGCCTCCTATTGGTTCTTCCAAACTCCACTCCTACAGCCCTTTAAATATTTCTCCACACTGTAGCAAAATTGTCTTTCTAAAATAGAAACCTGATCAGGTTCCTTCCTAGTTTAAATACTAAAGAGGATCTCCATGTTCTTATAATAAAGTACAGCAAACTTAAAGTGTCTTCCTCCACTACTTCCGTTCTCCCCATTCTCCTACCTCCCATTCCATGTTCTGGCCATTTCGATCTTTGTAAAGTTTCCCAAACGCAGTATGCTCTATCTCGTCTGTGTACTTTCAGGCATGTTTGGAACACTCTTCCCTTCTACACTTTATCCAACTGATACTCAACCATAATGCTCAGCTTCAGTGAGCTTCTAGGTCTGGTGCCCTTCCCGATTCAGTCTTACCTCAGCACTTGTCAAACCAGATGCTCATGATGCCTTTAGAATCTAAGTAAACAAGATGCCTTTAGAATCTAAGTAAATAAGAGCAAGAATCATGTCTCTCTTGTTCAACATTATGTCCCTCAATCTCAGCAAGTTTTGAGTAGTGACTGTTGAATTAATAACCCAAATTGAATGTTAATTCTTTAATGCCACTTTCCAAGAGCCCTTCATTGGAAGGGATTTCCCCTCTTTTGGCCTTTATGGATTTTAACTCCACTTACTTATATAACAGATTTACCACCTTATACCTTTCACTTTAGTTATATAATTTATCTCTATTATTGAACAAGTTTCTTCTTAAGTGCAGAATCCATGTACAATTCATGTTTGTAGTTTCCCTAGCTCATCTGCCACATAGCTTTATATATACAACACAGACTCCAATAAAAGTTTATTGAATTAATTAATGAATTAATGGAACTTAAATGTTATCTACAGCAATAAAAGAGAAAGATGCAAATTGACTGTACCTTTGTGACACCCACCAATCAGGAGTGAATATGCAGATTAACCCAACAAAGATGGCAGGTTAATTTGCATACATGGATGCCCAGCAGACAGGGGAGGGATGCTTGCATCATTGCCATGGTGATGATGCAGGTATTTCATATCGCCCCAGCCACTCCAGGCCTCTGAGCACCGTGGGAAGGCAGAAAGGCAGCTTCAAGCCAGAGCAAAGGCTGTGCCAGCAGCCGGGGTAAGGAAGGCCCATTCTGTATGAATTTTTGTGCATAGGGCATCTAGTATAGTCTAATTTATGGAGAGCATATGCTTTGAAGTTGGAAGTAACAGGTGATAAATCTAAGTAGGTAAGTTGAGGCAAGGTAGTGGAGGATCTAGTTTGCTCAGTTAAGTAAGAACTTAATGATTTGGACACTGGAAATTTGTTGAGGATTTGTTGAAGTATGTGATCACAGATGAGTTCAGGGAGATTAATTCATCCTTGAGGTAACTTTTTTTGATAGATAAGTGGAGCACTATCCTGCATCCATTTCCAAAGTTGGGTAAAGGGGTAAGTGAACCTTGGTAATGTTAGGGATTCAGATCCTTTGGGATTATGAGGTGGAAAAAAACACATACAAGAAGTAGAAGACAATTACTAGGCATAGTATGTTGGCTCTTGGGTCCTAGTTTTACCTCTGGTTCTAGCGATAATATCACTCCACTGCATTCTCGAATTATTCAAAATTATTCAGAGTCTTAGATGTAGGTATAGTAGAATTAAATCTCAAAGTTAATTCCTAATTTGTTTCCCAACAGGTTCTCTGACTCTGAGAACACATCATGTTCAAGATTCCAAAATGGGATTTGTGATCAATGCGATCTACTCCATGGCCTATGGCCTTCACAATATGCAGATGTCCCTCTGCCCAGGCTACGCGGGCCTCTGTGATGCAATGAAGCCCATCGATGGACAGAAACTTTTGGACTCCCTGATGAAAACCAATTTTACTGGGGTTTCCGGAGATATGATCTTATTCGATGAGAATGGAGACTCTCCAGGAAGGTATTGTCACAATTTTCCTCTAGACAATAGATCATGAACAACAGTCATCTCTTGATCCTGAGGGGCCTTTTTATCTCCATGGTAGTTATCCATACATCCTGGTCATGTTTGACTAGCTCTGACATCACAAAGTGAGAAGAGACAGAGAGGGAAAGCCCTATTTCCTGTGGCCAGGGAAACACATTGATGCTGATGTGCAAAACATGGTCTTGGAATCATCCCCATATTTCAGACATATAAACATAGAAGCAGGGGTCTCACGTTATCACAGATAATCAAGAGCAAGTTCTGTTTGCCATGTTATTCCTTGTATTCTAATCTCTTCTTAGGTCATGAAGCTATTCTGAAATAGGAACAATTCAATCTGCTATTTCAGAAATAGGCATGAGGCACTGTTATATTGTTTGCTGTCCCTACAGAGAGTTACAAGTCATATTTTATTTTCTTATCCTCCAACTGGAGCACTTTCTCCCTTCTCAAGGACTAAATTGCCTTTTTCTCTGAAATTTCACCTTCCATTACTTATAGAGAGGAGCCTGAAAATATGAACTTAACCATAATTATAGATCAACCTCCAGGGAAAGCCCTGAAGTACCTAGAACTTATCAGAATTCACATCTATTTCATACTCCAAATTCTTAAGTGACTCTTCATATGAAACTTTTAATCCATGAGAGACGCTGTCATTGAAATGATATTCTCAGTTGTAGCAAGACTGAGTCTTCACTCCGCCTTGCTGCAGAACAATAGGGATCCTTCGATCTCCCCCTGTTAAATTTCAAGTACTCTTCCAGTAGCAGATTATGTTTGACAGCTGCGCTTGCAGGGGGTGACCTGAAGGAGCGTTTGCAGTTGACCATGCCAAAGGTTTCAATAGTCTCTCCAGGACTCAGGTGCCTACACCTTGGTTTAGCTTGGTCCATATTCCTGAGGTAAGCTGGAGCTTGTCTCTGATGCAGCCCTTACCATTTCATCAACTGGAATTCTCAGTTACAGCTGGTGTCAAGACATGCAGCCAAGAGGAAAGCTGGATATTTTCTCTGTTCTAGAGATGTGAAGATGATTGTTCCGGGCAGGGTGTTGGCTAAGATAGGCTGACTTTTCATATGTGGTTTTCTAATTTTTGGCTATTCAGTTTATCCATTACAGGGTGGGAAGGGTGCAGAGTGGGAGGGAGAGATACAAGCATTTACCCAGGGTCAAAATTGGCTCTGTTGTAATGCTTCTTGGGGCAGGTAGACCAATGAGCTCAATCTTTGGGCTTAGGTCAAGGCCTGTGCTCTGGTATCTACACATGGATTTATCAGTCCTGTAAACATCCTCACAGTGCTGACATCAGCTTGGGGCTTGTTCACAGATGTTGTGATTACAGCTTCACCATTCAGTTTTCATTTCATATATCCAAGCCATTTCCACAAGTCAGATAGTGAATAAATGGCTCAGTTTTATCCCAATGGGAAATCTTAACGAGTCACTGTCTCATTTACAATCCTCCAAATATGCTGTAATGAGAGATTTCCGATGCTGGTTCTTAACATGTTTTTGTTTGAGTGTGAATTTTTTTTAAGACTCAGATAAAATTTGTAAATATTCTCTTAATAACAATATATGTAACATTTTATAATTTCTGGGAATTCAGTTGTTTAGAGATTTCCCATGTATTACTATGGTTGGGTATTATATTAACTCATTAATAAATAATCAGAATTGGCTTCTGAAGGCATGAGCCAGACTTAGGAAAAGGTGGTTTGTAACCTTTTCCAACGAATACAGTTATATTTACAAAATAACTAAAACTAACATTGAGGGTGTGTTCTGGATCAAACACTAAGCTAAATCCTCTACATTTGAATCCTATGGGATAAGTAATATTATTATTCTCCTTCCAGATGAAGGCTTCCAAACAGGCTCACAAAGGTTTAATGACTCGCCCAAAGACACATTCTAACACATGGTAGTCAATATTCTTACTCAGTCTATTGGGCTTCAACTCTTAACCATATACAACATCCTGCCAATTAACCGGGATCATAATAAAAAAGCCATTGTTTTCTGAGAAATGCATTTGAAGGCATTATGTTGTTAGTTCTGCGGATTAAAAGTTACAGCTTTGCTAGATCAAAGGCATTCCAAACCAGAGGAAGGAGCCTGGGGTGGTCAAATGTTCCCTTAAAATGTGAGTCCCAAAGCCAGAGCCTAAACAGAGGAAGCAGGGAGAGGCGGCAGCTCACTCAGGCACCCACACTTGTGGATCATTGAAGAGTAAACTAGAATCATTGCTTTTATTTTTTTTACTAAATTATTATCTGTGTACATATCTTACCATTGCCCCCCCCCTCGATACCTATCCTCCCTCCCCAGAGTTTTGTGTCCATTGGTTGTACTTATATGCATGTATACAAGTCCTTCCGTTGATCTATTATCTCATTGCTTTTAAACCTCACATCTAATTAGCGTCCTATCAGTTCACAATTCTTTAATGAAAACCTTGGTGCTAGGTGTGTTACAGAATTCAAGATGTTTGAATGTACAAAAGGTTATACAGTCCTCTAGTGCCCCTGGCATGCTTGTGGAGCTGCACTTATTTATCAACATGTTAATATTTCTGCAGCAAAACATGAATATTCACATGAAGTGATAAATAGCCTGAATATAAGTAGCCTCATGGCAGTGGGGTCAGGTTCTGTCACTAGGTAAATTCAGATAGGCTTCTGTGGCACTGCCAAGTGAGTTATAAAAGTTAAAAAAAAAAAAACTGTGGTTTTTCAGAGCTCTAATGAATTCAGAATTATAGATAAGAAATGTGGATCTTTACTATCAAGGGTATAAATTACAGGTCAGCAAACTATTGTCTGCAGGTCAATTAGAATCTGCTGTCTTTATAAATAAGATTTTATCTGAACACATTTGCACTCATTTGATTGTGGCTGCTTTCACATAACACTAGCAATGCAGAGATATTCCACAAATCAAAGACAATTTCAAATAGCTTAAAGCATTCGCTGTCTGCCCCTTTACAACTAAAGTTTTCTAACCTCTGGTATAGAGAGTTCATTGAAATCTAAGATTTCAGAGGCATTGTCATGGTCTGGAACTGACCATAATTGAACAGAGGAAACATGGGGAGTCAGTGTCAAGACAAATGACTACTTAAAGCAAAAATTATAGCATTATATTGTGAGATTTATAATTGAATATAAAATATGTCAATGTAAAATATTTGACAACATGAAGGAAGGGGATATAAAATTATATATGTGCAAGGTTCTTATATTTTACATTAAGTAAATATAAGTTAATGGCACATTAACTTTAAGAATACATATTGTAATCCTATAAACATCCACTAAAATTTTATACAAGAAGAATAACTAAAAAGCCAATAGAGGATTCTAAAACCCAAATTATCCCAAAAGAAGACAGGAAATGAGGAACAGATGGACAAAACCAGAGTGACAAGTAGCAAACAAGGATAGGACCCTAGAAATGTGCTGATACTGAGTTGGTTTGCACACTGATTATGTGACCCTGTCCATCAAAGGGCATACAGATGATCTGTTTTAACATGCTAACTTCCATGGGAGAAAACTGAGTTTCAGAGAAAAAGGAAGAGGAATGGTTAAGGTTACATAGTCAATTAGTAACAGGAAAATGAGACTATATAAACCTTAGGCATAATTAACAAATAAGAATTTACCTAAGATTGTTTTCATTGTCTTTATATTACATTTGAAGTGGTTATATATATAGTTATTTAGTTACCATTAAAGTTTTTTGTCAAATGAACTCTGTGGTCTCTCCTTTAATCTGTGATTATACCACCCCAAATGCATAGGTCATAATTGCTTTGTTGTAGGAACCAGTGTTTGGAGAGCCCAGTACATTGACCAACAGAATATTTACCACATTTTTAAGAATTAAACTTTTTTTTTTATACCTGGCTGTTTTGGTCAATGGTTATAGTGTCAGCCCACAGACTGAAGAGTCATGGATTCAATTCTTGATCAAGGGCACATACCTCAGTTACATGTTCTAACCCTGACCAGGTCGGGGAGCATGCTGGAGGCAACCAATCAAGGTGTCTCTCTCCCATCATTTCTCTCTCTCTCTCTCTCTCTCTCTCTCTCTCTCTCTCTCTCTATCTCTCTCTCTCTCTCTCTCTCTCTCTCTTCCCCCCTTCCTCCCTCTCTTCCACCCTCTCTCTAAAAAATCAATGAAAAAATATCCTCTAGTGAGTATTTAAAACAAACAAACAAACAAACAAACAAACTTTTTAAAATCACTTTGGCATCAGAATTATAGACTGAGAGGACCCTAGAAGCCATGTAAATCCCCTACTCTCTACAATGCCCTCCACCAAATGACATTTCAGTTCTTCTAACAACAATCTTGCTTCAGCCCATTGGGTAAGGAGAACCTCACTATTCCTAAGAAAGCCTGCTTTAGTTTTTGGAAAGTTATAATCACTCAAATAGTTATTTCTGACTTCCTTTAGTTTCTGTTTATGCTTTAATGAAACACATATTTTTTCCTTTTGGTTAAAATGTATCTTAGGCCAAAACCGGTTTGGCTCAGTGGTAGAGTTTGTCTGCAGACTGAAGGGTCCCAGGTTCGATTCCGGTCAAGGGCATGTACCTTGGTTGCCGGCGCATCCCCAGTGGGGGGTGTGCAGGAGGCAGCTGGTCGATGTTTCTCTCTCATCGACGTTTCTAGCTCTCTGTCTCTTTCCCTTCCTCTCTGTGAAAAATCAATAAAATATATTTTTTTAAAAGTATCTTAGATTTGTTAGCCATGTATACAATTAATATTTTAAAATCTTCTGGATATTTAAACTTGGAATTATAGCCAGTTAAAGAAGTGGCAAAATTTTTCCATGTTAATTTTTAAAAACAAAATCCTTTCACTTTTCACTAATTGTCCTATAGAAAACAAAATAGGCGTGGATATAGGAATAAAAGCCTTAACATGTAGAGTAGTTCAGAATTCTGCAATATTTAAACAATGGGAAATTGATTTCTTAGTGCTATTGAACAGATTTCAATAATGGAGCCTAAAGGCTGAGGTTAGGTCTTGGCTGGGCCGCTTGCATGTTCTGCAATCCATGTTCTGCAATCGGGTCATCTTCACTGCCTAACCGAGTTTCAGTTCCACTGGCTGTGGAATTAACAGTTTGGTAGAATTGGATTGATGGCTTATTTGGGGGTGAATAATGAAACCCTCAAAACTTTTCAAATCAATAGCAACAAAGAAAGAAGCTGCCTGGCACCTACATTTCTTTCCTCCTCCCAGCCTGGAATGTTTAAAAGTTACTTGCTCACAGAGTCACCTTTTGAAGAGCTAGAAGCCCAATATATATATGAAATAGCCAATTGTATCATATATCGATATATGAGTCCTTTTTACCTGTGTTCTATGTTCTAATATCTTATCTTAGTAGCCATGGAGTAACTGGCAGAGTGGAAAGATGTAGGATTCAGTTTTGTATCCTATAAATTGGTGCTTTTTGTTTTAGAAATAGAATTTAGACACCTACTCAAAATTGTTACCAACTGTGAACAAAACACTGTAGAATTATCTTTTGGCCACTGAATAGCCAATAAAACTTAAAAATGAATTAACATTCTGAAAAAGATAACTACAGTAAAAAATGTGATTGGAAATGAAAACAGAACGGTGCCATTTTACAATGTATGTCCAAACAGATTGATGTCAGATTTGTTCTTAGCATCTATGTGCTAAGCATTGGTCTGAATATGACAATCTGGCAACTTGAACCCCAAAGTGAGAGTTTTCCATCCATGTCAATTTCCAGACAACTAAATTTGCTGAGCATGGAAGGTTGTAGGAGGCATGCATAAGAGCCCATCTGCCAATCATGTAAGTCCTGGGAGGGAATATCAGAGGGTACTATGTGAAGGCACTGTGCATCTAAGACATACCTACAGGTATGTCTACAGGAACTGACATACTGATTGTACTACTCATCCAAGGTACCCAGATTGGAAAATCATTTCAGAAATGATTCTCTTAATATTAAAAAAAAAAAATCAGCTAAACACATCAATTTTCCCTCTTTACTTTGCTATCCCCATGCTTAAAATAAGAATAACAGCTAATAGAGGCTGAGAACTCACAGGGTGCTAGTATATCCAGGGATTTTTGAATTACATGAGGTGCTTTAGAAGCTATTTTCAGACTTATTTTAAATATCACTGCAGGCATCTTTATAGGATGACTTTTGCCATCAATAAAGGATAAAATAAGAAAGGAAAACCAGGCCCTCTCCAAATTACCCCCACATTCCCTATAGCTGAAGATTAAAGATTTACCCAATTTCTCACTTGGTTAGAAAAGGGAAATTTTATTTTATTTGTGCGGAGATGAAAACCTTTCTATCTTTTTTAGAAGTCTAAGAGCAGCGCTTGTTTAAACTTCTTGAAGTTATTTCAAAACTTGTCTTTCATCCTGCTGAGGTCAGGTCACCTTCTCCCATGGGATTGCTTTCTATTTCAGGTGTATGCTTGAATTTAAAAAATAAAAAGTAAAGTCTCTGAAGACAAAGTGAAACAGAGGTGTATTTTTGTTGTTGTTGTTGTTAGTCTTAGTGTACTGTCATGGAAAATTCCAGTATCACTAATTTTTTACAGTGTTTGGGAATGAAATCTTTCGATTTTTCATGGCTGAGATTTCATATTGTTAGATGAATAATTATTATATTCTCATTACTAAGGTATGAAATAATGAACTTCAAGGAAATGGGAAAAGACTATTTTGATTATATCAATGTTGGAAGCTGGGACAATGGAGAATTAAAAATGGATGATGACGAGGTATGGTCTAAGAAAAACACCATCATCAGATCCGTGTGCAGTGAACCATGTGAGAAAGGCCAGATAAAGGTAAAATGGAGTCCATGTTTCTTTAATTGTTGTTATAAATTCGGAAGTGTTCGTTATTTTTGGCTGTTGTTTAAAATTGTAGATACTTATTTTTTATATTATAAGCTTTTAATGTCAGAAATTGTATTTTTTACTTTTTGCTCATTGATTCCTCATGTTATCTAGTATGACCCACTCTAGGCTTAGTACTTGGACTCATTGAGCCAACTGATGAGTTATGTTTGCCTGCACCCTTTCTACTCATGTAAGCCTTTAAAAACATACTTCTTGGAAATAGTTCACAGTTGGAAATTACATTAATTGGTAATTATCTTAACAAACATTTATAAACTTCTACTAATATAATAGTGTATATCAATGGTGAAAAAGTAAGTTAGACATCTTTACTGTCAGAAGAGTTATAATTTAGATGAGGAAAAACATTATGGGCACAGATAACTAACATGAAATAAAATTGGATGACTTTATTAAGAAAGAAAAAAAGAGAGTTATATAAGTTCATACAAAGTAAAGAGAGAAATTTCTTCTGAGTACTCGTTTGAAGAAATAGGATCAGCTGGAGGATACAAAACTACTTAGTGGGTATAAGTAAGACCAGAGCCATGGTACCTCTCAATTCCCAGGCCAGTACTCTTGCCTCTACATCTTCCAAAATATCATGAACTCAATCTTTATATAGACCAAAAAGGCTCTATGTTTAAGAGCACGAGTCTTGAAGTCCAATAACCACTGTTTGATTGATTCTTCATGTACCCATATATGCTGTATGAGCTCACTATGCCTCCATTTTCTCCCTGGGGGGAAAAAAAGTAAAATAAAACTAGCTTTGTGATACAAAGATAACAGCATATGGTATTCACTAAACAGCCAGAAAGTAGTCAATATCATTAGAGAATACTTTAGCTTGATTAAACAGATCTAGTTAGCAATTTTGCCTCACTTCACTGGTTATTTTAAGGAAAGGACATTTTAACCCTTTTTGTCACCATTCCCTATTTCAAACATGTCAAACCCATGGCCCATGGGCCGCATGCCTCGTTTATTTGGCCCTTGTTAGCCTTTGAGTTTGACATACTTGCCCTACTACTTGTATCATTGCAGTGAAAAGAGCCAGAACAAGGATGCTACAAAATAAGAAAGAGGTGCCACTTTACAACTGTATTTGGCTATAAATATCTAGACATTCTTATTAGCAAAGATCCTTAATAGATTCAGCAACTAAGACAAGAAATAGAGTGTAATCATTGCTGTGTCTGGTTATTGCTGGTTATTAATCACAGCTTTAATTATTTATAGGAATGTTTAATGAATGCTATCTCTATTCCACAAAGGCTATTCATGAACCAGGAGCGGGGTGGGAAAAGGCATCCATTTCTAAAACATAACATCTGAGACGCTTACAACTGTCAAATTATTCAATTCTTTTCTATTGCCTTAAAAAGAATCAAATAGCTGAAGAGGTATATAATAGTCTCAATGACCTTATCCATATCTACCTTCATCCCAAGCAAATAAAAGCTACTAGAATAAGCAGGAATGGCTGAATTATTGAACCAGATTTTTAGTAGAAATGGATACCAAGTTATGAGCTCCCTAAAAACGTTCAAATTCTCTCTCTTCATTCAATACAAATTTCTAATTATTTTTAAACAACATGGATAGATTTTTTTTAACTTTAGCAGATGTACAATGTTTTTTTTTTTTTTGCTAAAATTTTCAGCTATTGGAAGGAAGCCAAGATAACTGTAGAGAGCAAAAGTTCTTAATTGGAGGGAAAGAGAGGCACAGCCTCAGGAAAATTCAGTTACATACACATAGATAGAGATGTATGTGTATTTATATGTGAGCAAAACAGAGGCACTTAATTAAATACAGGTATCTAAAGCTAATTCTCCAAAGACTTGCATTTAATGTAATTCTTGACGCTATCACCAACAATTTTATGATACTGAACTGGTTACTTAGCCTATTTCTTTAATTATTGAATGAGAACATTAATACTTATACTGCCCATCTGGTAACATTTGAAATCATTTATGTAAAAGCCCTTTTCTTCTTTGCAAAGCAATATATTTGAATTGAAAAATTGCTGGATTTCTATCTATGCAAGGAAATAATCGGAATTTTAAACATTTGCCTTAGGTGATCCGGAAGGGAGAAGTCAGCTGTTGCTGGACCTGTACACCATGTAAAGATAACGAGTATGTCTCTGACGAGTACACCTGCAAGGCGTGCCAACTGGGGTCCTGGCCCACCGATGACCTTACAGGTTCGTGTATCACAATGTCAGCATAGGTACAGCTCTCTCATATTAAAAAAAAATAAAAAATAAAAAATAAAAGTAACTGAAGAAGACACACACATGGGAAGAGGGAGTCACGTCAAACAGCATTTTTCATCTCGGTGGCCTTGGTTTATGTCACAAAGAATTTCCTTCAGAACAGAAGCCTCCCCAACACCTGGCTAATTGTAAAAATCTATAGATCTTACAGAGAGATTGGCTTATATTCCCACCATTCCCACCAAACTAGCTCAGAATCCCCAGGTTTTCATGCCATCCTGAGGATATTCCCAGAAATTTCTAGGCAGGGCCTCAGCTTACTGTCATTTGAGGTGGAAAGAGAGAGCTATTGGCCAGGAAGAAACTAAGACATGTCATGACTTATCCAAGAGTAAAGAGGTTACACAGAATTGGGTAGATATTGATCTAAAACTCTTTGCTTCTCTTTGTGCTTTTCCTTATTCTAAATCAGGAACTTCCAACTAATGAGTTTTTAAATACTTTCAGTACAGGGCATGGCTGATGTCTGATTGTTCCTTGTTTAGTTCTTTAGGGGGTGGAGTAGGTGGTGTTTGCTTTGTGTTCTTTTGGTTTGGGTTTATTTTCTGCAAAAGATGTTAAGGAATGTGTCATTGTGTTCTAAACATTATATTTTATAAATATTTCTAATTTTTACAATATAAAAACAGCATACGATAGCTTTCCTCTTTCCTTATAAATTATTCAGTGTATATTATATGCCTGTTTGCCTCGCTGAAATAAAGATACCAACTTCTATCTTCACTTAAAGAGGGATGCAAAAAGATAAAAATATGACTCCAGTTAATTAACATAGATTGGTGCAAATAGGAGTATGAGGAGTGGTCCTATGAGACTAAGTTTTTCAAGAAAATAGAGAGGGGGAAATCTCGATGCTTCATTTATGCTGGGAAAATATATTTTTATTTTATTTTATTTTATTTTTTAATATATTTTATTGATTTTGTCCAGAGAGGAAGGGAGAGAGACAGAGAGTTAGAAACATCGATGAGAGAGAGTCATCGATCAGCTGCCTCTTGCACACCCCTTACTGGGGATATGCCCGCAACCAAGGTACATGCCCTTGACTGGAATCGAACCCGGAACTCTTCAGTCCCCAAGCCGACGCTCTATCCATTGAGCCAAACCGGTCCCGGCGGAAAATATATTTTTAAAATCCAAACAATAAAATGGGACTGTAGAAGTGGTCATAGATCTAGCTTAATTTTGTAATTCTCATGCACAACCCTTCTTAAAAGCTATATAGATTGTGGTACAGACAAAAATAAATTATTGTCTATTTGAATATTTAAAAAAAAAAATCTCGAGAAGAGGGCCCACCAGTGCTATGTCAGGTCATCAAACGATTTTGAAATTAAAATGGATTTAGCACAACCTTAGGCTATAATATTATAGCATCCTCAGTGTTAATCCCTACCCCTCACAGGACAAGAAACTATTCCTCCTTGTTGTGTTAGCTTATTCCAAAAGCCTGGTTCTAAAACTCCTGTGATCTTGAGTCTTTTGAGACCAACTCACATTGAAGCTTTGTTTTCAGTGAATGGTGTTTATATAGAAAACTTCCTTTTCTTAAAAAAAAAAAAAATATTTAATGCAATATCTAAGTGCCTTGTGTTAGCATTTGGATCCTATTTTTACAAGACAATGAGCTTTTTGATGCTCTTTTTAAAAATATATATTTTATTGATTTTTTTTACAGAGAGGAAGGAAGAGGGATAGAGAGTCAGAAACATCAATGAGAGAGAGAAATCATTCAATTGCCTCCTGCACACTCCCTACTGGGGAGGAGCTCACAACCAAGGTACATGCCCTTGACTGGAATCATATGGAGCCCTTCAATCCACAGGCCAATGCTCTATCTACTTAGCCAAACCAGTCAGAGCTGATACTCTTACATCCTGGTACCCCCAAAGCCAACTCAGTGCTTAACACATAGCCTTCCATAAATTTAGTTTAATAGATGAACTATAGCCCACTTCCATCCACACACAGTAACATGTCAGAAAGAAAAACGAACATGATTGGTTTTCATGGGAGGGAAGTGAGGAGCTGCATTGCAGTCTTTGCTTTTCTACTATTTCTTTACTTTTTTCAAATTTCTAATTTCAATATTTATTGTCATTAAGTTGAACACCTATCTTGCAGATTCAACTATCTGCATGGTTAAGCACCTTGAAAATGAATATAATATTTCTTGTCCTATGTTTTGTAAAACTATTCTGCTGACAATGGACATGGTCTGCTTCCATATTCATTCAGCAGAAAAATGTTTAATCTTCTTATTTGCATAATAAAATACATGGTAGAGAAACTGAGGTTGAAAACCAGATGTGGTTCTTATATATATATATATTACCATCTTACTAGAAAAGAAACATTAATTTCCCCCTCTCTTGCTCTCTGTCACACACAAACACACACATATAGTAAATTATATTAAGTAATGTAAAGTAAAAGAACAAGATTTTTTTAAATGAAAATATTAGGAAAGACATAATTTAAATGTGTGGCTATAAAAGATCTCTCCAAAGGAGTGAAATTTAACTGAGATTTAAATGTTAATTAGAAATAGCTAGCAAAAAAGTCATGAGAAGAGCCTTTCTGGTTAAGGAAGAAGCACAAGTAAAGGTCTATATATGGGGAAGCAAATGGGAAAATGGTGTCAGAAGAGATCAGAAAGGCCTCAGTGGTTAGGCCAGATAGAGCCTTGTAAAACACGCCCAGGATATAAGTATTTATTACTAAATATAATGAGGAACACATTTATTATACCTTTAAAATATCATTCTAATTTCCATGAGGGAGAATAGTTTGGAGAGGGATAGAAAGTGGAATCGGGGATGCCAGTTGGATGATTACTGCAGGTTGGCATTGTAGGCAAGATTTCTTAGTGTCCTTGTCTGAACTGTGCATTGGAAATTTTGAAATAGACTTTGGAGTAGAATCAAGAGGATATACAGATGAATTGGCTGAAGTAAATACTAAGTAAGGCTACCAAATAATCTGCCTTGAAGGCTAGAGAAATAAATGCATTCTTTCACAAAAATAAGTAGTTTGATTTTTAAGCACGATCACTTTGAGATATCTTTGAGATTTTCAAGTGTGAATTAATTTAACAAATTAAGGCCTTACAGTTTGTTCCAGAAAATGTTCAAAAAACTTATAATCTAGTGGGAGAAAATCATATATATATATATATATATATATATATATATATATATCCACCCATAATATGAAAATAGACCGGACGATGGAACAACTGAACAACCGGTCACTATCACGTGCACTGACCACCAGGTGGCACATGCAGGAGATGGCAGGCGTCAACAGCAGGTGGCAGAGTGTGGAACATGGGGGCGGCAGCAGCAGTGGGATGATGGAGCAGGTGAGCAGGGGCAACAGACCAAGGTGGGGCACTGGTCGCTGTCATCAGGGTGAGCCTCTGGTGGTTACTAAACATTCATGCTGCGGTTCTGCCCCGTGCTCACACCTGCTGCTGTTGCTGGCCCTACTCACACCTGCTGCTAACGCTGGCCCCAAAAACTCCACACTGTCAGCGGGTGCGAGTGGGGCCAGCATCATCAGCATGTGGAAGCAGTGGCAGCAGAAGTGGTGGCAGCGGTGGCAGTGGCAGACAGGAGACCAGGGTTGCAGCAGGAAGGGCCAGGAAGGGGCATGGAAGATGGACCAAGACCCACCCCTGTGCCCACCACAGCCTTGTGACCCACAGTTCCTTTCAAGGTGCACTAATTCATGCACTGGGCCCTAGTATAGTATATTAAAGGCTATAGGTAAAAATGAACCAAGTGGTATGGAAAAATAGAGGAGGGCCTACCTAACCCTGAAGAATTTGGGAAAGTTTAATCTTGAAGCATAATCTTGGAGCTCACTTAATACAAACGTGAAGAACATCTTAGAAAGTGAGTGAGCATCAAGCTATAAATGGCACCAATCTTAACTTATTTGCCCCAACCAAAAATCAGTGACTCTTCCCTATTCCTGAGCACCTTATCTAGTCACAATCACAGCTGGATGTTTGAATTGCTAACTATTCTTACTTGCTCCATCTGTACAACTCTTCCCTTGACTATGTTCTCATCCTCTCACATTTGGCTATTATAGTAATTTCCTAGTTTATTTCCCTACTCCCAAATTTATACCACATGTCTCTGTCTACTATTCATCTTGCTACTAGATAATGTATCCAAAATACAGAGTTATCCCTTTTATTTCATTGCTCAGCACTTACCAGCATTTTCATATATTTATACATATATTGCAAGTATTTTAATATAGCACACAAAATACACTCTCTCCCATTTCTCCTATGACCTTTCCAATGTCAATCACCACCACTTTGTAATTCTCATTTTACATCCTATCTAATAAAGAGGGAATATGCTAATTGACCATCATGCCCTCACAAGATGGCTGTGCCCATGGCCAATAAAGTGAGAATATGCTAATTTACTGTGACACCCTCACAAAAGATGGTGGCACCCACAGCCACAAGATGGCAGCACCCGGTCCCCTCAGCCCTGCCTCATTCAGCCAGAGTCCCCCAGTCCCTTTAGCCCTGCAAGGGAAGGCAGTTGAGGGCGATCAGCTTGGCAGGGGAGCACAGTTGGGGATAATCATGCTGGCAGGGGAGCAATTAGGGGGCTATCAGGCTGGCAGGCAGAGTGGTTAGGGGCAATCAGGCAGGTGAGTGGTTAGGAGCCAGCAGTCCCAGATTGTGAGAGTGAAGTCCAACGGCCTGATCCCTGCAGGATCAAGCTTATACCAACAGTCAGACATCCCCTGAGGGGTCCCAGATTAGAGAGGGTGCAGGCTGGGCTGAGGGACCCCCTCCATGCACAATTTCGTGCATCGGGCCTCTAGTTCTAGTATAAAAGGCTGTTTATAATTGTCATCTACACACAGTGCTGTGATTCTTCCATGTACATCCATGTATTTTCTTTTCTGTCCACAATGTACTTATTCCCTTACATAGAGGTAGCACTTAGTCAATGTGTGTCAACCTGCAGAAAAATGATGGAGAGAGTTACAAATGAAGACGAAAATAGGAATTAAGACTATCTAATGATTCTAGCCTTTAGCCAAAAAGTTTGAACTTTATCCTATAGACAGTGTGGGGCCAGTGGAGGTTTTCCAGCAGAAGAAAGAAATGATTCCTCTAGCTACATGTGTATTTGTGAGTGTGTGTATGTATGTGGGGAGCTGGAGTAAGTGCAAACATGGGAAATCTCCCCATTGATACTATGTGAACTTTAACATTCAAGTGAGATCTACAGCACTTTTCCAAAGAGCCTGGAGCTGTTTGCAATCCTATCTCAGTGACTCTAATGCAACTTAACAGGTCACTTGGAGCTGCTGACCAGAGACTGCTCTCATGGCTGCAGCCATCCTAAAACCACCACAGAGATACCTGGGCTAGCTAGCTTCGGGAAGACTGGAAGCCTTTCTTCTACCAACTTGGCTTAGTTACCTCACTTCAGCCTACAACGTGAGAGTTCAGGTCACCTTTGGGTCAGTGTCCTCATTGTGGTAATAGTAACTAACTCATAAATTGTGCTTCTTGTGTGCCAGGAGCTGCTTAAGCATCTTACAAATGTTAATTAAATTAACCCCAACAAAACTCTATAAGATTGTTAGCACAGTTAAGAAATCTGAACCCACTTAGAATGGAACAATTATTTAGAAAAACAATTAAGATTGGCAATCAACTGACATTACTGTCTTTATATTTATATTTATCTATAGACTTATATAGATTTTTAGAAAGATGTCTGAAATCCCTAACCAGTTTGGCTCAGTGGATATAGGGTTGGCCTGCAGACTGAAGGACCCCGGGTTCGATTCTGATCAAAGGCATATATCTTGGTTTGAAGCTCGATCCCCAGTAGGAAACATATAAGAGGCAGCTGATATATATTTCTCACACTATATCCTTCTCCACGCCTATGTGTAAAAATCAATAAAATATATTTTTAAAAGAAAGATGTCTGAAATGAAGGTCACCTACTGATAAGAAAAGATGTTTATGAGTGGTGGGATTGTGGGTTACTTTTTCATACACATACATATATATCTGTATGTAAACATATATGCATATAATTTTGAATTATATTTTAAGGATGAGTTTTCATTAATAAAGCCATTAATATAAATTTTAAGCTAGCCATATTCTTAAAATCCATCATAAAATAGCAGGAAGCAAGGACCCAGAGTTAGGAAGAGAAAGGAAGAGGATCTGGCATGAAAACTAGAAAGAAAGAAGATTATAAAAGGACAATGAGAGCAAAACATAGACAATGTCACTAAATCAACTTATTTTCATTGAGGACATCAAGTAGTTATTACTTATCTAACAATCATCATATATGTGTGCCCTCAAATAAATCATCCTCCTAAATACAGTATTAATAAATGATAAGATATTGAGTGTCAACAGCACCATTATATCAGTGGAAGCTTCTTAAATAAAGTTGTCTCTTCAATTAATTGCATACATGCAAGCATTCAAGTAAAAATGGGAGCTGATCAAACTAAAATGGTAGAGAAGAATGTTTTGGACACAGTAAAGAACTGAATATGTGGGGGTTGGGTGGGGGGAAGGTGACACAGGCAAGCTAGGAAAAGGCCAACTCTAATTAGAGAGCTTTGTCTACTATGATAAATATTTTAAAGTTTATCCTAAGGGAAATTGAAAGCATTTGTTTATTCATTCATTAGTCATTCGTTCAACAAATATAGGTCTAACTGTTGAAAATATTTCTATGACCAAAGCATAAAATTCTCTGCCCCCCTGATGTTTACATTCTAGTGGAGAGCACAATTTTAAATGAGGCAATTATTATCTCCAGGAATATCCAAAACTTGAATAAGAAAGGAAGTACAATCAAGATGGACTGTATAAATATATTTACAAATTGTAAAGAGTGAATATTGTTTAACTGACTTCAGAATAGTGGTTTCATCTGGAAAGAGAGAGTGGGGTCAGATGTGTTATAAAAGTGATTTCAATTATTTCTGTAAGCTGTGTGAGTGTGTATGTCTAATTTGAAACAAATGACAAAATATCATCATTTGTTAACACTAAATTTTTGTTTGTTCAATACTTCCCTGCATGTTTAAAATAGTTTTTATTTAAAATATTTCATACTATTTGAGCTACGTAAGTATTAAATGGTAAAAGATAAAAATTTTAAATAAAGGCTAAATTGAGGATTTATTTATTTTCTTTGTTTTTGATATGTTTTTTATTGATTTCAGAGAGAAAGAAAGAGGGAGAGATAGAAAAATCAATGAGAATCATTGATTGGCTGCCTTCAGGGTTGCAACCTGGGCATGTGCTCTGACCAAAAATCAAACTGTCACCTCCTGGTTCATAGGTCCATGTTCAGCCATTGAGCCACTCTTCCCAGGCTAAATTGGGGGTTTTAAAAGGATAGTAGCTTGGCTGGTTTTACTCAGTGGATTGAGCATTGTCCCATGCATCAAAAGGTCACCAGATCCCCAGTGGAGGGGCAGTGCAGGAGATGGTGTATCAATGTTTCTATCTCGCTTTCTTTTTCCCTTCCTCTCTCTCTAAAAGCCAATAAAAACATATTTGTTTAAAGCAGGATAGTAGAACACAACAGTAAATAAAATTTGCAAATCACAATGTGAATCTCTTTGTGGTTTAGAGTATGATGATGCTGTCGGAATAAAGAGAAATGAAAAGATCTTATTAGGAAAATTAAATCAAAACAATCAGGGGGGACATGATTGTTTCCCTGAGAGAAAAGGGAGGATAAAGTAGTGGATGGCAACAATTTAGGTGAGGCCTTAAAAAATTCCCTCAAAGCTGAAACCGGTTTGGCTCAGTGGATAGAGCATCAGCCTGTGGACTGAAGGGTCCCAGGTTTGATTCTCGCCAAAGGCCCTTGGTTGCGGGCACATCCCCTGTGGGGGGTGTGCAGGAGGCGGCTTATTGATGTTTCTCTCATGGAATGTTTCTAGCTCTTTATCCCTCTCCTTTCCTCTTTGTAAAAAATCAATAAAATATATTTAAAATAAATTAATTAATTAAATAAAAAATTCCCTAAAAGCTTCCATTCTACACTATTCCTTACCAGATACTGGAAAAAAGTTGTCCTAGAAAGAATATTTCATTTGTTTATTTGTTTTTCTCTCAAAGAATTTAGGAGAGGATATAAGTAGCAGATCCTTAGCTTCCTAGACCAAAGCCAAAGGCATGGAAACACTTCCAGGTGGGTTTGCCAACTCTGGCCACCTTCCAACAAACCCAAGCAAAAAGGAAAAAGCAAAAACAACTAGGTGGCTTTCCAATAATAATTTGATGATGGAAAGCTTCTTAAAAGGAAGTTAGAATGATTTCTTGATTTTTCATTCATTAAGAAATGTACCTTAATTATTTTATGTGCAAAGCTATAAAATGGAAGGGAGGCATTGCATATCAACATTTTAATGTCAATAGGGACATTCTCTAAGAAGTTCCTTTGGTTCCCTAAGTTGCCTGATTGCTTTGGAGGTTGGAACCTTTGTATCTTCCTTTAAGAGGGAAAAAAGAGAACATAGCCAAACTAAAGGGAGTTAGTGGGAACTTGAGAGGGAGTGGAAAATAAACTGGGGCAAGGAGGGGGGTGGAGGGAGGGGCGGGGGAGACACTAACCATTGACAGTTTTATTGTTCTAGATTTTGCATTACTTTCTTCTAAAAAACTTTTGCTTCATTTGTGATCCTCATAGTTGTCCCACTAATCTTGAAATTCTTTTTTTTTACCTTTTAACAAAAAAGTACAGTAAATAAAAACATGGAAGGATTGCTTTTCAGTACCAATAATTATAACTATCTTAAGCATTATTCTATTGAATCTTTTGCAGTAAATATTACAATTTTATAGTTAAACTAAGACTCAGAAAGATTCTGTATGTTGCTTAAGATTATAAAACTAGTGGAAAATCAAGCCTGGGAGCTGTGATTTCACTATTTATACTTACCTGTCTATCTTCACAATAACATTTGGAAACCCTGTAGTTTTAGGAAATTATGGGAAGAGAAAAAATTCAGCTTTAAGTGGTCATGTTACTTATCGCCAGGTTGTTCTGATATTTTTTATTTCAAATGTGCTTAAAATGAAATGCCTATTTGATTATTGTAATTCAGTTTGAACCAGGAGAGAAGTTACAAATATTCTTGCCATTTATTTAGTATTATGTATTTATTATTTTTTAGGGGAGTTTGGATTAAAAATGTGTTTATTTCTATTAAAATAATTGTAATAAATAGTTCCTATTAATATTAAAAATGGAACAGGCTTTCAGAATGTTGACATGTTATTTCTTAGCTTCTATGTTAGGTAATAATCTGAATAGAAACATCCTACACAGTCGTTCATTTAGCAAATGTTGCTTTTATCAAGTCTCTTCATTGTTTTCAGCATTTTGTTAGTTTCTAGTGATAGAAATATAAAGGGAATGTATATGACCTTCAATTTATATGGAATCAAATGTCCTTAGCGGAATAGGGTTGACTTAAATAAATTAGTATAATGACTGAATAAAATAGTTATAGAGATAAAGAACCATTGAACAGACTATCAAACTATAGAGGGAAGGCAAAGGAAGTTGGGGGTGGGGGCTGTAAGAGATCAACTAAAGGACTTGTATGCATGCATATAAACATAACCAATGGATACAAGACACTGGGGGTGGGCAGGTGAAGGTGTATGCAGGGGGGAAGGGGGAGCAGGAGAAGCTGAGGGGAGGTCAAGTGGGGGAAAAAGGAGACATATGTACTACTATGTGTAATGCTTCAAACAATAAAAAAAATTTAAAAATTAAAAATGAACACCAAAAAAATAAAATAATAATAATAAAAGAGAGGTGGGGGAGTAAGGGAAAGAATAAAGGAACAAACTAATAGGAAGGAAGGAATGAGGAAGCAGAGAAAGTGCTAGCATAAGAATAAACATTGATCACTCTAGAAACATCGAGAAGAGAATATTAACCTGGTCTTGAAAGTTTAGTGATGCCTTCTGGGAGGAAATGGAATTAATGCATGTGAAAATTAGTTAATCATGTAAAAAGGAGAAAAATGTTCAAGCAGAAAGGAAAGGCCCTGAAGACCCATTTCCCATTTAAGAAATGTGTGGTTTTTGCAATATCACAAAGCAGTGATTCACTATTTCACATCTATCTTCATATTAAAGTCTATTCTATGGGAGCTACCCTTTTCTACAGAACATAATTATGACCAGTTGTAAAAAAAGTAAAAAGTGACCACTTTGTCTAACTATAAAATTCCAAGGTCCCTAAGTACTTCCCAGATTTTCTGACTAAATTTGCTACATAAACATTCAGCAATACAATCTAAGGAGAGAAGATTTATGACAAATAAATTGTCTCCAATAATGAACCTTTATCTTCCAATATCACACTGGTTTAAATCAAAAGGCTTTGGAGTCAGACATATCCATGTTGAAGTCCACATTTTATCACTGATTCATTGTTATGAGTTTAAGCAAATAAATTTCCTTCTCTGAGCTTCAACTTCTTCTTCCATAAAATGGAGATAATAGTAGTAACAAATTCATAGATTTATTGGATACATAAAGTAGCGTACACAAGTTTAGTATCTTTCAGCAGTTCAATTATATTAACAGCTATCTCTCCAGTGTTAAAAATGTTTTCAAAATTATAAAGAAATGAACATAGAGATGGATGAATTTAAAAATAAATGAATGAAAGGTAAATGTAGTACTTGCACCCTCCCATACCCACATAAAAAATACAGCTAACTTACAGATTAACCATCATTCAGAACCACCTGGAATCTAGCTGAATGGAAGTCCTACAACTAAGGATAAAAAGAAGAAGCCACATCAAGACTGGTAGGAATGGCAAAATTGAGAACAGGCTGATCCCACATGGTAGATAAAAATCAGGAAGTATATCTTGGCTGCAGAGGTCCCCCATAAAGGGCCCAAACACAGACTTACTTGGACTTACTTCCTCTGATCTCCAGCAGCTCAAAAGTCACCAGGGATATACGGGAGGAACTGAAGTGGCTGACTTCAGGGCCAGAGCCAGAGACACAGCTTTCTCCTAGACAAGTACTGGCAAAGGCCATATCTGAGTCTCCATCAACCTGATAACATTGTTAGCATGCTCCCGGTGATTCCCTGAGAGACCACCCCACCAATTTATAGACCCATACAAGCTGTGTTCAGTGGCTTTTCCATACAAATTGTCTGTATTGGCTTATGCTTCAGACTTATCTAAAATCTCTCAAATAAGCAGCATCTGGCCTTGATGTACCCCATAGCTCTTGCTAAGTGGCCCTAGTCCCAGCACTAGTGTCAGCCAGTCTTGGTTTACAGTGTGGCCTCTCCAGATACCTCCAAGCTCAGTATAAGAATCATCCATCTGCAGATTGCTTTGTAGCTCATGTCAGATGGTTTCAAACAGAACACAGGTATTGACTGATCCTGACCTACACTTCCTGGAAGGTCCCAGAGCCAGTGCACACAATGGATAGATGACATCAAAGCATCGCCACCCAAAGACATCCACAGGTGACATACTCAAGGGGTGGGTTCACAGGCACCAGAGCCCCACTTAAATATATTCTGGTCTGTGGGGTGGGCCCCTGTACAACTGATCCTCCATTGTGGTTGCAATCAGTCCTTGTGGCCAATGGGCCTTGGGGTAAATCCCTCCTATTAATGTGCCAACAGCAATGAATGCTCAGCTACAACAGGAGGCTATATACAGCCCACACAGGGCAGGGGACACACCTGGAATGTCTAGCTTGTGTGAACATGGAAGCTGTGCCACTGGACCCTACAGGACACTTACTACATTGAGGCACTCTACCAAGTCCAAGGACATAGTAGCTCTCGCTAAATGCCTGAAAACAAAACACAGGGAGACTGCAAAAATAGGAGACAAAAAAACATTTTCCAGCCTCAAATTATTAAATATTATCCATACACTGAAAATTTATCAGTTTAAACATACAGCCTAGACTCCTCATTTAATCTCCAGACTTGAATATTTAACTGCCTACTTGACATATTTATTAAAATGTTTAATAGATATTGCAAATCATACATTTCCAAAGTTGAAACCTAGGTTTTTATCCTCCTGATTCCCAAGGCTGCTTGCTCCATCCTTAATATTCTATATTCTCCTGATGGCAAATCCATTCTTTCATTAGCTCAAACCAATATCTTTGGAATCATATTTTAACCTCTCTTATATCCTTTAGTCAATTCATTATATATATATATATATATATATATATATATATATATATCCATTTACTCTCCTTCAAATATAGAATTTTACCATTACCTCTACTCTAAAATCCCTAGTCTTATTCAGCAATCAACATTAACCACCTTTACTGTTGAGATAACCTTCTAACTAGTCTTCTTGATTCTACCCTTGTCCCTTGTTCCCAACTAGAGCTACTTCACAGGACTCCAGGGAGAGATATCTTTTTTAAAAAGCAAGCCAGACCATGTTACTCCATTGCCTAAGAACCTACAATGATTTCCTATTTTATTCAAAGTCCTTACAAATTATTATCTGGCTCCTTGTACATTCATAGTTCCAGGGTACATTCCCTTTCACTTCATCTCCTTCTTACCCCAACACATAGGTCCTTTTGTTCTTTAAAATATCTGCAAGTTTCTTATCCTGGGACCATTGCTCCAGCTGTTCTCTGCCTGGAATGCTCTACCCCAGAAACCACAGGGCTCCTATCCTTCCCTCCTGCAAGTCCCAGCTGAAACATCTACCCTGACCAACATGTTTAATATTACAAATTGCTCCCCTTGCCCTCTTCTATCTCTCATTTTTTCCACTTAATATATAAACTTTTATTCTATTATATTGCTTATGTATTAATTTATTTTGTTGATAATATATTGTCAGTCTCCTAGTGGGAATATAAGCTAAAGAAGAGGGTTTGTTTTATTGTTTTGGGGTTTGTTTGTTGTTTTCTTGGCATGTTTTATCACTCGGGAATATCAAGGTCCTCAAACACAGTAGACACTTAATAAATATTTGTTGAAGAAATAAATTACAAAATGGAAGAAAGGAAACAAAGGGAGTATCCATCATTCATTACATTAGGAACTTTGTTTTCTGCCAGCCAATCCTTATCTGAATTATCTGCATTTTACAAAAAACTGAGGTTGAAAATGTAAAATACCTGTGCTGTGTTTACACAGTAAGTAGCAAAAGTAAGGCTCAAGCCTCACTGTGAAAGTAAATGGAAAGAATATGAGTCACTGAATTCTTTCTGAACAGACCTCTAAAGTCCTATGAAACATTTTGTGCAGCGATCTGTAAAAACAATGAGTCTGAGAAAGTTGTTTCAGTTAATGCTGAAAACACAATGATTTTTTTAAAGGAAATGCCAGGGCTCATATATTATTGGAAATTTGTAAAATGCCTTTTTACTCCTCCAATTTCTCAGTTCTCATTAACTTATACATTTGTTGATCGCACCAGATGAGCCAAAAGGTGGCATATTAATAAATGTAACACCATCTGCTCCAGGAAAAAAATAATAATAATAAAAGGCCCTCTCTCGATGGAATTTTTCAAAATAGGCCTCAAAGAGAACATAAACCAGCTTTCCTCTTGCCAGAAGCTAAGCAGTGAAAAATGTACCCTGTGCTCTTCTTCACAATGACAAATTTGTGGTAATGCTAAAAACAATGTCATCGTGGTCAGAAGCCATTCTGATAGAGAAAACATTGTGGTTCCATTGATCTCAGTCTTTGATAAATATAGCTTACCCAAAATAAATAATCACATTCTCCCCCAAGAACATAAAACATTATAGCACAGTGCTTACCACTGGTCTCTAACCCGCTTGGAAAGTGCTTTCATAAAGTGCTGGTATATTATATGAGTAATATGAAACAGATAAATGTCTCCTATTTCACCACCTCTTAAAAGTCACATTAAGTTGAGTGAAAATTCAGAGACCATATGTGCTGCCTTGTACTTACAAACAATTTAAGATAATATAATACCATTTACTTGGGGCTGTGTATATATAAACAGGCTAGAAAGATAAAACAGGCCCGGCTTTTTCCCAGAAGAATATAGGACAATCTAATAAAACACTTTAGCAGATGTTGAGTCACTACTGTTTTATGTGCGTACTTCTCTTTTTCCTCTTTTTATCACTTCATAATTATTAAGCCCCTGTTCCAGTCACATGTTATTTTATGTGGTCCTCACACTAATCCTTGAGATGTAGGCTGGAAGGTATTATTATCTTCCCTCCTACAGCTTTAACTGATTTCGCATCTGAACTCTCAGCAGTACTTTCTCCGAGATGTTGTAATTCTCTGATGACACTATATTACTATGCTGTAGTAGAGGTGTCGAACTCAATCAGAGAAGGGGCCAAAATCTAAAATCCAGCCTAAATCGCGGGCCGAATGGTTTACTGAACAGTCATAAACTGACAATGTCATAAACTGACAGCGGAGTGCAGTGATGACAGCGCGGTGCGGGCCACATTGCAAGGCCTGGCGGGCTGGATTTGGCCCGCGGGCCTTGTGTTTGACACATGTGCTGTAGAGGTATTATTCCTCCACACCTCTGATTCTTGCATTCTGGCTATTTCCTTTACATGTTTTTCTCCCCTCGTCTATGTCTGTACTTCTCATATGGTTCCTTTCACTTGAAATGTTCTTCAGGCCCAACCCTAACTCAGTTCCCTTAACTAAAAAGGAATGAGTCTGGCCAGTGTAGTTCAGTGGTGAGCATCGGTCAAGAAACCTATTAGGACACATGCCTGGGTAACTGGCTCAATCCCCAGTAACAATTTAAGAGTCTGACTAAACCAGAGGAAAGGGACTCTAAAAAGAGCCTGGGAAGCCAATTAATTAATAGAAATAAGTAGAAATTAAATGTAAAACACTCAATATAGCTCATAGCATATAGGTAAAATTCATTGATAGTCTATTGGTTTTAAAGTGATGACTTTAATGTTTTATTCTAACAAAATACAAAAAAAAGTTTTAAGCATTTTATAGACTCAGTCCTGAAAAATTGCTTCATCTTGAGTGTGTGTATTTTTCTACAAGGATTTCTTCAAATTGAAGGCCTCATTATAGGGATGGAATTCTGCATTTAATTCCATTTTACATATAGAAAAATCAAGATGCAAATAAATAAAGTGAAAGTCTCATACCTGTGGGAAATACTGTGTGCATGCTGAAAATGAAGTACATGTACCCTTACTCTATTATCCTCTTCATTAATGAAATCAATCATTCATTCAGCCCGTTTAATAGCCTATGTGTGGGGTTCTGTGCTTGGGACAGAAAACAGCAAAAGCAAAGAAACACCGATAGATAAAAATCCTGCTCTCAGATTGTTCACAGTCCACCACATGAGCCAGACAAGCAAACTCACTGTGAGCAGAACAGCTGTGCTGTTGTGTGCATCAACAAGACAATTGTGTGCAAAACTGTGATAGGCACAGGCCCAAACCCAGGGCACTGTGTGACCACAGGGGAGGAACGTGTCATTCAGCCGCAGGGAATCAGGAAAGCCATTCCGGAAGAGAATCTGGAAAATGAAAACAAAAGAGGAGTTAACTAGTGTACAAGATAGGGGCAAGGTAAAAATGGAGCACGTTGTTTCATTTAGATTCATATGCTGTGTTTTTCCTCTTCTGCAGTTTGACCAGAAGTCATATTTTTCAAAGTTGTTCCCTACAAATGTGCATCTGTGATAATCCTTCCCCCTGGCACTCTGCAGTACTAGTAAATCATTCTTTATGCCTTAATTATTAAAAGAATCTTCGAATACAGTTTCAAACTCCCTTATAAAATGTAACTAATAACAAAGAACAAAAATAAAAACCAAATCAAAAATACCTCTCTGGCCGAAACTGGTTTGGCTCAGTGGATAGAGCGTTGGTCTGCGGACTTAAGGGTTCCAGGTTTGATTCTGGTCAATGGCATGTACATTGGTTGTGGGCACATCCCCAGTGGGGGGTGTGCAGGAGGCAGCTGGTCGATGTTTCTCTCTCATCAACATTTCTAGCTCTCTATCCCTTTCCCTTCCTCTCTGTGGAAAATCAATAAAATATAGTTTTTTAAAAATACAACTCTTGAGTTGGTTCAACTCTCTAAGGGAATTTTATTTAAGGAATCTAAGCAAACAATCTATAATAATAAAAATGTAATATTCTGATTAGACCAGACATCCTGTCCTTCCTTCTGAACAAAGTCTCAGCAGACAGGGGCCATGGCAGAGGCAACCACCGCAGAGGTGGGAGCCAAGGCCCTTGCATGAATTTCGTGCATCGGGCCTCTAGTCTGTAATAAACCTGGAAGGGCTGGGTCCAATGATAAATGGATGACTCCCCTCTGGAGCAGTGTTCAGAATACCCCATAGTCAGTCCTTATTCTCTTCTGGTGTGGGTATTTGCCCATTTTTTTTTAATCTACACTAGAAAATTTCAGGGCACAAACCCAACTCTTGACCAATCAGACTTTCTGACCAGAAACCATCAGGACATATAGTCCAGGATGACAAGCTTGCTGAATAGCTTGAACCGAATTGATATTTCAGAAGGGAGCATGGATTTAGGTCAAGGTAACAAATAGCAAATACTTATACTACCATTAACCCTGTCTTGCCCATGGCATACACTCTTAATTACTCATGTTTCTCTTTCCTGAGTAGCCTCAGGACCCCTTTCAGAGGGACACTTGGCCATTTGGCCTCCCTGATAATAGCATCAAGCAAACAAGCAAAAATCCCACAGGATTTTAATCTCAGCCACAACATGTTAGCTCATATTGCCCCTCTGTAAAATAGAGTTAATGATTCCTACTTCACTTGTTTATTATAAAGATTACCTAAGATACCTAGGAAAGCATCTGACATATAGTAGGTACTTATGATCCTTTTTTTAAATGCTGGTATAAGTGCCCATCAGCAGATGAATGGATTAAAAAAACTGTGGTACAGCTACACAATAGAATACTACACTGCTATAAAAAAGAAAGACCTCTTACCATTCGCAACAGCATGGATGGACATGGAGAGCATTATGCTAAGCGAAATAAGCCAGTCAGAAAAATAAATATCACATAATCTCATTCATTTGTGGAATATAATATAATGAACAACATAAATAATGAGCAAAAATAGATCCAGAGGCAGAGAAGCATCAAACAGACTGTCAAACCTCAGTGGGAAGGCAGGGAGGGTGAGGGGCAGGTAAGAGATCAACCAAAGGACTTATATGCATGCATATAAGCATAGCCAATGATCACAGACACTAGGGGGGTGAGGACATGTGCTGAGAGGTGGGAGTGGCTGGGGAGAGCTCAATGAGGGAAAAAGGAGACTTGTAATACCATATGTAATACTTCAAACAATAAAGAATTTAAAATTAAAAAAAGAAAGAAAAGTAAAGTAAATGTTGGCATCAACAGGAATAAGGCAGCTTCCAGTTGAAGCAATTTCCAATATAGCTTAACTAATATTTGGATAGAAACTAAAATTTTTATTTGAGGCAGTGATCAAGGTATGTTTTCACACTAAGGTAATGGTAAAAATCAATCAACTCTACCATATGCCTTCTCTGCAGAGGACTTGGGGTGCTTTTGTTTTTTTCTGGCCTAAACTAAAAAATGTTGCAATTAACAGCTTTCCTGGGAACAGTGAATCTGAACTTTACAGTTAGATGGCACTTGTTAAAACATGACTTCTGTTTACTGCCTTCCTCATTTCTTTCCTCTACCCACACATCCCAAATTCACTGGATTATTCAGAATTAAATTAATCAGTCAATCATAAAGACTTGTCAATTCATAATCAATACCAGGAATATTTCTAATGTGAAACATGTCATACTGCTAGGTAGTAAGTGTTACTTAGTTTTGTCCTTTCTTAGTTACTAGAATTTGACTAAAATTTATATGTAATGAACTGAATTTAGCCTTCTGTCTATAACAGTGCATAGCAATTCTATAATTTGGAATTTTTTATAAGAAACAAAAAATTTTGTTGAAGATGATTTGATCCATTTGCCAGATGATAATTATATACTTTGGTTATATAGTAAATTGCTATGTTAACCATATACCATATTTTTCGGACCATAAGACGCACCAGTTTTTAGAGAAGGGAAATGAAGAAAAAAAGATTCTGAAACAAATAGTGTCCTAAAATATTTTATGTGCATTAAAACCCAACATCACAGTCATAAACACATGTAATCAACCCTGTAAAGTAAACAGCAGCATTTAGAACCATTTTAGAGCCGGGCAAGCACACAGAGACCACACAGAGCCGGGCAAGTAAAAAAAACTTTTTTTTTACAGTATATGTGTAGGCTATATTTGGACCATAAGACGCAGGGACTTTTTCCCCCCACTTCTGGGGGGAAAAATGTGCGTCTTATGGTCCGAAAAATACGGTAAGTAGACACCATGATCAGTACTGGGGATCCATTTGTGAGCAAGAGACAAAGTCTTTTACATCAGGGTGCTTATAGTCAAGCAGGGAGGACAGAGGACTGACTTTATTAACTAAAACTCTCTCTCTCTCTCTCTCTCTCTCTCTCTCTCTCTCTCTCTCTCTCTCTCTCTCTCTCTCTTCCCTTTCCTCTCTCCCTCCTTCTCTCTCTTTCACTATCACTCACATATAATTCCAATTCTTCTGAACTATGGGTGTTATGAAAACCTTTAGCTTAAGCCTGAGTGAACAGATAGTATTAGAAAATCAGGGATATGGACAATGCAGAAAAAAATCTGAGCCTGCATTCCTTTGCTATCTCAGACCAACACCTTAGAGACCCAAAGCCAGAGTCGTAAAGAGAGGAGGAAAGGTGATTAAGTGGTCTCTCGATGGAACACATTTGAAAGCAAGCATGATGCTGCTAGTCATCAGTCAACACCTTGTACTCTGGGCAGAACTATTGTTCTTGTACCAGTGTAGTACACCGGAAGTGGCCTAACCAGCAGCTGAGGACACGTACATCTGATTCTCAGAGATTTTCAAAAATATACCAGGAATAATAAAGCTTGTTAATGAGTTCTTCCTTCATTTACTTGCAGAATATCAGGCAGCTCTCCCAGGATCTTTGATTTCTCATTCTTGCTGCCTGAACAGACACTTGGAATAGGGTTTGTAAATGCAATAATCTAGGACTAATTAATACAGTAATGTTAACCCTGTAAAACTAATACCCAAAAAGTAAGTCATTGTTGAGGGGTCATATCATTTTAGGGGTGTCCAGGAAATCAGGGGCCCCTCCATTTTCCCATGAGATCTATCAAAACACATTGGCAGAATCACAAGATGAGCATAGATAATACCATTTTGGCAGTTCACTTTCCCTTAAAAAAATATAAACAATAGTTGCATTTTCAATATATATTTCACTTCAAGCTATGAAAGGATGGATTATAGTTGAGAACCATAGAATATGGATCAAGCATCAAAGGGAGTGGAAGTGAGAAGTTGATAGCTACTTAAATAGATATGATCAGAAAATAGAGCATAGTTTTTGAACCTATGGCTTTTTGGCAGTTCTAGAACCAATGTGATGTGTATCTTCTGAGAAACTAACATGTTTGCTAGGAGGGAACTTCACCAACATTATCTAAGATTCTTTAATCTAAATACGATGGCATATGCTAACTTGATTAAATTTATGATAAAACTATAAAATATATACACTATAGATTCTTTGTAAAACTCTACATGTCCTTCCTGTATGTATAACTTACCAGCATACTAAGAGTAGTCCCAGTAACTTACTATTGCACCAAGAATCAAACAAGGATAAAACAGAAAACTATTAAATGAAGAAAATGCCCAGAAAACCTTTAAATGGCAGAAAATAAAGAAGAGAATTAAGTAGAATACCAGGGCATTCAGGTGAATATAGACCAATGCACATAATAAGGATAGTAATCAATGAAAATGTAAATGTACATTATACTAGGGTTAGCATTACCTCAATATTCTGAGATTTGTAGAACATGTTCCATGATAAGACTATAGCAATGAAAGTATATTACTTCTTGTACAAAACAGGTCTAATAGGAGTGTGTGGGCATGGGGAGTTGTGGGGGGAGGAGGAGAGCATGGAGGGAATATAAGAGAATGATATACCACCAGGAAAGATATCTGTAAATCTGAAGCTCAAAGCTCTTTGTATTGGTTTTAAAGGAAGGTACGCTGGACCTTCCAATTAAGCACTTTGCTTTGGCTTCTGACATTCCCTTTCTTCTAGCTGATCTATCTTATGACTTCCCTCACATATCCTCTTCTCTGCCATTCCCTAAGGTTGGTATCACATAAGACCTCTAGGCTCTGCTCTCATCTACATCTATGAATTTCCTCATTGATTGCTTTCATTTCCACATCTCTTACTTCCTCCTGTAAACAGGTGATTCTTAGAGCTATAACTTCTGCCCTCACCAGTTTGGCTCAGTGGATAGAGCATCCCAGGTTCGATTCCGGTCAAGGGCATATACCTTGATTTGTGGGCACATTTGAGGTTGATGTTTCTCTTTCATCTCTTTCTAACTCTTATTCCTCTCCCTTCCTCTCTGTAAAATATCAATAATATATATATATATATATATATATATATATATATATATATATATATATATATATATATATATTAAAGCTATAACTTCCACCTGATATCTCTTCTAAACCTCTATCTCCATCTTCTCAGTAGGTCATAGATACTTCAAGCATTTTTAAACTGAAACTAGACACCATTCCCATAACATGTTACCCTTTACTTCCTACAGTCTTTATTTTAGTTAATAGCATTGCAACCAACTTGGTTAGAAACCTCTCTCCTGATTCTATCTATCTGCCTTATAATTTCTTTCAAGCCTAGTTCTAAAATGTATTTATTAGCTAAATGTTTTCTTTACTAAAGTGACTTTTCATTCCCCCCCCCGTATCATCTCTTGACTTTCCTCTTGTGATAGCCTTTCTGACCAGTTTATTTGCCTCTAGTCTCCACCTGCCCTCCTGACCTGCCTTTCTAATCCATCTTCCCCCACCACTAGTCCTGGCCATGAGATAAAGGAAAGCCTTAGGTAGGATTAGGGTGATCACATCCTGGAATTATTATAGAAGACATATGCACGCTGGATGAAAAGTCAAATTCATAATCTCTAAGGCTGGGTTGCCAAACAAGGACCAATTATACAGTCATTGAGCTTGCTTATTCAAACTAAGATTTCTTTATCTCATCCCAAAAGTATTGATTCAAAATCTCCTGAGTTTAGACCCTGGAATTTATACTTTGTAGGCTCTACAATAAGTGTGATGAACATCCAGTTTTGGAAACTCTAAGATCTTATCCAATTATAAGACTCAGTGATTATAACACTCTAATCAGAATCCAATTTGCTATTCCAAGAAAATAGTTACCAAAGTCTTTTGTGCAATGGCAGCATCATTAAACAAAACATAAAGCCTTCAGAGTGCACATTTAGTGAAAAAAAGCATTCATTTGAATGTATACATTCTGGAACATTTGTGAAAATTATATCACATGAGAAGCATGCTTTATGCACATTTCTTCCTACACACATATCTAATGGATTTTTCTTTAGTTTCACAAATAATGCTAATTAGTTGCACATGAAGACTTAAACTAAAAATAGTGGTGAATGTTACCATATGCAAAACATTTAGTAATTAGGGTGTTAATTACATTTATATAAAAGCAATTAAAATTTAACAAAACAGCAGGAAAAAAAGAAGAAAGTAAAATCAAAGCCCTTAAAGTAAATATTTAGATTTTTTTCAGTTGATTCTCTCTAGCTAATAAAAGGAGTTCTGCTTCAGGTATTTTATAATGTTTCCTATATCAGTGAATTACTGGGGCAATAGTAGCTCATGACCAACAAGGGAAACTAGTCCCTATAGAATTAACCACAGTAGATAGTAAATTTCATTTTCATATCGGTGTTATAAATAAATTATTAGGAAAGAATAAAAATAAGAATGACTAATTCCTATTTTATTTACAATAGTTCCTACAATGAACAAATTTATAAATATGAAGCATAAACCTGTGTTATACTAAGGTATCAGAAGTTGAATTCTTACATATAAACACATAGGTGAGCACAGGTGCCTAAAAATATGGATACAGGTATATTCATTAGCAACTATGTATATACTTACTTATCATTAACAACATTATGTGAAATAACTCTCTTATTTTAATTTGGACTGTCCACAGACATGTTTTAGGTTAAAAGCACTTTGTTTCAATATTAAATGTACAATTTTCAAAATAAAGATACATTTTTCCTATGGAAACTATCTGGTAAAGTGAGCTAAGTATTCTCAGCTAACACAAATTCTATTAAACCCATAGTGATGGGGGAGAGGGTCAATTGGGGGGAAAGGAGGCTTAGGTAAAACTTTAGACAATTTAAAAAAACATAGTGAATTTGACTATAACACTAATGGGACTCTGAAACCTGAGATCTTGAAGAAAGAGACTGGTGAGGCAAAAATAATGAAAAGAAAAATGTTCCCTTTCCTTTTTATAACAGAGCTGCCTTAAAAATATTTTGGAAAACCCATTGCTTCTTTGCTACCATTACTTATTGCTACCTCCTTTAACTCCCAGTAACCTTTGATTTTTGTAACGTTACTGAAACACCCTTGATCATGAAATATGATAGTTAATAGAAAAACCTTACGCTGAAACCGATTTGCCTCAGTGGTAGAGCGTCGGTCTGCAGATTGAAGGGTCCCGGGTTCGATTCCGGTCAAGGGCATGTACCTTGGTTGCGGGCACATCCCCGGTAGGGGGTGTGCAAGAGGCAGCTGGTCGATGTTTCTCTCTCATCGACGTTTCTAGCTCTCTATCTCTCTCCCTTCCTCTCTGTAAAAAATCAATAAAATATATTTTAAAAAAAAAAGAAAAGAAAAACCTTACATCTATATCAATTAGGATTTGGTTTGGCTGTATATATTAGGGAAAAGAAAAACAAACAAACAGTAGTTTAAGCAAGGCAAATGTAACTATATAGTCCAGAGTTCGCCAGTGGTTCTGTCGTTAATAGGAACTCGGGCATTCTTTCTCTAATTTCTTTTCCACGACCCAGAACATGTTTTCTGTCCTTAAAGTTACCTTACATTCCAAAACTCCTGGAGCTCTAGCCAACATGTTTGTATTCCAGGCAGCAAAAGGGAAAAGCAGGGAAGGACAGAAAAGGTCTCACCAAGATGAGTCATTTCCTTTAAAAGAGTTTTCTGCCTTACATCTTATTGGCTAAAACCGAGTCACATGGAAAACCTGACTGCAAAGGCTGTTGGAAAATACAGCTTTAGCTGCATCTTTTATCACACCCAAGGAAATTGGTCTGTTGCTGAGGATAAAGGGGAGAAAATATATTGGCAAGCAATTAGTAATCTCTGCCACATTCCTCAAATATCTAATGCTCCAGGGTACTTAACTCCTTTCCTACTCACAATAAAGCTATCTCAATTTTATTTTTAAAATCTAATTTCTAGATCACTGGTTCTCAACTTCAGCTGCAAATTTAGAAGCACTTAAAGTGCCTTTAAAAAGTTCTGATGCCCAGGCCAACTAAATCAGAAACAATGTCAGTGAGACTCAGGCCACAATGTTTCAAAACAGTATCTCCTGGTGATCCTATTGTCCAGTCAAGTTCAAGAGCTACTGTCCCAAAGAAATTTTAAAAGAAGGCATGTAACCCAAATGATACCAAATTTTGTCACTTTTTCTGTTGTGTAAAACAGTGACATTAAAAACAAACAAACAAGCAAACCCTGCAAGCTAGGAGTGGAGAATAATCTGGGGAGTGTTGGCACATGTCATAGAGACCACTGTTTGCCTTGGGAATCAGTTTTCCTCTACTACTTGCTCCTTTTTTAAAAAATATATTGTCTTCTATAGCATTGAAATCATATGATTCTCTGAAAATCCTGATTGTTATATACAGTGGATTCAAGGACAGCATAGATTGATCCAATGTTGGTCATCCTTGATGACTTTTCTCTCATATATCCCCACATCAATTTAAATACCCTATATTGCTTCAAATAACTCTCAAATCTACCCACACCTTTATCTTATCCAAAATTCACACAGCAACCGAAGGGATGTTTAAAACATACAGAAATCTGACTGCATCATTTCCTCTACTCTATGTATATCCCTCCAATGACTTCCCATTGATCTAGGACTCTGCCTGGTAAGATTCCTTCCCATCCACCTCCCAGCCTTATCTTAGGCCCATCATCACACTCTTGCTTCGAATGCCTCCTGGCTCTTTCTTTACAAGCAACCTGTTTGCCAAACCTACTGAATTCCCAAACTCAGCCAAACCAATACTTTCATCTGCTAATTCCTGCTGAGGAAAGACATCATTGCTCCCACAGACTGGGTCAAGATTCATACTATACTTCTTCAGGGCCCTTATTACAGTTGGAATTCTTTGGAATCACCCACCCATCCCCTGATTATTTTTTATGAAGGCAGGAAACATGTTCATGTTCTTCATCATTTTGTTTTCATATCCTAGAACAGCACAAAATATGTATTAATAATATGAAGATAAATATTTTTTTATATTTTATTGATTTTTACAGAGAGGAAGGGAGAGGGATAGAGAGTTAGAAACATGGATGAGAGAGGAACATCCATCAGCTGCCTATTGCACACCCCCTACTGGGGATGGGCCCACAACCAAGGTACATGCCCTTGACCGGAATTGAACCTAGGACCCTTCAGTCCACAGGCTGACTCTCTTTCCACTGAGCCAAACCAGTTAGGGCTGAAGATAAATATTTTAGGCATGAATCTATGAAGAAATGAGTAGTATGGGATTCTGAGATTGGCATGGTAGATTAAAGACCAAGTGAAAGGCTCATCAGCAGCGGCTTGTAACTTAGTCACAGCTGGCCCAAGTAAACGTTTCCTCCTTCTGTTTCAATATCTGTCTGTGTCTCTGCAGGTTGTGAGTTGATCCCAGTACAGTACCTTCGCTGGGGTGACCCCGAGCCCATCGCAGCTGTGGTGTTTGCCTGCCTCGGCCTGCTGGCCACACTGTTTGTCACCGCGGTCTTCATCATTTACCGTGACACCCCGGTGGTCAAATCCTCCAGCAGGGAGCTCTGCTACATCATCCTCGCCGGCATCTGCCTGGGCTACTTATGCACCTTCTGCCTCATCGCCAAGCCCAAGCAGATTTACTGCTACCTTCAGAGAATCGGCATCGGGCTCTCTCCGGCCATGAGCTACTCCGCCCTGGTCACCAAGACCAACCGCATTGCCAGGATCTTGGCTGGCAGCAAGAAGAAGATCTGCACCAAGAAGCCCCGGTTCATGAGTGCCTGCGCCCAGCTGGTGATCGCTTTCATTCTCATCCTCATCCAGCTGGGCATCATCGTCGCCCTCTTCATAATGGAGCCCCCCGACATCATGCACGACTACCCGAGCATCCGGGAGGTCTACCTGATTTGCAACACCACCAACCTCGGGGTCGTCACTCCCCTCGGGTACAACGGGCTGCTGATCTTGAGCTGCACCTTCTACGCTTTCAAGACCAGAAACGTCCCAGCGAACTTCAACGAGGCCAAGTACATCGCCTTCACCATGTACACCACCTGCATCATCTGGCTGGCCTTCGTGCCCATCTACTTCGGCAGCAACTACAAGATCATCACCATGTGCTTCTCCGTCAGCCTCAGCGCCACCGTGGCACTCGGCTGCATGTTCGTGCCCAAGGTGTACATCATCCTGGCCAAGCCCGAGAGGAACGTGCGCAGCGCCTTCACCACATCCACCGTGGTGCGCATGCACGTGGGGGATGGCAAGTCCTCCTCCGCCGCCAGCAGGTCCAGCAGCCTCGTCAACCTGTGGAAGAGGAGAGGCTCCTCGGGGGAAACACTAAGGTAAACGCTGTGGGGACCTGGTGGGCACGGGCTGCTCTCTCTGAAGCAGGGGCATTGCCTTCCCTGGGTCTTTTCAATGGAAAATGCTTGAGTAAATGAAGGTATTAGGGAGCAGGGGGGTTGGGAAAGGGGCTGTGGACAGGTTTGCTGAGTCGTTCTTGTGGGGTTTAATTGGATATGGACCCAGGGACTCAGGCCAAGCCAGAAACATCGAAGTGGAGGCCCCTGATAAAGCAAAGAGTTACCGCAAAAGGAGATGAGGTCAAGAGGGTGGAGAAAGCTGAAACCACTTTGGCTCAGTGGACAGAGCGTCAGCCTACGGACTGAAAGGTCCCAGGTTCAATTCCGGTCAAGGGCATGTACCTTGGTTGCAGGCACATCCCCAGTGGGGTGTATGCAAGAGGCAGCTGGTCGATGATTCTCTCTCATCGATGTTTCTAACTCTCTATCCCTCTCTCTTTTCTTCTCTGTAAAAAAAAAAAAAAAAAAAAAAAAAAAAAAAAAAAAAAAAAAAAAAAAAAAATCAATAAAAATATATATTTAAAAAAAAAAGAAAAAAAAGAGGGCAGAGAGAGCACAGTTAAGTCATTGAGCCAGGACAAGGCCCTCCAGGCCCTGAGGGGACAGAGATGCATGGTGCACAAAATTCTATTGTAGTTCACCAGAAAAGATTACGGAAAAATATTAACAAATAAGATGATGCTGAGAACAGAATACCGAGAGCCTCACACATCCGACTGCACTTGCACATGCCCAGTGCATAGAGGCATGAGAATATAAGAATGTATATTCTAGTTCTTAATGGAAAACTTGAACTCTTTGAGAAATGCCTAAGTAAATGAAAGAGACAAGAGAATAAAGTAGCTTTGAATGTAATCTTTCTAAACAGCCATCCAGTCTCCCCCTTTCTCTGTGGCTCACAGTCCCATCCCATCTACCCCACCAAGTTCAGTACCACAGGTTTTGCTACTGGGCAGTTGCCATCTGAAAAGAATCTGTTGTCAACAGTCAATGGTTTCATTTTGAGGGACTACCTTATATGATAAATGTCCCCTAAGGTAATTCAAAAGGCAATGAGAACACCTTATCAGTGAAAGTGTGAAGGTGTTAAAAAGACTATTTGGTTGGGAATAAGGATCTCCTCCTCTCTTTAAGAAGTACATAATTTGACGGGAAAATAAAATAAAAGGGGAAGGAAAGTGAGAAGGAAGGCAGATGGAAAACATGCCAGTAGGTTTGAGATATGGAAGGCCTTCTGTGTATAGAACATGACATCTGCAGGATTTATTGAAGAAATAAAAGACATAGTTATCCCTAAGGTTTACAATTTTAGTTGACTACCTTGCACCAGTGCATGGAAAGATATGGGAGGCATACAGGAATTAGAAAAGAATTGAAAGTGGTAAGGATACATGCATCCTTTTGATGTACAAAAGAGCTACACAGGATATCATCTGCTAACTCTACAGAGATTTGACAAGTTTTCTAAAATCTAGATAAATAAATGCAAGATAAATGGCTGTATAGTATTGCTTCAACAATTTTTTTAACTATCATTTTAGCCTACATAAAAAGTTCTATTTTCTATAAACTCTAATCCCTCAAAGCCTGAGTTGTGGTAATGGTAAAGATTCTGTGTCTGCTGGGGATGGAAAAGGACTCACAAGACACTTAGAGTTATCCACATGGCCCAATTCATTTGCATTATTAATATGCATCCTTGCTACTTTCAGTTCTTTTCTAATTCCTGTATGCCTCTTGTGTATTTCCACGCAACTTGTGCAAGGTATCAACTAAATTGTAAACCTCAGGGATAACTATGTCTTCTATTTCTTCAATAAATCCTGGATATGTCATGTTCTGTACACAGAAGGCCTTCCATATCTCAAATCTGCTGGCATATTTTCCATCTGCCTTCCTGACTTCTCTCTAAAATATTCATTTTCAGAAATTTTTGCAAGATCAGCCTTTTATTTTATCTAAAAAAAATTATTTTGTCAAACTTAATTTATCAGCCTTTCATTAAACTCTTTCTGTAATAAGTCTCTCTGGTGTCCTGATAGAGAAAACAGTTTGCTACAGGGGGGGAAAATGTGAGTCTGTGCCTAAGTACCCCCAAAACTCTCTAGGGCGGGCTCCTTAGAGAGACAGCATGGAGCAGTGGTGAAGAGCACTGGCTTTACAGCCAGGTTCTCCTGAGTTTGAGTTGAGACTTAATCTTTTCATCCTCCAAATTCAGATCATATCACCTACTTCTAAAATTGTAAAGAGAGAAAGGAATAATGTGAGTAAAATCCAAGCACACAGTCGATACTCCACTAAAGGTAGCAGGATGCAAACTAGACAGCACTGGGATTGAATCCTGGCAGCATCACTTGCTAGCTGTGTGACATAACTGTAGGCCAATCACTTAACTTCTCTGTGCCTCAGTCTCTTCCTCTGATAAATGGGGATGAGGAAATACATACTTCATCCAGAAGTTGTGAGACTAAATGGGTTCCTATTTGTAAAGTGGATGCCGTACCTGCTCCCCCTTTTAAGTTACAAGCCTAAGAGATAAATTAGATCCAAACTAAAATTCCTTCCTCTGTGCCTCACATGAGCTCTCAAATTAAGTATTTCTTCTTTGTGATGCAAACTCAGATGTTCATAACACTAGCATGATAATTATCACATTGTGGAATATGACTGGTTATGAATGAATTTACCTCCCTGTTTAGTTTATGGTTTTATAAAGGCCAATGTGAATTGCATTGCCTCTCACATTGGAGCTTAAATAATGGCAAACTAGTGAACTTGGGTACTTCTAATATTTTCACATTTTATTCTAAATTACCCCCATTACTTGTGCTCCTCTTGTTTGAATTCTGCACTATGTCAGTGTGCCAACTTATTGGGACCCAGGGTACTATGTAAATTTGAACGAAGTACTTCAGTTCATTTATCCCACTATAAAATGGTAGATAAGTACTCCTGTTGTGAGGAGTAAATGAAGCGACATGTGTTAAATTCTTAGTATCAGCACATAGAAAGTACTCAATAAATGGCAGATAACCCTTTTAGAAATATATTCAGTTTCAGGAAAGATTAAGCCAGATTTTCAGAGGCCTATGTGATTTCTTTGGTTTAATTTTCCTCATACCACAAGAAATATGCAGGTAAACTGTTCCTAGTATTCCTCCGAGGCTCACTGATTCCAGGGCTAACATCTCTCCTATTCTATTCACCTTCTTTTAAAGGTTGCATGTTGGTTGTCATGGCTCAATGCATTGCATCCTTTTGTTAGGGGGAAAAAGCCTTCTTAGAGTCCCATAAAAATTGCCTTTATGTTTCATGGACAAAATCATCTTATATAGCTATCCCTAGCTGCATGAATATAAGAAAGTTGTGCTTTTAGCTTTTATATCATCTATAATGGAAACTGAAAGGGAAAAGGGAATAGTGTTAAGTGCTATTGGATAAACCAGTAAACAGTGTCTACCATGGGAAGTGGCAGTACGTAATAGTAATAGTGGTGGTAGTAATAGAATTGTCTCGTGGTCACAAAATATTGAAAATAGAAGCAATAATCATTCCCATTTTTCAGATGAGGAGTTGGAGGGAGGTCCAGCATGGTTAGCAGACTTACCCATAGACTAGTCAGTTATGCAGCTCTTTTTATATCAGGCCTCAGCTTTTTGGTATTTGAGCTGAACATTTCCCAGAATGTATTCTCCGGAAAGCTATTCTCACAAACTCCTCCATAAAAACAAACAAACAAAAACAAACAAACAAACAAACAAAACAAAACAAAACCTTATTTGGTTAAACAAATTAAAAAAAATAAAAACTCTGACTAATCTACCTTTTTATTAGAAATAAACACTGAGAAGTCTTGAAGTGTGGAAACTAATCAATCATCTATTAAATTTTTTTACCCATTCTTTTCCCTAGCTTTGGAACACAGGACTATTTTTTTTTTCAAGTAACTCTATTAACATTCCAGAGAATTGATACTAAAATGGAGACTCACTTGAAAAAAAAAAATCATCAGAGCTGAAAAAAAATAGTAGACCTGTTCCTGAGGCCTGACTTATAAATCCAATCTGCACTGAGAAGGCTAGCAGAAAGAGCCAATTTCTACCTCCGGTCATGGAGATCACTTCTGTTTTCTGAACACCTCAGGGAAGAATAGAACTAATTCCAGCAGATCTAGCAGTTTACGGGGAAGTTAACTAGGTTCACCCAAGAACAGACAAAAGAAAAATAGCCAGAGTCAGTCATTCAATTCGCTGAAATAGCAATGGGAGATTTTTATTTAAAAGGCAGTGAGTCAGGAGAGATTTTTTTAATATAGAAACAAACCATTTATGCCATCAATGTATAGAGGTCCCTGTGATTAACAGTTTGGTTCTAGGCACTAATTTCCAGCACATGTGGTGCGGCATCAAATCCTTGTCACGCAGCTAATGCCAAGTTTCTACTTAAGGCCTTCACTTCGGCTGCAGATTGACAAACAAACACAAAACCTGCTCTGACCTAAAGAAAACACTGAATTTGATGAGTCAGAAATTCTGCTCTACAAAATTCAGAGTTTCCAGGGTTGTGGGGCTGAGGTCCTTAGTGGGCCTTTCATAGCTAAATAATAACAGAGGCATATAATTCTGCATCAGAAAATTTCTCAGAAGGTAAAACCCTCCCCTAGGAATTCCGGTGGCAGAAACATTAGTGTTGCCTCCACCTTAATTTTAGAAACTGCCATTTGCCACTTTTGTTTTAATTAACTAATTAACTTTGCTTTAATTAACATTGTCACGAGGGCCCACTTAGGCTGTCTGCTCAAGCAACTGCTAGTCCTTTCATATCCATAGCCCAGATTATAATTTTCCTGAAAAATTGTTTCTCTTGTGTGAATTCCAACATAACCCAACTCTGATCAGAGCTTTGATGATTTCCAATTGCTTAGATCTCATTAGGGGGTTATTAGTCTGTGTGAAGTGATGTTCCTGCCATTTCTCCCTCTTTGGAGCCTTCTGCCTCTTCCTACTGTCTCTTCAGATCCTTTCTGTTTCCAAGGCCCATGTGCCTAAACCCTGTCAGATCAGGCCGTCTCACAGACTTGCCCTCATCTAGACTCCTAGACATCTAGAACATGTATTATGTATATCGTACATTTAGCACACATGCCTCGCATCTTCTTCATCTATTATTTACTCACAGACACTCACTGAGAACTCAGCATTGCCAGGAACTGTGCTAAGCCCTGAGGGTCTGGAGGTTGTTTGGGGTATGTGCACAATATTTTCACAACTATAACTCAGATCTCCCATGGTGCCTAGCACAGTGCCTGACATATTGCAGTGTTCAGTGGTAGATTATGAATCTGATTGGCAACATCTCTTAGGGATCCCACCATCATCACAGTGAGAAGACCACTCACTTTGTTGACTTTTGGGTCCACATTTCATATGACAATGCTTTGTTCTTCAAATATAAGAAGAAATGCATTTTTTTCTAAAACCAAACTTTTTTTCCCAATGCAGTTTCCATTGAATGCCTGCTCTGTGTGAAGCACTGTTTTATATTATGGGAATGGAGATATAACTAAAAAATAATCTTTGAGGAAACAGATAAGCTCAATAAAGTAGAACAGCTATTTGATAGGAGTCTATAGGGGAACAAAGGGGCCAAGGGAAAAGCAGTACATTCTACATGTTGGGAATTAGAAAATTCTTCCAAAGGAACCAATTTAAACAAGAGAATCTGTTTAAACATTTAAATCCCTGCTTAGAGGTCTTCGGGGTTTCCACTGGCTAAGAGAGGACCGAGCCAAGCTTCCTCTGCCTGGCAGCAAAGGCCCCTGGTGGTATGACTCCTTGTCCCCTGGCCAGCCTGGCATCAAGTCACTTCCTGTCTGACTTTCCATACTGACCCATCGCAATTTTCTTGTGTTCAGGCCTCTATTGAGGCATTGATGGAGGTATAATATACACCTGCTCTATCCACCCTCAAGTCTCACATGGCCAACTCATAATCACTTTTCATTTCACTTCTCCTGGGAAGCCTGTTCTGACCTTCTCAGACTACATCAGGTCCCCCTCCTTATGAACAAAATGAGCCCTTATCCCCCTGTGTTATAATCACCTGTTTTCTTGTAAGGCTCCCTAACACACAGGTGCATGTACTATGAATTTAGGAAGCACAGAGACCACGTCTTATTCATTTTCTGTGACACTGGCATCCAGCCCAATGCCAGGCACTGTGAACACTCGGAAATGTGGCTAAGTGACTGAATGGATGGATAAATAATGACATTAGAGCTACACTAGCATTTGCCAGTGAACAGTCAAGGGCTGACGAGTGTAAATAATTATATTTATGAGCACTTGCTACAGGGCCAGGCACTGCTCTAAGCCCCTTATGTGTATTAACTCTGTTAATATGCAAACATCCCTCATTTTACATATGAGGAAACTGGGGCAAGTGGAACTAATTTATTTGTTCGAGCCCATACAGAGAATAGGTAGGAAAGGTAGCTGGCTTCAAAGCCCATGCAGGTTCCCCATTCCAGCTCTTAATGCACTGTGGCCTGAACTGAGAAAAACTGGGATTCAATGGGTGTGGAGTGCGACACCCCCGCAGGAGTTTCCCTGAAAACTGCCCTGAGATCAGTGTCGCACTGTACTTTCTTTTTTTTTTTTTTTAATTACATATATATATATATATATATATATATATATATATATATATTATTGATTTTACACAGAGAGGAAGGGAGAGGGGACAGAGAGCTAGAAACATCGATGAGAGAGAAACATCGACCAACTGCCTCTTGCACACCCCCCCCCCCCCCCCCCCCCCGCATTGGGAATGTGCCTGCAATCAAGGTACGTGCCCTTGACCGAAATCGAATCTGGGACCTTTCAGTCTGCAGGCTGATGCTCTATCCACTGAGCCTAACTGGCTTCAGCTCACACTGTACTTTCTGATGAGGCCATTCCTTCCACTGAGGCTGACTGCATTTCCTTTTTTTGCATGAATAAAATACACAGATGCATCAGATATAAAATTTGAACTGTAAAAACTGCCTGCAATTTTTCCTGATTAATGGTGATTTTTAAAATGTCTATATAGGATTTCATTTGTGAGAAAAAGTCTGACTCATTTTTACATCTTATAATGTTTATTATAGTTAGTATTATTATATTGTAACTAGGGACTGTGAGGATTTGTATTACTTTCTTGACTAATTCTTATTTATTTATTATTTATTTATTTGCCTGATGTCATATAAAAGGTCACAAAATAGGGCAAGGAATCCTGATGTTTCACCTTGGTCCAGTCTTTTTAGAGTAATAATGATATACCGGGTACAGCGCTGAGTTCTAGGAGTATAGAAACAAACAAGACACAAACCTTACCCTGAGGAGCAGCTCAGAGTAGAGACCAACCCATACAGAAATCACTGATAGAGGAGAAAATTCACTGGGAAGTCAGAGGTCACCAATGGAGATCCTGGGAAGGTTTATTCGAAAGGTTGAATCCAATGGACAATGAAGTGAGCTGGGTGGAAACCAGGGGACATGTGTTCCAGGGAACAGCATGAACAAGAGCCCAGTGGCATGGTGTGTGCAGGGAAATACAGCATGCACAGTGTGTCTGCAGGTGACAGGAGTCGGGCTGAGAAAGTTGATAGAGGAGAGGCTCAGCCTGAGGAGCCATCAGTCGACCACCTTCCGTTCCAGTTCCCTCCATCTCTTTTCAGTGGTCTCGTCTCTCTGTTTAACCCCCCACCCTGGCAGACATCCAGTTTCCTCATAGCCATGGCCACCTCCCAACACCAACTTGATGCCTCCCACCCACCCCAACCAAAACTCTGTCCTTTCCCCTTCTCTGTGCTAGAGAGAAATAAATTTGTGCTGTTACAATAATGGTTATTTATGACTTGCTTCCTACATTGTGCTGCAAACACTTATTGAGCAATTACTTTATTACAGAGACTGTATATATATGTATGTACACACACACACACACACACACACACACACACACACACATATACACACACACTAGTGGCCCTGTACACAAATCCATGTGCTAGCTCACTGCTGCTTGCCTCAGCTGGCCGCCCCACCCACCGCGGCTATAGCGCTTCGCTGCACATAGCTCACTGCCCCACCCTCCTGGTGATGGGTCATTACACATCATGGCATAATGACCATTTGTATATTTGTATATCCTCTTTATTATATAGAATCTATATAGGATCTTCACACAATATTATATAACAGAAAACAGGACCTCCATCCATAGATAAGAAAAATAATAAGTGAGACATATAATAAAGCCCTTTATTTGCTGCATATTTATTTGATAAAGGCTAAAACCCCAATTTAGAATTCAAACCCAAGTTCACATGTCTTCAAAGCTCTTCTTCATTCTAACATTGCCTTTCTGATTTATTGATTTATCTCAACCATGGATTCTGCTTTGTTGTTGTTTTTTCATAGACAAGTTCACTGTGAATTTATTTCTGTCTCATAAAATATTCATATTTTGATTCTGATTTTTACTCCCAGAGAAATGAACCTAAAGGTGATTTTTTTATTTTTTTTTTTTTGCATAGAGGCATTTGATGCAAGGTGACATCATGGAACAAAGTAGCCCATCAGCCCCTCTCATGTTATGACCTGACATTAGTATGTGCCTTGTCAGCAAAGACATGGATTCCAATTTTGGCTCTGCTACTTACAAACTGGGACCCTAAACAAAGTGCTTAACTTTCAGAGCCTTTAGACAATGGGACGATACTATGCTTTGCAGCCTGTGTTACTTTCATAGGGTCACTGAGCATCACACAGAGTGCCTCCATAGTCCAGGTCTATGAACTGGGAGTTTCCAATTTTCTAGTCATGGAGTCATCTCAGTTCATGTCTACCCAAAACACAGCTCCAATGATATAAAATGAAAGGTTCCATGCCATCATTCTTCAGAAAAGCTACTGAGATGAAAATATCCTACTTTGGGAATCTGGCTTGAATTACTAGTCAATCACGGCCATATCTTGGGGACCCACTGCCTTCCAAATTCCCTTTATATTTTTAGGTGGGAGGTTGAGAAGTTTCAGTTAAATGCTTTTTTTTAGATCTCAGGCTTTCCCAGAATTTAAGGATGACTTGGAGGTGTTGGCCATTTTTTCTCATTCCCCTTGTGGTTTTGTCAGGCATTTATATCCCTTCATGAAAGAAAAAAATATAAATTTTTTTATCTGATGTAAAACATATGGATCCATTTTTTATCCAATACTCAAGAAACTAACTAACAAATCATTGTGGTCAGTTCATACATAACATAATATGAAGCTCTCTTTGGTGAGGCAAGTATGTGCTACGTTCACTTGTGTTTAGTGGAAAAAAAAAAAAAGAAGAAGAAGCAATTGAAGGAAATCAAGAAATTGTCACTGCATCCCTCAAGCTTGCTGTCTGGCCTGTTCTCAGCCGGTCACACAGCACAAGCCACATGGTAGGAGCTGCCAGAGAACATGACTCCCCCTCTGAGAGTTCCAGTGGCACAGCCAGAATCACAACCCATTAATGATGCTGCCTCTGGTTTGTTATCATATGGAAAAGAGAGACTGTGACTTAGTAAACAAACATGAATGTGTGCCTGACCTTGTTCTCCTAAAACAAATAATAACTGAAAAGGAATGCCTAGTGACCCTCACGATGCTCCCAGTGAAGATAATGGTAATTGCAATCAGTATTTGTTAATCAAGTCCCAGTCCTGTGTGAGACACTATATTACATGTTTTTCATAGTAGCATCTTATGAAGCAATGTTCTCCAATCCACCTGGACCTCAGATGCATGATCCTATCCTGACCACCACATGCCCTGAAAGACATGGGCCATTTAACTCAGGCTGAGGGAGAGGAGATTTTGGCGTTCTCCATACAAAAGGCCTATGAAGTGTCATGACATTTTACAAGGTTGTGACTCTGGTCATCTTTGACACACACACACCCTACCAGAGATCACCGAGGGCAGAAATGTTTTTCTTATTCATATCTAGAATGGCTTGGTGCAGGAGCTCTGTAATCACTCTTGCAGTATTGCAGAAGATAAAAAGGAGATGGAGCCCGAATGTGCCCTCTGACTTACATTCTTCAAAGGATAACAAGGTCTCACTGTCCTACACCATACACCTTAACTTCCTCCATTGCTATTTCCTGGACACTTCAGTCTGGATCCCCCATGTCTTGGTCAGAAGCTGAGGAAAGCTGGACCCCTTGGGTAGAGTCAGGTGTACCAGATGGTATGCTCTGACTCAGGCAGACACATTATGACATTGCAAAAATAAAATAAAAATTTAAAAGGCACAGCAAGAGCATCTGGCGTGGCGGGGGGTGGGGGGAGGACTTGAGTTCAGAGTGAACTGTGGATATCTCTCTCGGGGACTTTCCAGCCACTGGGTACAGCCAACTGTGCAGCCCATTTCTGAAGAATGGGTCAGGGCAAAAGCAGGCCTCTCTCCTCCATGCACAGAGCTGGTGTCTGCCAACACTGCAAAATGAGAACCAAATGTTCTATCCCAAATGGATAGCAAGCACATTCCCCTTTCATTGGTTCACTAATAAAAATGCAAGAAAAAAAAATTGATTTCTATATTCACTCGCCACAGCATAGTAACTTTAGGACTTGTAGTCATCCAAAGGGAGTTTGAAATGTCTGAGGAGTCTGAGAAAACTAAGCAAAATGACTTCAGTGAGAACTTCCAGTGACACATTAGCAGGATGCGAATGTGGCGAATTGGAGCTGAGCAGCTGCACACTTCTGATGTCCTGCCTTGTTTTGTCAAACTCCAAATCCCTGCACATGTTACCTTATTTCCCCTTGGACATTCCCAGAGGCTTTCTTTCCGTTGTATCCACTGTGCAGACACTGCTCTGTGGCTGCATCTCCAGGGAGAAAAGTGCCAGACAGAGAGCAAATTGCGGGCTGAAAGACACAGACAGCCTTTAAACTCCAGGGCATTTCTCATCATCCTAGTGATGCTCTGAGGAACCAGGCTGTGTGTGTTAACTGTTAACAGATTCTCTCTTTCTCCTTTCCTGGTCCCCCACAACCATCGTCCCTACCCCCAGTGGTCAGGGGACTATGTTTCTCTCCTGGCCACTAGGTGGCAGGCTATGTTCTCTGGGCAGCTCTGGTGGGAGAGCATTTCTGCTCAAGATGCACTCAGCTTGGGTAGCAATGATAGAGGACTGCCATTGCAGGCTTGTGTAGAGAGCTTGTTGCAAGCAGCTGGAGACAAACTTTTGCAGAAGTGGTGTTAGCAGTACACGCACTGATTCCCAGGTGTACCAATTGAAGAAGATTCCTCATACAAACTTGTTGATTTTCTCATCATGACTAATATCACATTTCCATACCTATAAAAATAGTCCTAACTAATAAAGAGGGGATATGCTAATTGACTGTCACATACTCACAAGAGGGCAACACCCACAGTCAATAAAAGGGAATATGCTAATTACTGTCATGCCCTCACAAGATGGCAGTGCCCATAGCTATCAGATGGCAGTGCCCAGACCCCTCAGCCCCTGCCTCATTCAGCCAGAGCCCCCTCAGCCCCACCAGGCGGCAGGTGCCATGCACCTCATCCAGCTGGAGTCCCCCAGTCCCCTCAGCCCCATAGGGGAAGGGAGTTGGGGGCAATCGGGCCAGCAGGGGAGGGCTGTTGGGGGCTATCATACCAGCAGAGGAGCAGTTAGGCATCAATCAGGCCAGTAGCAGATCAGTTAGGGGGCTACCAGGCTGGCAGGCAGAGTGGTTAGGGGCAATCAGGCAGGCAGGCAAGCAAGTGGTTAGGAGCTAGCAGTCCCAGATTGTAAGAGGGTGCAGGCTGGGTTGAGGTATACCCCCACTCCCATGCATGAATTTTGTGCACTGGGCCTCTTGTGTGACATATAATAGCTAAGAAGAAAATCAGCATTATGTTCTAAAATATTGAGCCTATATTTTTTAAAGATACATTATTCTTATACACCCCAGAGGAGCCTTGGCTAAATATTCTCCCACCACTCACTTTTGCCATCAGGAATGCTTTTCACATTTGACAGGTCATGTTCCCAGTGTCTATTCTTCAAAAATCAAACCAATTACTGTTAAGATCTCCCATTTTGGGGAATGCACCATGTATCCATGCATACTACTTATTTAATCCAATGCATTTCTTACAATGACCCTCGGAAGGTTTGTTATGTCCATTATACTAATAAGGATGCTAAAGGTTAGAGAGAGAAAGTGTCTGCCAAGATTGCAGAATGAGAACCAAATGTTCTAACCCAAATGGTGTAGCAACACATTCCCCTTTAATTAGTTAACTAATAAAAATGGTGGTGAGTGGCTGAAAGAGGGTTTGAACTCAACTGTTACAGTGAAGAAATTTAGCCCTAAACGTTAAGACTTTTTCTAAAGCTTGACCTTCTGGATGAGAAGCCAATCTGCCCAGTCACACATTTAGTCATGCCATTTCTGGAGGAGAACAAAGCATGGTGAAGGGACTGGGAGCCTTTTACTCCAGTGAAAATGAATGAGTCAGAGTCTGCAGTATTTTATACTTGAATGCTCAGTGCAAATAAGAGAAAGTCGGGATCTGCCGGTGGGAGGTGAGTGAGAAAGGACACTGAAGTGGGGGCAAGCAGGCACTACTACTTGATTAAAATCAAGCTTTCAGGCACTCCAGCCAAAGGCTGAAACAGGAAGAACCTACAGAAGAGCAGGTGGAGTGTAGGATGTGGAAAGGATGATCAGAGTGATGATGCTGATGATGACAGCTAACATTTATAACATGGCAGGCACTATTGTCCGTGTCTCATCAACATTCATTGAATCCTCAAGAACCCCTGGGGTAGATATCCCCATTCTATAAATGAGAGAATTGAAGACAGTGAGGTTAAGCAAATTGACCAAGGAAAGATCGCTGAAAAGGGTTGGACCTTGAATTCTAATCCAAACAGTTTAGCTCTAGAGTCAATGGTCTCAGCTGCCAGAAATTATAAGCACCAAGTCTGTATTTGAAAGGGTAATAAAGAGTATAAAGGAATCAATGAAAGGTCAGGATTGAAAAAGACATTTGGGAAAGTGTCATCTTTGCTGTAATTTTATTTAGGTTGGGTATCCTCCTGTTGAATCTCTTTGACAAACTTAATCCATTGCCCATCTTCTTTTGTTAACCCCTTCCCTTAGTGTGAGACTTAAAACCACTGTCCAGACTACTTTGCTGAGCTATAGGTCAGTTAAAGAACAAAGCCAAACTGGTTGGTCATCAAAGCAAGTGTGCACAAGGAAGATGTTTTGGTTTCATGGGGGAAATGATAAGCAATACTTGAACTAAAGTGGTACAAGCAATGGGCAATGTTTCCTAAAGGCAGATTCAAATTAAGTACATGGTTTCACTTTCATCGGTTATGAATTTTATGGTTTATTTTTATTTCCCTTTTTCAAATTAACACTTTCTAAAGTTGCTGATTTAAAACTTGTGAGATAGTGAAAGGTTTTAAAAGTGGTCAGGTACAGTTGAAATTCACCAGAGATTTTTTAAGCACCTACTTCATGCACATATTTAAGTCAATGTTTAGAATGAATTGTGTTTTGCATCCTGGATAATTTTGACATGTAAGACAGATCATTAGAGGAAAATATTATTTTAACCAAGAAATTAAATAATGAAGGCTGTGCTACTGGCCTCTACCAGAACACCTAGCACACAAAACTATTCAATCAAATCAGGGAAACAACTAAAATGCAGACAAGAGGCAGAACACAAAGGAAGGAAATGGAGGAAAAGAAAAGATTGGACATTGAGTTCAAAACTACAATTATAAGGACATTGAGTTCAAAACTACAGTTATACTGTATTTTCCGGCGTATAAGATGACTTTTGAAACGAAAAGAAGTCAACCGGGCTTTTTCAGTGGTCTGAATTCAGGTCTCAGCAGAGGGAACAGAGAAAAGAGGACGGATAGAAAGCACCTCACTTGGAAATCTAGGATGGCACTATACCCCCGCCCTGGCAGGCTTTTTACTAGAACACAGTGTAGCTTCGGGTACAGAACATGTATAATTTGTATGCATAAAAAGCCTGCTTGGATTGGCCAGAGTCAGAGAGGCGGTCTGTTAAAAAAAAGAACTGGTGTTGCCTTGGAAGTGGGGGGTAGTCTTATACAGTGAATATAGGCCTAAACCTATGCTTTAACTGTAAAATTAGGGGGTCGTCTTATACGCCGGAAAATACGGTATTCAAGAATATCCTAAAAAAAGGCCGATAAAATAAATAAGACCTATGAGGATATGAAAAGGGAGCAACTAGAAATAATAAGGGATCAACTAGAAATGAAGAAAACATTGTCTGAAATAAAAGATATTACACAGAGTCCTAAAAACAGACTGGTAGATCGCAAGAATCAAGGCAAAGATTTAGAACACAAAGAGCCAGAGGATACTCCTCCACAGAAACAAGAAGATAAGAGAATCCAGAAAGTTAAAGATAGTGTAATAAACCTTTGGGACAATTTCAAGCGAACCAACATCAGAATTATGGGGATCCCAGAAGAGAGAGAGCAAGATACCAAAAGAATACTAGAAGAAATAGTGACAGAAAACTTCCCCCACCTGGGGAAAGAAATAGACTTACAAGTCCAGGAAGCCCGCAGAACCCCAAACAAAAGGAATCCAAGGAGGACCACACCTAGACACATCATAATTAAAATTCCAAGAGCAAAAGACAAAGAGAGAATATTAAAAGCAGCAAGAGAAAAGCAGGTAGTTACCTGTAAGGAGCACCCATACGATTGTCAGCTGATTTCTCAACAGAAACCATGCAGGCCAGACGGGAATGGCAAGAAATATTCAAGGTGATGAATAGCAAGAACCTACAGCCAAAATTACTCTACCCAGCAAAGCTATCACTCAGAATCAAAGGCCAGTTAAAGAGCTTCACACATTAAAAAAAAAAGCTAAAAGAGTTCATCACTGCCAAACCAGAATTATATGAATTGCTGAAGGGGGTTATTTAGAAAGAGGAAGAAGATAAAGATAAAAATTATGAACAACAAATATGTAACTATCAACAAGTGAATCTAAAAACCAAGGGAATTAAAAAATCTGATGAACAATATTAACTGGTGAATATAATAGAATCAGAGGTATGGAAGGGGAGTGAACTGAGGTTCTCGGGGAAAAGGGGAGAGGGGGGTGTGGGAAGAGACTGAACATAAACTGTGCACCTATGGATGAGGACAATGGAGGGTGGGGAAAGGACAGAAGGTGAGGTGGGAACCTGGTGGAGGGGAGCAATTGGGGGGGGGGGGAAGAGGAACACATTTGTAATAATCTGAACAATAAAGATTTATTTAAAAAAATAAGGTGATGATAAAAAAAATTTTGAAAAGAAATTAAATAATTATTTCAACATCACTTCTCTAGACATTATCACTGATGGCTCTTCTTCCTCTTACATTTCCTCTACCTACTTGCCCAATCTCCTGTCATTCCTGACTCTTTACTTTCCTTGACACTTTGTATCCAATCAACCAATTAATTCTACTTATCTTGTTATCTTTTGCATTCTCACTGATGTCACTATTGATCAGGACACCATAACCTGCTGTTTGAACTACTGACATAATGTCCTCAATCTATATTATTGATGCATCACCATGTCCCAACAGTGCAAATCTGATCCCATCACTCAACCTTCAAATTAGTAGGTATACATACATTACCAAATAAATATATATAACTTTTTCACCCGGCTCCCAATGCCCTTCAAGACTTGTCCCCTGAAGACTTACTTGACTTTCTCAACCTGATGTTCAGCCGCAAATCTGCTCTACCAATGTCCCCACCACCAGTGATCATTCAAATACTTATGTATCCCAACAGTACCAAACAGCATGTAGTTCCATAAATAGGCCATGCATCAGCCACTTCTTTGGTATATTTCTGACCATGTAAATTCTATTCCTTCTGCCTCTACTAATACCCACCTTTATCTCCCTTCTGTTTACCTAGAAAACACCTTCTTACCCTTCATTCCTAACATAAATAGTATCCCTCTTTTATAAACTGTATTTCCATGAGACTTTCTGGATCTCCTCATGTAGAAATCCTTAAATTGTTTTGCATGGTTGGTTTATGTGTTTTGCTCCCTGCTAAACTCTAAGTTTGTTGTAGACATTGCCTTCTATGTTTCCATCACCAGCATCTGACAACAGTGCCTGTTTTAACAAGTTCTCTAAAAAATATGTTTTAAGTGAGTGACCAGCAAAGATTCACTTCTCTTGTCTCTGATGAAGACCTAGCTGCTCCCTTAATGGTGACTCAGCACTCAAAAATAGTTCACTTCTAGGAAAATAAGTCAAGTTCAAGTCTTGCTCTACCACTGCCTGGTAATATATATTTCTGTCACTCACTGGACATGTAGAAAGTAAATGCTAAGAAGATTTAGACCTGATAGGTCACAGTGTTATGAATGCTATATTTCAGGTATTTCATTTTGGGAAGAGAAATGCTTTGAAATGATTGATTAAATTATTTGACACTGCAATAATTGAAGTATATTTGTGGGGAGGAGGGAGACTATGACTGGATTATTTTGATGAATTGCATCTAAAACATTCACTTTGTATAATGAATTTATATTCTTGAATGCTGTGATTACAGTGAATTTTAATTTGCATGTGATGTTAGTGATCTCATTTGTTACTACTTGAATTTGATTAAAATGTTTTTGATTAATTGATATAAATTGTTTGGGTGATAGGATAAAGTAAGCTTTTTTTCCCCCCAAATTCTGTATTTCTAATAATGTTTCTTTTATTTGTATTATCCCTTAGAACTGGTCTAGCTGGGGCAAGCAAGTCATATGTCTTTCAGAACATAATGTTTCATACCAGAAAAAAAATTTGCCTCAGGCATAATTATGTGAGTTAACAAATCATTTTCTTCCTTCAAGCTCCATACTCTTGGTAGAGATGGAATTCTTGTGGAAGAAATAAACAATGAAAAGATAATATCCTTTTTTTCTAGCTTCTTGGCTAAAATAAATTCTCTACCTTTCCTAAGTCACTTGGCCAACCATTTCTTTAGCATCCCTCCCAATTTCCCCCAACACATACACACACACACACACATAAGAAGCAGAGAACAAATATTTCTCAAGCTCCTTCGGTGTGTCCTGTGCTATTATATACAATCTGTTATTTAATTTGTACAACCTTGCAAAGTAAAGATAAACCTATTTTTAGAGCTGTGAAAACTGAGACTCAGGGAGGTGACATAATCCTTCCAAGACTGTCCACTTAGCTTGTGATTGAGTTGATTTGAACCCATGCCTGCCGGGCTTCTCTTTAAGCTCTTTGTGCTGTCGTATTATATCCTCCATTACTCCTGAGCTGCAGAAAATATTTCTGTTGGTATGAAAAGGGGAATCAGTTATAGAATTTCAACCATCAGTAATATACTAAAGAAACTCACAGAGGAGGTAGAATTGAAAGGAAAGCTAAGTAAGAGTGTTTGATTCCTTAGGCAGGAAAAGATAGAGCAAGTTATCTAGCAAGAGATAGCTGTAGGCACAAAAGGTCTGGTGCAGGGCTACTCGGAATCACTTCCAGCCTCCAGCCATAGGAGCTCTCTAAGGTCAACCCATGGCCCATGGCTTCTTTCTCCTATATTCTCTTCTTTGGAGAACTCAAGCATCATTGCACTTCCAATGCTCAAGTATTTTTCCTTAAGGTCTAAATGACAGCTGGATAGTTCCATCTTAATACCTGGCATCACCTCAACCTCAACTCACTCATATCAAATAAATTCTCCTGTAATGGTTTCTTTATTTCTGTTTCTGTAACAGTTGTTATTTCCCACCCCCAAAAGGTTGTGCTTAATTGGTCCTTGTCCTCAACTTAAACATATTAAATCAGATATTACAAGTTATTGAACTATTAGATGCTACTTTAAATTGCATTTTCAAACATTTGGGTTTTTTATCCTCATTTTTATTCCACAACTGTTATATAGATCCAATACCTCATCTCAGTCTCTATACATCTGAATTACTGCAATAGTGATTAAACCCAATGAATCTGACCCAACTAAACAATAGGCAGTCCTTTCTCATGCCCTACATGTTGAAAAACACTCTGACAATTCAAGGCTCTTCATAATCTCTTCAGCTTCTCTTTCTTACCTTTCTAACCTTACCTCACACTGGAGCTTTAATCTTCTGTATAAGTCAAGCTGCCTCACCCATGGACCCATAACATTTCCGTACATAAATGTTTCTATAAAGCATTTACTGAGCATGAAATTCATTCCCACTCATCTTACTCGATCCAGCTTATGCCATTTATAAAGCCATTATTCACTCTAGTCCACAGAAGTTCTAGACATGTATATCCCATATCAATGACTTTACCATTCACTGGGATACACACACACACACACACACACACACACACACTCATATGAGGGGGGGCCTTTAAGTTATTATAATATGTGTGATATCTTACCTCTGTGATAAATTTCTCTCATACCTTGAATTATTATGAATTCTCCATAGTATATGAAAAATGTTCTTTCTTTTTTTTTTAATATATTATATTGATTTTTTACAGAGAGGGATAGAGAGTTAGAAACATCGATGAGAGAGAAACACCAATCAGCTGCCTCCTGCACACCCCCCACTGGGGATGTGCCCACAACCAAGGTACATGCCCTTGACCGGAATTGAACCTGGGACTTCTTAGTCCTCAGGACGATGCTCTATCCACTGAGCCAAACCGGTTTCGGCAAAACTGTTCTTTCTTTAAAAAACAAAACAAAAAAAAACCTGCTGTAGATTTTTTACATGACATCTTTCTAAAATGAGGAAAGCTTTATTTAGTCAAATTACAACCAGACGTCATTAGGTTAACTATTCTATTGCAACAAAAGTAGTAATACACAATACATATTCACATAAATATATAATAATAAAAGCGTAACATGCTAATTAGACCAAATGTCCTTCTAGACAACCTTCAAAACCAAGCCAGGGCTGTGAGGTAAGCCCAGGTCCCAGATGCCTGCCAGTGGCCAGAGAGAAGCCCGGGTCCTGGCTGCCAGAGGCAAGCCAGTGCTGGCAGCCAGGGAAAGGAAGGCCTAAGTCATGTGACAGAGGACTACTCTAGAAAGGGAGAGAATGGTAGATGGGCACTTGGGGATCAGGTGAGGTTAGGTGCAGATTTTGCATTCTGTCCAAATTTGATAGGAAGCTTTGGAAGGTTTGAGAAGTTACATAATAATATTAATATATTAAAAATATCTCTGTTATCTCTGCAGATAGAATAAAATGTAGAATGTAAAGAAGAGAAGGGAGAAATCAGTTATCAATTATGACAGGCTAAGTAAGAGATAATGATGGTTTAAAGTACAAAGTAAGACTTAATGATTATTATGTTGTATATAAAGGAAAGAAAAAAATAAAGATGAACCCCAGGTTTTTTGGTCCATGTAAATGGAAGGATTGGGACCTGTGTAATTCAGCCTTGGAGAGGAGAGATATGAAAGGTAAAATCAAGTGCTAATTTTGGACATGTTAAGATTATACCCTCTGCACTCAGAGAAGTCCTATCTAGAGATTAAACTTTGGGGGAGTCATGCACATTTGATGATAGTAAGACTAGAATTAGAAAAAAAGTAACTTTTTTGGAAGGGGGGATGGGAAAGGAAATTGGAAGAAAGATGAATTTGATTTTGAAATTTTTAGATTCAAGGTTCCTAAGAGACATATAAGTGAATACATCCAAGGACCTGCTCAAAAACTGGCCTGAAGGGCATGTACCTTGGTTGTGGGCACATCAAGACAGTTTAGTATTTAAAGTTTGGGAGGGCCAAGGGCAGAGCCCAGGGACCAAATAAATCAAGGGAAGTCTGAGAACTGGACCAAAAAGTCCTGAATGTTAGTATTAAGTACACCTAAGACCCAAATACAATGATACCATAAATAGAGGAATAATTAAAAAATGAAGGAGTGGTCAATAGTTCTAATGTTACAGGAAAGTAAAATTAGGTGGAGTTAAGAGTCTTCATCACTGAATATAGTAACCAGATGTTGGTTTGGACATTTTTTTAAAAAACAATTTCAGTCCCCATGTCTTTGAAGAAGTTTTTTATCTCCCAAAGGTGAAAGTCAGTGTTCATTCATCAAGTAGAACTCTCATTAGTAGCTACTGGATTCCTTAGAATTAACTTTGATATGATGTGCAAACCACCAAGATGCAGTGAGACACCTGTGACTGAAGATCTTGTTGGTACCAAGAGCACTGAGACCCCATGGCAGACTCTTCAAAGCCTCTACTTGGGATGGGTTTCAGTTTTTGAGATCCACCTCACTTGCTGTGGCCAAGTTTCATATTCCTAAACCCATTACATATACAGCCACAAGTTTATAAACTGGGGGCTCCAGTAGCAGGCAAAGCAGCACTCGGGTTTGGCAGCCCTGCCCTGAGGATGGCAATCCCATCCAAGGACTGTGCTGCCAACTACTGTACAGGGCAAACTGGCCCTGAGAAATGTGATGAGCAAGGCCCCCTAGAGGGCAGCAGAGCCTCACAGGACCAGGAAGATAGACTGCACCAAACAAGGGGTTAGTGGGCAGTTTCACTAAAGGAGACACAAGAGGGCAATATACACTTTTATGGAGAATGGAATTGAGATTAATTTTAGTGAATTAAAGGAAGCCAGTTATACAAGAGGTAGGAAGACCTAAGTTGTATACCATGCAACAAAAATAAATAGGCTAAAAGGAGAAGAATTGGGCAGCTGTCAGTCATAGGCCAGCAAGTTTCTCTGCTTGGTGAATATTTAGTACCTAAACAATAATAATATGTAGGTACTAATTGCTGAAAATCTACTAGTCATGCTGTCTACTAAGAGCTAGATGGTATTTTAGGCACCAGAGAGATGGAAATGAATATCCCATAACTCCTTTCCTCACAGTAGAGCCAGAGATGGGAGCAGACGTCAATAGAGAATTGTGGGTGTTTTAAGTCTCTGTAAGAGGCACTGAAGGTACACAAAGAGAAAGTAGTTATATGAGAGGGGAACAAAAAGAATAACATGATGGTATTTATTCTGGTTGTGGTGGGTTTCTTTTCTCTCCCCTGATTTCTCTAGATCTTTCCAGAAAGAATCCATCTTTGTTCTTCATTCATTCAATTCTTTTATTCCATACATTTCTTTATTGAGCCCTACCCAGTTTCAGTCACGGTTGTGGGCATTAGGTTACAGATGTGGTGTCTGACATGGCAATTATAGGCAAGGCAATGAGCTTGCCCCTGTTCATTTTCTTCCTCCTCCCCTCTCTGAACCTCTAGCAAAGAAGGAAAAAACTAAGCCCTTCAGTTCTAATACATCTATGTGAGGCATAAAGGTAATAGGAAAAGAACACCATGACTTTTCACTTGACTAACTGTTCTTACCACTTACACATTCAACAAATAGTGACTGTGCTCATGAGCTAGCTTCTGCCTGTCGTGCCAGATTAAGTTCAAATTCCACCAGGACATTTTCCAATTCAGTCCTAGGATCTTCCCATCTTTTAAATATCATCACTAACCTTCTCCAGGTTTGTAAGGATTTCTGAGACAATGTGTAAAAACCCCTAACACAGTACCTGGCTGTGTTTGTTTTTCCTGCTTTTCTTCATATTCTTTGGCTTCTCTTGGAGTTTTGTGTAGATCTTTTTTTCTTCCTGAATTGGCTTTCTTTTCCCTCTGGTAACTTTTATTCTTATCTTTCACCTCATGTTCTAGAGTATGAGCTTTAGCATTCAACAGCCCAGATATGTGCCTTGGCTTTGCCCTAATTGTGACTTTGAGCAGAATACTTCATGACTCTTGCTTCATTTCTTATCTGTAAAATGGGGATAATCACAGTACCTATCTTATAGTAAGTATGTTTGTAACATTTCGATTTGTTAAAATCCATTCAAAACATCAATGCTATGAGTTAGGTAGCATTACTTCCATTATGCAAAGGGAAAATTTAAGAAAAGTGATATAAGTTACCCAAAATCATACAGCTAGAAGTAGTAGTGCTAGGAAATCAAAACCATATTAATTAACTCCAAAGCCAGTTCACTTAATTAGCATGATTTGTTGCCTATCTCAACTCAACTAAAATGCAATCAATTTAGAGAAATTTGAAGAACTTTCATGTATCTATATGGGTATGTTTTCTGCTTACATAGAGATATGTATGTGATTTTGTGTATGTATGTGCACACATATATGTGTATACCAGGCCACCATCCAACTCTGAGTTCAGTATCTGATAATAATCAGTACATCAGAAACACTAGTGAATCTACCAAAGAAAAGGCCTTACAGAATAATTTATAATTTTTTATATCTCCCATTATGAAATTAAAGCAATCTCACTTTCAGTATATTGTGATAGACACTTAGCAATCTGGAATCTGCTTAGAAATGGTAAACTTAGTAAATCCCTCCATTAAAATTATATTTTTATTGCATGAAAGCACAATACATTATCTGAAACCAGGAGAAATATTATTAAATAATACTATTTATTATATGATACTATTAAAACAATGTGATGAATAGAAGAGAAGTAGACAGGCCGTTTCCAGTCATAGACTTGTGATTTTATTATTTTGTCCAGTGTAAAGGAATGAGATGATTCTTTTGAAAGCTCAAGTAAGAGCACAATTCAACAGACCCAAGGCTTCCCTCTTTATGGGCATCGTTCCTCTCTTAGGCAGCTCTACCTCTTCACCTCACCCTCACCTACATACAGAGACCAAGAATACCGCAACCCCCGCTTGTACCCCTACTTCATCTTGGTTTTATCAAAATTCCTTGGCCAGATTTGAAAACACTTTTGATTTGTTCCTCAGTCACCAAGGAACGGAGGAATGGGAAAAAGAAGGAGGGTCTTGTGCATGAAGGTGGTATGGGAGCAACAAAGGTGAAGTGCCAGAGTTCTTATTCCAGCATTATAAAGGGTTCAGCAATCTGGAGAAAGGCTGTGGGTAGTTTAAATAAGAGTCCAAAGATGAAAGGTAATTTTGAAAGGCAATGGGGGTCAAAGGATCTTCAGCTAAAGAGCTAAAGTTCTCCTTGTCTCAGGACCCTTGCTTTTTATTAACACAATTTGTCCTAAGGCAAGGTGGAGATAATACACTTCAAATAGTAGGGTTTCATATAGAAGCATTGTCAGATTGGGGAATAGCCTATAGCTGTTCAGTTGTTTGGCCAACAGGAGGCAATAATATGTAGATCAGTGTTTCCCAAACTTCTCTCATGATGAGAATCACCTGGTGGAGTTGTAAAAACACAGATTCCTGAATCCCAACTAAGAAGTGCTAAACTAGAATTTTTGAGAACATATAGGTAAAATTGCCTACCTAACTTAGTGCTCTGTATATAAAATCTGTCTTAGAGCACTAGTTAAGTATACAATTTTACCTATATGTTCCCAAAAATTCTAGTTTAGCACTTCTTAGTTGGGATTCAGGAATCTGTGTTTTAACAACTCCACCAGGTGATTCTCATCATGAGAGAAGTTTGGGAAACACTGATGTAGATTAAGATGCCCTGAGCTGTCTGGCAGCAAACAATCATCCTATTCAGGTTTGGGAGAAGTACGTGTCAGCCATTCCAACAGGTGATTACATATATGACTCAGCCCTGTTGAGTCCCCAAGTTTAATCAATCTTTTGATGAAACTCTTGCAATTATGACATGCTGGAATTGGCTTCTGTCAGTGAAGGAAGAAGACTAGAGAAAGAAAGGAGGGCAGCCAACATAACGACTTTGTTGAGATAAGAATTCTGAATGAAGATCTGTGTACAACAAAAGGATAAAAAAACAAGCCAGATGGAATGAGGCTTGGATAAACATTGCCACCTCACCTTTGATAAATATTGTTGCCTTTACTTTTTTCACACCTACATACATGCAAAAAGCAACTACTATCTACTGGGCCCTATGCTAAGTGCTTATGAAAAAAGCAGACATGCCCTTGCTCCCATAAGATTACAGTCTAGTGAGGAAGATAATAAACCAGTGAGCAAATAATTATAATTTGTAATGAGTGTTACGAAGAAAGATACTATGTCTGTACTAGAGATCAACAGGGGAGAAAGGTTGAGATGAAGTAAAGAGAAGAGCTTCATCTATCTCCATCTTATTTTCAAATCCAGCCTAAACCACAACAGCATAATTTAGGTTGTGGGAGCAGACTGATCATAAGAGCTAAGTCAAAATGGAAATAAAAATTAAAGATTCATTAATCTACAAATTTAATGAAGATGATACAGGTCATGTCCCATAAGAGGATTTATGGTTTCATAAGTATTAGGGGACATGTAAGGGAAAAAACAGGACAACATATTTTGTATTAGAACTGTGTGAGGGGGGGAAAAAAAACTGCCTAGTTATAGAAATTATTAATAAGGAAAAAATGACAGGCATGAAAGTAACATTATGCACCCTATTAAGATCAAGAATTTTACATAAATTGTCTGACCTGATCCTCAACATTTTCATTTTGCCGATGGGGAAATTGTAGAAAGCATTAGCAAGTCTGGTAACATAACACAGCTAATTTATGATTTTCTTAGGGGATAGGAGGGAAGCTGAGATGCAGGAATATAGACAAGTTTTGTGATACTTAAAGTTCATACAATTTAGTTGATAGTTACAAAACAGTCATGGGGATATGAAGTACAGATAAGAAATATAGTCAATAAAATTGTAATAATAAGGTATGATGTCAGATATTGGGGGTATTATTTCATAAGATATCTAAATGTCTAATCACTATGCTATACACCCAAAACTGATATAATATCAAATGTCAACTGTAATTAATTTTTCAAATTTAAAATATAGGAAAAATAAAGTTAAAACAATTGGGAAGGCTCTACTTAAAACGAAAAGATTACAAAATGTGAATACAAAGTTAAGAACCAGAGACTTGCAAGGGACTGCTTTTGGGGAAGGGCTTTGACTTTCCATCATTTGCAAAGTAAATCTGCTTCCATAGGAAACTCGAGGTTTGGGCTCCAACAGACCCCAGGCTGAGAAAATCAAGTTGCTGAGAGTAAACTATAATCAAGGTCAATACCTAAGAGGGATTGGGCTTCCTCTCTACTAGGGTAGAAAGGGTTAAAAAAGGGCAAAGGCAGGGGCTCAAGCCAATAATCAGAAAAGATAAGGAAGGTTTTGAAAAACAGCACAGTTGCTTGTGTGCCTGAGGCCATTTAAAGAGGAACCAGGCCCAACAAATGGCCCAGCTAGAGTTTGTAAAGAGCATCTTTAGTGAGAAACAACATGCAGCATATAGTTAACCAATCAGGTAACCCTGAGCAAGTTACTTAATCTCCCTGTGTTCCTCATTTATTAAATAAGGATAAAACAGTACATAATTCATAGGGATGTGTAATGATTTATATCAATAAATTTGGATACTTAGAATCTTCTCTATGGTGTATTCTAAATGCCCAAAAAAACATTGATTCTTTTGGTCATCATTACCCAACTTGATCCGACTCCAAAGCTCTTACATTTGTTCATGCACAACATGTTAGGAGAAAATCCTGCTGGAAAACTACTCATCAGACTTTAGGAAGAATAATTATTTTGTCTGGAAATCCCTCAGTCTTAAATAAAAGCCTGCAACTTTTAATTAATGCTTTACTACAATGTTTCTTTAAGCTGATCCTGTCCTTGTATGGAGACCCTCTCCTCTGGTCAACATTTTGTTCCTCCCTGAAAAGTTCTCCCTATTGAGGATGTTGTGTAAGGCTGTGAAGCACCTTAGAATTCGTTTTAAAATCTTTCTCTTCCTGGGTTTCTATTGATTGTGAAACAAACAGCAAAGCTGAAGGAAAGTACACAGTGAAAAGACAATGACTTAAGATGATTCATTTCCGAAAACAAGTTCTCATCAGAAGTGGGATTAAAATACAAGCTTTGGGAATTCTCTAGAGGCTAAATGAAAGGCTTTATTCAATTCAAAATTTAACACATTTCCATAATATTGCTGTGCTGTAATTTATTAAACGATTCTCTGGTGGTTTGTTTGTTCTTGTTTTGTTTAATTTTTTTTTCTATTTTCTATAACTCTAAAGGGAAAAACTTTTGTACAGAAGCATTTGAGCTGCTGTTAAATTATTCCCTTAGAATAAATTTGTCTGAATAGAAGTCCTGGGTCAATATAGCTGGTTCTTTACATTTTAATTGCTTATTTGCACTGCTCCCCCACCTGTCAACGTCTACCTTCCTTTTGTTTTATAGAGGACAGAGCAGTATGTTCCCTGGCAGCTTCTCAAATACTTTCAAAACTTATGTTCATTCCTGACACAACTTTCTGGGACCTTTAATCAAGCTCACTTTTTGTCTGGAATCTGAAATCTTTGAGTGAATCAACCTGACATTTCAAGTCTGGGCAAAAGCTATTTTTCTGAAGGTAGAGACCACAAGACCTGCTGGAACATGTAGTAAACCATTCTGTTTCCTTATGAGTAGTAGATCCATGGAGGGCAGGAGGATGAGATGGAAATAAGGAGTTACTTGGCAATATTACTTTATAATATTGAATTACAGCAGGTTACTCTTTCCCACTGAAGATCCACAAGGAATTTCCTTCCGTCTTCTTCTAGATCCCACCTTTGACCGACTGGGCTTGGAAGATTGACCTGGACTTTCTTTCAGCTCTTTCTGTAACTCTTTAGAGTTGTTAAAATCTTCCAACACCTCATCTTGTCCATCTCCTGATATCACACAGTATCCCACATAGAGACACTGACTGTCAGGTCTCAGCAATGCCACTTCAACAGCCTGCAGATTTCTGTGTGTTCCTGAGAATGGCAGTCTGTTGACCTGTTCACAGGGTGCCTGGAGTTATCCCAGTTCCCCATAGTGCAATCAAATCTGACCTTTGAAAAAATAGACTTACATTGTGTTCAAAGCCTAGCTCCACTAAGCACACACTATTTCCTTCATGTGTGACCTTTTCAGTCTCTGAAATGGGTTATCAGATTATTTAAATAGGTTTTGTTTTTCAGCATAAAAATGAATAAAAGGTGAAGTGTTAATAAAAGAGCATGAGGTTTGAAGTACAACATGTGGTTTCTAATCCCGTTTCTGTGACTTACCATTTGCGTGGCCTTGGCCAGACTGTGAAGCTTTCTAAGCCACAGGTTCCTTATCTGAAGGGTAAGGATAATAATCACATCACTCAGTTTGTTGAGAAAATTAAATGGCATTAGGAAAGCTTCCATAATATTTTGAATGATACTCAAATGTATGTTTCAGTTTTTCTCCTTGCTTTATTACTGTTGGGATCCAAAATTAGGGTAGTTAAAAAGGTAACATGGCAATAAAAATGGGAAATAAAATGCATTGTGCTGCACTGGCCCTCTTTGTAAGTGCTCTGACTTCTGATAATTCCTGCCAGCTAAACAATTTGCGAATGCAGAGTTAAACTCATAGAAAGTGGTTAATTGGGTTTCCAGAACCAATTATAATGTAGTGGGGGGAGGCTTCCCCATATCAACATGAAATTCTCCTGACACCAGCCTGTGTTCTATAATGTACCTCAATTCTGACACTCTCTACCCAGACATGGCATCAGATCCCACAGGATAATCAGTCCTAAACCCAAGTTACCACCTGTGCCTCTGGATGACCAGCTATAGATTAGAGTTTCCAATGAACTCCTCCTGGGACTCTAGATGCCTGTACTTCTGACTGATTGGCTGATTGGCAATACGTTTCCACCACTCCCTTTCCCCTTCTTCTCCAAACCCCCTTCCATCCATTTTGATTACTTTGCTAGAGTGGTTCACATAACTCTTAGAATCATTTTAGTTCTAGATCACCAGTTTATTATAAAAGGACATAACTCAGGGACAGCCATATGAAAGAGATGCATAGGAAAAAGTATGAGCATAGGGCATGGAAGTTCCATGCCTTCTCCATGTGCCATCTACAGCATTTCTATGTGTTCACCAACCCAGAAGACACCTTTATCACTCTCAGCACTTGGGAAATTACAAGGGATTTTGGAAGCTGTGAGCCAGGAGCCAAGGGCATCAGACTGACCAAATATATTTTTCTTATAATTCACAATATGGCACTGGTTATGACTGTAATGATCATTAGCTTCCAATAAGTGAACAGTGGTGTTTATACCATGTGGGCCAATTGTTTAGGCATTCTCTAAATAAGAATTTATTTATTTCTTTACCTAGGCTATCTAACCTCTTTTTTCCCCTATACAAATCTAAATCTATGAAGATCCTAATAGTATGTATAAAAAGGAACAATGCTTTAAAAAATAAAGCCAATTAGGTATGACTAAATTATTTGTCAGTAAGTTTCTTCTTTAGCTTCTTCATAAATACATACACATACACACAACTTATAACTACCTAAACCTAAATAAATGCTATATGTAATCTTAGAAATTCTTAGACTCATCCTTGATAGAAAAAGTAATGAAAGCAAAGTAAGAGGTAGGAAGATTTTGGCATCAAAAAATCTAAAACCTAATTCAAAGTGGCTTACATTATAAGGAAATTAATATCATATAAAAAGAAGTTCTAAGGTTAAAAAAGCTAATTCAGTGGTTCAGAAACGTTGTCCAGAACCAACCTTCTTTTAATTTCTCATTTTTTTTTTTTTGAATGTTGGATTATCTTCTCTCATGCCTGCAACATGGTTGTAGCATTGTCCGGTAGTAGTACATACAGGCAACTGTCCATAGCAAAAAGGGATCATGTTTTCCAGCTAAGACTTAAAAAAAAATGTTCTTAGAAACCTCTAGAAGATCCTCTCTCATGATCATTGACTGAAACTGATAAGCAAAATGGAGTTATAATTACTATCTTAGTCTTATCAGGACCTACCTCCTGAAGTTAGGATGAGACAGCTTGTTATGAAGAATGTGGCCAACTGAAGGAAGGGCAAATACTTTTTTAAAAAATTATTATATTTTATATGAACTTAATGGCTTCAGGGTATCACACCCTGCTAATCATTTTCTCTATATTTTTTGCTTATTCCATTAAGCTTCCTGCCCTTAAGTAGCATCCCTAAATGTCTCCCTCTACATATTTCTAACAATGTTCTCAAAGAGTCTGCAATATCTATCAGCAAAATTCCTCTACATAGGTCATAGTATGTCTACTCAAACAACATTTACATCATTAGCCTCCTCACTCAGGGAGGATGGAAAATCTTTGTTCTTGACATTAAGGAAAGTGAGAGAATTCACCAATGGAATCCTCCCAGCATCTCAGAAATGGTATCATGTTGGGGACTTCCACTTACACCTATTGTTCTTTGTTTCATCCTCTGGACTTTTCCCTTCAAAACATTTGAAGGATCTGTTTGTAATCCCTACTTGAGGATACAGACCTTCCTTCATCTTCAACTCTTCACCAAATACTCCATATACTGTCTTCTATTTAACTAAAACCAAAGTCTTCTCCTTTCCTTCCAGCTTCAGGTATCATCTCCCCAATGTCTACTATTTCAACTAATATATACATTATTATTAATTTTTGTTTTTATTTTTTCATGGAAGAAAAACTTTAATTGCCATTGCAAAAAACATCTGAGTGAAGTAGAAATTGTTTTTAATAACATTAGTAGAGAATATGTTCTAGAAATTGGAGGGAACTGGTTGTAACATCCTGGCAGCAATTTAATGAGCAGTCCCGGATGGTTAGTCTGAGGCCAACACCTAATGAGGAAGAAAGCCTTGTCTGTGGGGAATTTCGGAGGATACCCGGAGAAATATTCCACTGTGCATAAACCAAATTGAATTGTCGTAAGTGTTGTAAAGTTTCATACAGTAAAAGTTTTTTTCTACATGCACTTCAATTTCACAGCAAGAGTGGCATAGGATGCCTAAACACAGAAGAGGGCAGTCATGTAAGATATCTAACTCTTTGATATAATGATGCATACAATACAAAATGATTGCACTATCATTACATCTAGGGCTTTCTGCAATTACAAGGTGGTGGTTATGGAAAGCATGGCCCCCGGTATCAACATCTAAAAAGCAGCCACCACCTTCTTTTATGTGTGTTTCCTTTTTGCGTTTTTTCTTCATTTTTGTTAATCAACTCTGCTGCTGTTGCTGCTTCTTAGCAAAACTGGTAAAAACAAAGTTGTAATCATTGAACATAGCACTCGGGCAGTCATGACGTTTAAAACCTTCAATCTTCTGGGGCGAAGAAAGCACTGTGCGACATTTAGAACTCTGGTTTACAAACAAGGTGGTCACAAATTTTCCTGGCTTGAAGACTTCCACAACTTTCCTGATCAGGTCATCATAGGAGGTCTGACTTCAATTCCTTTCAAAGCTAACACAAGAAAATTCTGGTTCTGGAGTGATGTGAATTGTCCAATAAGTTCCATCCGATTTCATGCCATTCATTGAATACACACAGGGATTGAACATTGTGGCATCAATGACAGAACCTGGTATCATGTCATGAATTCCATAGTCACGAGTGACATCCTTTGCAGTAACACCATCTTTCATGTAGAACTGGTTCATAACTGCTGGGTCAAGCTCACTCATCAGAATTTCCTTGGTTTGATCTGGCCAACTGATTACCCTACTCTCTGGGAAATCCAAAGTATACAAGTACCAACAATCAGAATTAATACATTCCATAAAATGACACTGCTCCATTTGAGAAAATTGCATTAAGAAACTCTTACTTCTTCCTGGAAATTCCGGTGTGGGTACTCTTGGTGAGAAGGCTTCATGAGATTCTTACGAGAATAAAAGAAGCTTTGTATTGAGTCAAACCCACTGTAATCCCTAGCAAGTTTCAACAGGGGAACCAGTGCTTTCAGCATGAGGGTGGTACCACATGTCTTCAAAATGAAACGTCTTTTAGAGACAAACATGCTACTCTCACTGAGTACATAAGCTTCCTGCTTGTCAGTTTTTGTCACACTTACAATTGAACATCGCACATCCTTCAAGTGTGTCCCACTCGGATCTTGGGATGATGCGAAGATCCCCAGATCCTTGGCTTGCATCAGGCTGCTGCTTGGAGAAGCTTCTGGGTCCCTTCAAAAAATGTGCAGCTTCCATGAGACTAGCGAACAACCAACAACCACAGAAAATCAACTAAATTAAATCTCTTCTCCCGCCGATGCTGCAGATTGTTCCAGGTTCCTTTTTTTTTTTTTTTTTTTTTTTTTTTTTTTTTTTTTTTTTTAATTTTCCTACAATTTTATATTAACTTTTTTTTTTTAAGAATTAATAAAAATTTACTGGCTTTTTTGTGTGTGTGAGTGAAAAGGTGAACATGAGTCTTTTGGAAATAGAGGCAGATACAGTTCAGTCTCTTGTAGTCCGCTGTTTCCCCGTTAGAGAGCGAGAGAACTAGCTAATGTCGCTGGCCATACTGTGAAAGCCGTTATTGTTAATTTTTAATTTCTTCATTTTATCCTAGTCTTTCATCTCACTTTGGACTCATTTATCCATTCTGGACCACATGGCTTATATAGAAATTTCAGCAATCCAATGTTTTCTAGTTATTGATAGGGAAGGAGAAATGGGAGTGAAGAAATGGAATTTTTTATTTAAATAATTATGGAGAAATTACATTTTCAATCCAATCCTTAGTGATTCTTAGCCCCACATCTTTTAAATTCATCAGATGAACAAGAGCTCTTGTAGAATGGATACAGAGGAACTAGAATCTCCTGGATGAAGGAGGTATGAAAGGAACAGCAACAAAAAATTTTCAAGGAAGGTAGCTAAAGCTAATTTGAGAACAAATCATTCTTAAATTTATTAAAACTTTTGTGACAGTTCTTCATGCCAAGATTATGGCCCAGAAATCAGTGTCAACACTATATGGAGCACAAATCTAGAACTTTGGAGGCTATAAAAAAAATAGCAGATTCAAAAATCCTAAATTCAGTAGCTGGCATTTGGTGGGTACCCAGTAAAAATTTTGAGAAAATGCTTACATTAACAGACTTATAAAAGTTTTTGAACAGGTAGGATGAGCAAGTCTGCCTCTATATTCTACATGCTCTCTGTGAACACTAAGCATTCTCATGGTATTTGCAACCATCTGTAGCTGATGTCTCCCCAGTGCATAATGGCCCCCTAACCTCCAGATTCTTATAGCCACGTGTCCACTGCATATGTTCACTTGGATATCGCACCAGCATCTCAAACTCAATATTCCAAAATTAAGCTTTTTCTTTCTACCTCAAATATATTCCTTCTTCTGTATTTTCTTAACTTGGGTAAGTATACCACTAAAGGCAGTTATGGTAGTAGCATTCCACACATCTTTCTTACATTCATCATCTAATAGATCCTCCACATTTTAGCTACCACATATTTTTCAAACTGTACCCTACTTTTCATCTAAGGCATCTCTCATGTGGACTATTGCAGTAGTATGAGTCTATTTAGTTGTGTTCCCTTAAGTCCATAGTATTTTATCTAAATATCAATTCTGTGATATTTTCTTAGCTTAAAATATCACAGTGGAATCTCTTAATCTACAGAAGAAATTCATCCATAGCTATGTTTTATATGCCTCTCCAGCCCATTTACTTTATCTTAGTATAGGCTTGATTACCATAAAAACACTCAACATTGTTTCCCTATATACACTATGTTGCTAACCCTCTCCATGTATTTGCTTTTGATTTTTCTTCTGTCTGCCTACTCATCTTTTCACACTGTTCCCACTCATCTTTCAAGATTTATATTAGGCCTCATATCTTTTTTTTTTCCATTCTACAAGGGGTTAGGTAGATCTATTTGCATGTTCCTATAATAAAACTTCCCACATTGTTTGGAAATGATATGTTTTCCTTTCATCCTCCCACTCTTGATTGTGAGCTTATCAATTGCATAGAGTTACGCAGGTACCCTTATCACAGTGCCTTGCACATGGAGTGTTCAGTAAATTATTTCAGTGATATAAACTAAACATATATAGTACATCTCTAGGAACCTAAATGAAGGAACAAAATTTCTCCACTGGCTGTCTTGTTAACTGTACCTTTCATATGCTAAGATGACATAAAAAAAAAATATGCTAAGATGACATATTTTTATTTAGATACATCTAAAAACATAATTTTTTTTAAAAAAAAACACACACATTTTTTTAATTTTAAGACAGACTAAGTAGAGTCTACCGAATTTTGCACATCATCCATTTTCTGCTTTTTGGCCGATGGTTTCAAGAAAAACCTGTCCAAAGTTCGCTGTGCGAGGCGTTCGTTATGCGAGGCACCACTGTAAGTCTAACCAATGGACACAGATAACAGGGGATGAGGGCAAGAGTGGGGATTTGGATGGGGTGGGGGGGCCCAGTGGAGGGATAAGGACACATATGTAATACCTTAATCAATAAAGAAATTTAAAAAAGAAGAATTGAGGATCCTCTTTCCCTTCGGCATGCCACTGAGATCCTGGTGCTACTGAAGATCCTGTGTCGCCATGGGTCACCGCCCAGCCAGGCTGTATTGCAAGAATAAGCCTTATGCAAAGTCTCTCTTCTGCCAAGGTGTCCCTGATGCCAAGATCCGCATTTCTGACCTGAGGCGGAAGACGGCGAAAGTGGAAAAGTTCCCACTCTGTGGCCACATGGTGTCCGATGAATATAAGCAGCTCTCCTCTGAAGCCCTGGAGGCTGCCCGTATTTGTGCCAAGTACATGGTGAAAAGCTGTGGCAAAGATGGTTTTCACGTGAGCGCGGCTCTACCCTTTCCAAGTCATCGAGTCATCCGCATCAACAATACCTGTCTGGAGCCTGTGCTGGGGCTAACAGACACCAGACAGGTGTGCGGGTGCCTTTGGAAAGCCCCAGGGCACAGAGGCCAGAGGCCACATTGGCCAAATCATCATGTGCATCCGCACCAAGCTGCAGAATAAGAAGCATGTGACTGAGGCCCTAGCAGAGCCAAGTTCAAGTTCCCTGGCCGCCAGAAGATCCACATCTCCAAAAACTGGGGATTTACTAAGTTTAATGTGGATGAGTTTGAAGACACGGTGGCTGAGAAACGCCTCATCCCAGGTGGCTGTGGGGTCAAATACATCCCTAATCATGGTTCCCCTGACAAATGGCTGGCCCTGCACTCCTGAGAGACTCTGTGCTGCCCCCACCTTACACCTACCAATAAATCAACTTTCTATCCCACCCTCCAAAAAATATATTGAGGATAGTGCCCTGGCTGGATAGCTCAGTTGGTTAGAGTATTATCCCCATAGTTTAAGGACCCCTTTGAGTGACCATCAATAGTTCCCTTCTACTAATATTCTTTTAATTTATGCTATAGAAAAGTATTCTGGTTGTGCAACTCAATTCCTAAACACGCACAAAATATTTTCTGTTGACATGTAGAATGCCATTCGATGATTGGCGCTTCACAAGGGGTTCTCTTCTGAGGTATTTTCTTTGGCAAAATAAAGGCTACTCATGTGTTTTGATCTAATGCTTTACCTCCTCTAAGTCTTTAAGTGTTTTCCCTCTCTTCTTTATGCCTAGACCTAAAGTTACTTGTGTCTTCTTCCCCCACTAGTATGTGAGCTCTATGAGGTGGGACCCATGAATTATTAATCTCTGTATGCCCAAGACAAAGCCCATTGCCTAGAATGTAACAGATGCTTAATTAAATGTCTGCTGAATAAGGTAATTTATTCCATCCATTCGACTTGATTTAATGAGCCATTTTTATTCAAAAATAAAATATTTTTAACATCTTTGAAGAAGAAAAAACTATCAGAGGAAGACCTCAATCCCAGAACTAATAATGATTTTTATTATTTTGTTTTATTTAATATTAATTTTTATGACAGCAGGGGGGAAAAACCAAGGTAAACAAGTCTTCTGATAATAACTTTATCACTGACAGCTGAATACCAAAATGGATGAAACGACATCATATGAGTCTCCCAATTTTACAAGTAAAAAAAAAAAAAAAGGTAATAAAGATAAGCTTTAAGAGTTTGGGGGCCCTGCAATCTCTACTGGCAGTGATTTTCTACTGACTAGGCTTGTGATGTGGTCAAGTCAGTTCAGTAAGTCTCAGTTACCTCATTGGCAACTGGGTACGAGAGTGCCCCTTTACCCCATAGGCTTAAAGGATGAGTAAAACAGATTATTCTGTGAAGCATGTTGGCTTTGAAAACCGTCATTTAACTATAAAGGTTCATTTTGATGAACCAGGGAGCACACTGATGTTGAAAATCACATAGCTTATTTTAGATTAAACATCTGGTAGCTTCCAGGTCTGGTGAATTGCCAATTCTGATGCAAAAGCCGTCTGAGCCACCCTGCACAATCAAGCAACTCAATACTGGCTCTCAGACTTCAGCCTAATGGTCATGGAAACCTCTCACATCAAAGGGATTTCTTTTCTTTTTTGGCATCAGCCGTCTCTAACTTTCGGGGAGGGGGGACAAAAAGTAGGTTTACAGTTCTGAGTACATGAAACAGAGTTTATTCTCGTATTATTTATTCATAATTGTATTATTTATTTATATTATTTGTCTTCTTGTTATTCTTAATATTATTTCCTATCTTTACTTATGACTTACCTTTTAGGTAATGATGGCTGGTAATTTAACCTACTTTTGCCCATTCCTGTATGTAATGTTCAGACATAGTACCACTTAATGAAGGTTTTTTAAATAACAAGAATACATTTTTTTAAAAGACTGATAATTGAGGCAACACATTATAATGACCAAAAATGTGGTTTCAAAACTTAGATCCCTTGTGTTCAAAATTCTTGATCAATTGATTTAACCCTTACAATCTTAGGTTTCTTCTTCTTCTTTAAAAAAAAAAAATGGATATAATAACAACAGAGCCTCTGCCACAGAGTTGTTGCCAGAATTCAATTTAAGTAATGTTACTTAAATTTATGTAACATTCAACCTGTCTAGCACCAAATAAACACTAATTTACTTATCTTCATCTTTTTCTTAGATGCTAGGGATTGTATAGCTTTTACCATTAACTACTAAATCTGATGAATTCATGGTTTAATAAGTAATATACAAGGATAGATCACATGTGCTTTAACTAAGAAATAGCAGAATGGTCTCCAGCTTTATGCATATACCATCACAATCATCTATGAAGTATCACAGGGCAGCCATTGAAGTGACCAGCAGGAGGCCCTGTTTCGGCGTAGGGCGACCCTCTGCAGCCCCGCTCTTCCTCAGCCTGGCCAGTTAAGCGTACAATCACATCTCTCTGTTTGCTCCTGTCCTTGTTCATGCATACCAGGTACAAAGACAGGAGACTGGCCCAGCACAAGTCGGAAATAGAGTGTTTCACCCCCAAAGGGAGTATGGGGAATGGTGGGAGAGCAACAATGAGCAGGTAAGCAAACTGTGAGTGGCCTGAGGCGGTGTGAGCTACATGTGTGCAAGCTAGAGGAACAGGTGGCTCCCTAGTCTGGATCCTCACTCAACTGTGCATCCCATACAGTGTGTCCAACCTGGGCCACCGCTGGTTTTCTGTGTGTGTTTGATTTGCAAAACCCATACCATCTTCGTGTGGAGTGATGGGAGCCTCCTGTCCCAGATGCTGCTATTTTTCCATGCTTTGCATGTCTGAAGCCTTACCTCGCAGTCAGTTCTCTCACAGATCTTAATGTATTGGTTAATTGCTTCTGGAGTTTGCAAAGTGGAAGAGCTTGGAGGAAATTCACATTTCGAGATTATCCAATGACTTAGGAAAACAAATGCAAAAGCCTAACACTGGTTTTGAGAGAAGAACTACAATGGAGGGAAGATTCCAGCTCCAAATCCCAGACAAGCCTGGGAATTAATCTGACTTCCGTTGAACTTAACAACATCAACGCACAGAGAAGGGCAAATGCCATGCCAAACTAGCGAACTATGGAGGCAAGAGGTTTTTCGTGAACTGATATCAGGAAAGCTGGTCCTCCTCTAGCTACCGTAGCTTTGCATCTCTTTGACTTCTCTGTGTTTGGTGGCAAATGCTCCCTGTTGCTGCGCTATGCATGTTCCTTCATAACTAGGCACTCCCAGCTGAGCTGTGCCCAGTAAACTGAGGTATTTGTAATTAGAAGCTTCGACTAAGCTGTGTTGCATGAAATAAATGCGCTTTATTGCATGCGACTGGGTTTCAGGAAAAGGGCTCTGGAGTTAAAGACGGTCAAGATTGGCATTAGCACTGGCCAGTTTGGCTCACTGGATAGAGCGTCAGCCTGAGGACTGACGGGTCCCAGGTTCGATTCCAGTCGATGGCATGTACGTTGGTTGTGGGCACTTCCCAATCCACCTGTGAGGTGTGGAATGGAAGCTCTTGGGAATCACCCTGGATTAAAGGAAAGGAAAGTGTAGAAAGCCAACTATATACTCATGTGTGTGCGTGTGCAGAGAGTAGAGCTTGAGAGCCAGCTGTATAGCAAGAACATATCCTGTTGACCTTTTACCCCAAATGTAGCATTTGCTTCCTTGGTAGGGGCTCCTTCTGGTTTTCAAAATGATGTTTAACTTTCTCCAGGGACCATTGCATTGCACAACTTCTGGGGGACCATTCACATTGAAGTACGTAAAAAGGGTGCCTGAAAATGTGCAGCATACACATTTTGTGCAGCATACAGCCTGAGCAATCATTTGTGTAGCTCTGGCTAAGAGCTTGGCCACCTTCGTCCATGACTACTAGAGGCAAGGCAATGAGATGTGTGTAAATATGTGTGCACATTGGTGTATCTCAGTGGTTGGCAAACTGGGACTCAAGAGCCATTCTGTTGACTAATGAGTATGCTGACCACTGGTGTATCTGATGGCCTTATGCCTGTGATTCCTTTCTACAACTATTTTTTTTTAATCTCAGTATATCTGAAAGATAAGCATCAATAGATTATTTTGTAGGAGTAACTCAAGAGACTACTACTGGGACTGCTGGTTTCCTTCCATCAAGATATGATAAAGTGTCATAATTTCTATCTTTGAAAATCAAACAGCATCCAGGTTCACTGGCCAAAAGACTAAATCACATGAGCACAGGGCTCTGTCCAGAGTGTAGAACTGGAGTTTCCAAACCTAGTAAACATGGCTGCCTATCAAACATACTAACACAAAATCTTAGATGATATAACCTAGAAAACTGTAGTGTTACATGTTTCCTAGGTCATTCTGTCTTAGCCAGTTTCCACTGACATTTAGGAATACCCCAATCATCTAAAGGGGTCATAGAGCTATTCATGACAAACATTAAGTCTCAATTCTGTCATACAGTGTTCTTAGGAGTATTTGGTCAATGCTTAGACCTCTCAGGTCTGATCGGTTCAGCAATTAGATTTGCTCACGGCTGCCTTCATTGAGGATAAGAGGACCCCAGAGCACAGATCACATAGGATAAGAGGACCCCAGAGCACAGATCAAACTTCCTTGGGTGAGATCTAGATCTACAGGGGTAGGCACTCAACATGTCTACACTGAGAATGGTAGATACCACTTAGCTTTTTTTCCTCACTTGTTTGGGTATAGCCAAAGAAATGGCAAGGCTTATTACACTGATATGTCCTGGTGGTACAGGGGGACACAGAGCATGCTGTCGGAAAGAGAGTTCTGTTGGAGTAACCCTCTCAGTTCTTCAGAAAAGCATAGTTAATTGGGGGGGGGGAAACGGTTTTCTCTTCCTACTTTTTCTTTTTTCCCACTTGGTTAGCATTAAATAAAAACTGACACAGAGAGAAAAGGAATGTGTGTGAGAGGAAAGGAGCCCCTCAGTGCTGTAAGAGAGCTTTCCATTAGGGAGGACAGAAGGCCTGGAGACAGACAAAAGGAGAGGCCAAAATTTCTACGACCTTTAAATCCTTTTTTCCAACTTTATATTTGTTTATATCAACACACACACACATACACACACACACACACACACACACACACACACACACACACAATGACATTTTCCCAGGAGAAGTAAGTTTAAAATTGAATATTAAGAGAAGACATATCATAGAAGAGGTAACTGCAATGTAAACCATTTTTAATAAGAGGTTAGAGTTGTTAACACCAATTAATTTACTGTGGCATTAAATAGAGCTGGAAATAAGATAACTATATGAGACTTTTATAGAGATTTTTAGCATCAGCTTATATGACCATCTTTCTCATCCACCCCAAACCCCTTCGCCCCCCAGTTGCTTCCCAGAGTCATGGTCATTATCACATTTACTCTGAAAACGACTGGGCTGATTCTGCAACCATTACTGAACAACCAGTACCAGAAAGGGACTAAGAAAGTTCAGACAAACACAGAAAAACAGGAGTGGCACCCTGCATCTCATTGGCCTATGTATTCTATAAGGAAATTGTATTATGGACAGGTCCCTATGAATTCACACTTGGATGATTCTTCAGAGCCAAGATGCCTGGTAGCAAAAAAGAAGTTTAAATGCATGTAGTTATATCCAGCCAGAACACTCTTACCTTCAAAAATCAGCGAGGCCTTACAGACACTCCCACCCTTCTCCCTCCTACCTCCACCGTAATCACGTGGGCGCATTTGACATGGAGTGATAACATTACATGTACCCATAACACTCTCGACCCCTGAAATACTATGTTGCTGTTTTCCCTTTATGTGAACTTTTTCCCCCCTTCTGTCTGAATATATTATAGCATAACGTGTCATCTTTTCATATTTCCACCGTGGACAGTCTAAGTGTATTTCAGAGCAGAGTCCTCCTAAATCCAGGAGAAGTGGACGAGAGTCCTAAGCAGGGAGGTGCTGTATGAACCGAAAAGTCTCTAAACCCTGTCACCATGTGAGTTCATACCGTGATGGTCTACCATCAGGAATGGCTAAAGCCTCAATGAATGTTCTTATCTCCTGTCTCAGCAGGGGTATTGGATGGGAGTCTGTGTGTGCTGTGCTCATGCTGGGCCCCAGTAGCAGAACCACAGACATTCTGAGCCTCCCAGTCTCTCTGTAAGAAAGAGCTCCCTCAGTCAAATGAAGGTGATAGATCTACAATCCCCACCAGCGATGGAAGAGAGGAGGGCGGTACCAAGTTATTTTTATTGTTGCTGTGTCATTATATCAGTTATGTAAACTATTAACCCCAATCAGTTGAGTAACAGATGCAGCATCTAATTTTAGTGGGTATAAATGTTTAATAAATCCTTAGAGAACTTGGTAACAGTGATGTCATGATAGTTATTATTGAATTAGTTGGAACTCAGATTTGAAAAGTAACCCCAAAATGTAATGTCTGTGTTAGGACAGTTTTGCCTTTCTTGAATTCAATTATTACTTTCTTCACTTAATGTTCATTTATGAAGTATATACTATGAGTCAAGCACTTTTAAAACTTTGGAGATAAATGAGCGACCAAGACATGACTAATGCCCTTGAAAATCTGTAGTCTATTTGGGACTTGAGTCAGAAAAGCAGATCATTGCAATGTAATATAGAACCTCTCTCCCACAGGACAATATATGTGTCAGAATAATTCCTCATTTGATATCATTTTTATATCATTTCTATAACTTCTGCCAGTGCAAATAGAATTAAGAGACATAGAAACTAAGAAATAAACCTGAACTGAGTGCTTAGATTAGGCCTATGCACACAGTTATGTAAAATTCAGGATCCACAAAAAAAAAGATTCTGCTTTTCTAGAACAATAGAGCCTGAGTTAGTTGCTTAGCAATAGATTAGGACCTCTGCAGTCAACTGCTCTTTATTCCCTCCCAAAGTCAATTTCAAATTAATGTTCTAACTTATATTTAGAGATGTTCTAAAACAAATAATAGTAACTACAATAATTACTATAACTTAGACACTGTGATAGTCCCATCATATATTATACGCATTCTCCCAAGAACATTATAGGGAAGGCATTTTTTTATTTCCATGGTACAGACAAGGAAAATGAGAATTAGGAATATTAAATAACACAGTAGAGTAACTAAATGAAAATTCTAAAATCAAAGAGAGATGCTTTAACTAAGATCAAAAGAAGTCTTTTGTCTAAACCATTTTTTTCAGCAACCGTTATAAAAATACTGTGATTCTTTTATCCTACAGTCCTTCAGGATTTATCTCTGCGATATTCAGGTCAGTTGGTAGAGTTTTCACATTTATTATCTGGTTATTTTATGGACACAAGCTTGGATGTTGCTGTTTCCCTGGATGCTCCACAGGATATGTCTTATTGCCCCCTTGGTTCATGTGCACATCTGGGCACTTAGCACAGAGACAATATTGCATGGTAACAATGACTCTGGGTTTAAGGTCAGATTTGAGGCACTAGGCTCTGCCTTCATTTGATTTAGGCATCTTAGTTAATTTCCATAAGCCTCAGTTTTTACATCCATAGTACAAGTTAATAATACCCGTTTATACCAAGCATTCAAAGTGATGGGATTTACTTCATTTCCCAAACATTCCCAGCCCAAGTACTCCACGCCAGGCACCATACTAAGCACAGGAGATGCATGTACTCACTGCCCTTGGAGTGTTCTAGGTTCGGTGCAGAAACAGATTTTTAAAGAAGTAATTAAAATTACCATCCTATAAGTGCTCTGTCAGACAACTGTTGTGAGGTCAAATATAATAAGTGAAACTCCTTGTGGGATGTAAAGTTCTACTTAAATGGGAGCTATTACCTTCCCCAATCTCTCTCTCCTTTGTCATCAATCCCAACCCTATGTTTTATTCAAGGTTCAATCAAGCTGGATTCCTCCACAAAGTCTTCCTGCCTATACCACCTCACAGGCACAAAACAGCGGTGTCTTCTGTTGTTTTCTCTTTACTCGATTTTAATCTGGGTTTTACATTGATTGTTCAGCGGGGAGGAGGGGAGGCTGAGAGAGGAAAGATCATTTCCTGTTTTTTGGGGAAAGGAAAAAAATAAAAAATAAACCTCTAATCTTAGGTGAAGAACCTTAACTGAAGCCTAGAACTTAAGTCTCAGTATGAAGAGTTGTTTAGTTTTGAGATTTGGGTCCAGGTTACTGAATTATGGATCATAAGAAATAGCTTAATTTGAGAAAGAAACCTCCGTGAGGATCCAACAAAATGCCTCTTTATGAGGGCTTAGGGGAAGCAGCAGCTATACTTTACCATTAGTTCATGTGAATGGACATGAAACATTTTGAAAATGTTACTGTTAAGCCAAAGAGAAGGGAACATGGGGTCCAGTGTTTCTCTTCCAAACAAGGATCTTATTAGGGACTAATCGCCCAGTAAGAGGGATGCTCTGGAGGAATTATCAGGGAAGCGTGCAGCCACTGCTCCCTCCCAGCTACTCGGAAGAGGGGAAAGTCCACCTCACAGGGTTGCTGCAAGGGTTTCATGAGATTAAACACATGGAATTTGCCTTTTATTTATTTATTGAGACATGTGCAATAGATATGCTAACTGGATTTTGTTTATTCATGATATTTCAAGATTCCCCAGGCTTTGCGCCTCATTAAGTCCACTTTATTTGCAAATCTTTCCTTGAAACTTCTTCCTCAGTGAACAACCTTTTCCCTGAATTCTTTGAATAGTACTAACAAAAAAATTCTAACAGACAAGAATAAATTTCTTTTTACTATAGTTCTTGGTATCAGTATATTCTTTTCCATTCTCTCTCTTTTTTTTTTTTTGTCATACTTATTAGCATCTTAAAACTGTAACCTTGCCCTATGCAAACAAGCTCTTAAATCTACTCTAGACACCACTATTTGGCTTGTATTGATCTACTGAGTTCCTCATTGCCTTAATGACTAATTACCATAATCAATATTAATTATACCATAACATTCTCCTGAAGTAGAAGCAGGACTGGGGCCAGATGATGAGTAAGGTCAATGGATGAAGCTGGGGTGAGGGTCTAAAGAAGATTATGGCATGGTTCCTACATTAGTTTGTTTTGTTAAGCTCAAGAAAAAAAATCAAATATGTAAAATATTAAATGACAATGTAGAATTCTTACAGTTGAAGAATAACAGAAAAGAAGCCATGAATATTTCTTTATATTGTATCCATTCATTTATTGATGAAGCATGTAGATTACATATGTATCTATGTAGATTACATATGTATCTATGTAGATTACATATATATCTAATACTTGGACCATCTCTCTGATCTAACATATTAGACCACCTATGAATTCCAGATACTAACAAGCCCAAGTTGAAAAAGGTGAAGAGATTAAGAAAAACAAACAGTCAAAACTGAAAAACTCAGACAACAGTATAATGATTACTAGGGGATAAAGGGTTGGAGGAGATAGAAGAGGGTAATGGAAGTATAAATGGTGATAGAAGGAGACTTGACTTGGTGAACACACAAAGCAACCTATAGATGATGTGTTATACAATTGTACACCTGAACCTATATAATTTTATTAACCAATATCATCCCAATAAATCAATTAAAAATTAGCATATAAGGGCTGAAACCTAACAGCTAGCCAGAGACAAGGACTCTAATAAACCTAATAATTTGTAATCAGAAATGACCTGCCTGGGTTGCCAGGGCTTGGACCAGGTCCCCTTCTCTTTAATATATGTTGGCTACCAGCTGCCAAAAAGAGGACGGAGGAGAAAAGGGAGGAAGAGAAAGAAAAGGAAGAAGGAGGAGGAGAAGTCCAAGGTTAACTACTGAGTTATTCAAAGAACAAGGAAGATCCATGTAGGTCAGGGATGGCCAGGAAGAATATTATAGTGGACAAAAAAATGGAAACTCTATCTTATGATGCCTTAACTTCTTACTCCATCCCCACACACTCAAACTAGACTACTGCTTATCTTTGAAAAACTGCTTGTAGGAATCCTGACTTCTGTCATTGACATTCCTCCTAGAAGCCAATGCCTAACACTCTCTCTTTTTGTACTTTGCCGTAATCTTCTGATTATTCAAGGCCTAGACGCCATCTGTCTCCTATGGGCAGGCAGAATTCCCTGGCCACTCTCCTGATGCTGGACATGGTTTCTTCCTATTGTGGAGTTTTGAATCCCCTGTGGGCTTCAACCTAGAGAAACACAGTAAACTCACTGCTTGCCCCCATGTTCTACAAGCCCTCACCTTCACTTTTCCTCACCCTTAGCACGCATCACCCACCATCTACTTCTTTATTTCAAGGTCCTGACTGGTTGGGGGGGAGGGGGAGAAATAGCCACTTTCTATCAAAATACTGTAGCTCATATTGTTAGCCTTCTTTACATATCTTCTTGCTTAAATTTAATTTTACCCTCTTTGAGTGTGATTTCTTATATCAATACTTCTCAGTCACTGTATCAAAAAACATTGCTGATTAAAATCATTTGTGAAGTTATCACATAGCATTTGTTACTAATATTAGTTGAAACACCAACATTTTCAAAATAGTGCACATTTAAGGTTATGCTTACAATTATACAATTTTCATTTCCTGGCTTTCCAAATAAGTCAGAGAAAAAATGAGAAAGAACTATCAGAGTAGGAATTATATGTGCTATATATAGGACAGTTGTCTTTTAATGGATGATAGCATGAACAAAAAAATGGCTGAAAACTGCCATATAATATCCTATCTAATAAAGAAGTAGTATGCAAATTGACCATCACTCCAACACACAAGATGGCCACCCCCATGACAAGATGGTTGCTACAAGATGGCCAGCAGAGGAGGGCAGTTGTGGGCATTCAGGCCAGCAGGGGATGGGAGTTGGGAGGGACCAGGCCTACCAGGGAGGGCAGGAGAGGGGGTGGGGGCAGGCTGTAGGGGAGGGCAGTTAGGGGCAACCAGGCTGGCAAGGGAGGGCAGTTAGGAGCAATCGGGCCAGCAGGGGAGCAGTTAGGTGTCAATCAGGCTGGCAGAGTAGTGGTTAGGGGATGATCAGGCTGGCAGGCAGAAGCAGTTAGGGGCAATCAGGCAGGCAGGTGAGTGGTTGAGAGCCAGCAGTCCCAGATTGGAGAGGGTGCAGGCTGGGCTGAGGGACACCCCCGCCCCCTCATGCATGAATTTCATGCACCAGGCCTGTAGTTAATTTATATGTTTGTAAACTTCAAGTGCCTTCATCATCAAGGCATCAATTCATTATATGTGACAGGTGCTCGATCAACATGTACTTTTTGAGTTAGCATCCAAAAAGCAATATATAGGGTGCTTTCTTGGGGTGCAAAGTATATGATTAAGAAGTACAGTGATGCCAAAACCGGTTTGGCTCAGTGGATAGGGCATTGGTCTGCGGACTGAAAGGTCCCAGGTTCAATTGCGGGCACATCCCCGGTAGGGGGTGTGCAGGAGGCAGCTGGTCAATGTTTCTCTCTCATAGACAGTTCTAGCTCTCTATCCCTCTCCCTTTCTATCTGTGGAAAATCAATAAAATATTTAAAAAGAAAAGAAGAAGAAGTACAGTGATATAGGGTAATAGAGAATATAAATCAAATTACTAACTTAGCTACTTAAAAACACATACCATCACCAGGTAGTATGAGACTTCTCTTCCATGGAATAAGGAGAGATCACTTCAAAAAGCAAATATAGACAGTGTTCTGTCATGGATAATGGAATTGGAAATAATGTTATGGTATAATCCCAACTTGTTATTTTCTAACTGTGAAACCTTGGGCAAATCACTTACATAATCTCAATGAGCTTCAGTTTTCTCATTTTGGAAAGGGGGATAAAGATGTTGATCCAATCTACCTTAGACAATCAGAATGATTCTAAAAGTGCTTTGTAAAGCACTATGCAAATATAAGGTAGCATTGTTTTGTGTGTGTGTGCGTGTGTCTATACTAGATAATTTAGTCCTTGACTTCATTTCCATTTATTCAAGTGCTTTTTTTCTCTATACAAACATCTCTAATGCATACATTGTCATGTCCATTTAAGTTGTTTTTGTCAGGGAGGTAGCTATTTACACCCATTTATGATGTACCTGGGGAAATTTATATAGATGATTCTGTCATATTCTTATTTATTATGGTGTATTTCTCAGTGAAATTGTCAAAACCAAGACATCATGTCTTAGGCAAGGCTCAGAAAGAAATTTATCCACCTAATTTAAAAAGTCTGAATAGCAACAATATCAAATTGTTTGGTATATTTTAAAAATTGTATTTCCATAATTTGTAATTCAAAACAAATTACTGAAAACAAAACATATTGATTTTTAAAAGTTTAATAAAATGAGCTGAAAATAGAACTGCAATTGCAAATCTTCAGCTTATAATATTCTTAATTCATGAAATTCTCTTTTTGACCTGGTATTGTCTGATGTCATTCCAAAGACATATTTGCTAATGAGGTTACAAGCTTTTTATTTGATACATTTTATATTAGGAAGCTCAAAATCATATTATGTCTCTCTCTTGCCTATCCCTCAGCCCAAAATCACAAACAAGAATAGTTTAGTAATTAAGATAACTGTTTCATAAGGAGAATTTGGCAATTTTCAGAGGATATATTCGATTATTCTGATGCCATGAAACTGTGCAGCTTATGAAGGAACTAATAAGCTATGTAACAAAGGAGAGCATAAGGACTTAGGAGTCTGGGGCGCTTTTCCCCCCCATTAAATAAAATACTCTTGCGAATTTTAATTGTTTATATGCTATTAATAAAACCCTAAACAAGTTCTGAGGGGAAAAATCATACAGATCACTCAACAGCCATTTAAAATGAACATAAAAATTCTAAATTCCATAGACTTTTGATGGTTAAACTCTCAGTATTAACATTTGCTTCCTGACAATGGTGTGCCATAGCAGAATGCTCTAATTCCTGCAGGTTTTGGCAAATGAATAGAGAGATGGGAGAGGTCATTGAACTGACATTCAGAGACGGCTTGAAATGAATAAATTATTTGTGTCCCACATAGAAAAGAAGACAGAGTACATTTGTGAGAATAGAGATATAAAGTGAAATTTTGGCAGACCCAAAAGATACACAAAAATAAACAAATTAAAAACCCCTCCCTCAAATAACATTATTGAAATGCTGCTTTATTTTTTCAGAAACAGAGAGCAAATAATCAAATATGATAAAACAATAGATTCATTACATGGAATTATACTTGGCAAAAGGGTTCATTGGTGTCTGGAAAGAGCAAGAAGTGTCTGTTAGTGTTTGTTTTGGCCAGTTTGTCCTCCTTCCCAGATGTAGCCAATGCCTTGTCCTGTCTCTCCCCTGTGCCTCTTTCCTCCTCCATCTTTAACAAAGAAGATAGTACTCAGTGGTAAGGTGAAGTGCTCTAGACAGGTAAGGACAAGTTCTCTTCCCTTTTTCTTACCTCAGGTCCTTAGGACAAATGTACAATCCTGATGCTTTAAAAAAAAATTCTCAGCCTAAGTAATAATCAACAACACTGTGTCTCAATTGAATGGAAGGGTTGATAAATACCCCCTTGTAGAGGGTCTTTGCTTATTCAAGAACTCTCATGTGCATTACCCTTTGGTTCTGCCCAGAAACCATGTGAGGTGAGCAGGGGAGGTTCATTTCCTCCATTTTTACCAATAAGCAAAGAGGCTTACATGTGTTAAGTGATTTATTTGCCCAATGTCATTCAGGGCCAGATCTTGGACCCAAATTCGGAATCCACAGCTCATACTGACTCAGTAAGCTTTCACCACTGAGAAGTTTCACTAAAACAGCTATATGTGAATGACAGAAAAGGAATAAACATTTTGTGATAGTCATAGTAGATATCAAGATCTGTGTTTCCATAATGAAATATTTTATCTGTGTACACTAAGTACTATTCAGTACCGTGCATTATAAAAAAAAAAAAAATAGATCCATAAGACAAGAAGAGAATTTAATTAACACTGAATTACTTTTTAAACTTTTAACAGAAAAACAATTCAGTATGATTTTTTAAATGAAATGCATTTATCCAATTATTTGCCCCAAATTATTATTGAGCACCTGACCAAAACAAACACCTACTGAATTATAGGTAAGGCGCTGGTGCTATGGATATAACAGACAACAAAGAACCCTGTTTGTGCCTTCAAAACACTCCAGTCAGCAATGAGATGTACAAATAGCAAAGAGTTATTAAGTGCCTAAGGCAGGGCTCTGTGTACCTTAGTCAGGGGTAGGATCAGAAAAGCATCCCTCCAGAAAAGTCAATTAGGGTGAAATCAAAATTTTAAAGGAAGAGTTTTAGCAAAAAGGAAGGTAAAGACAGAGCACAGAGCACAATGAAAGGGCATTTTAGGAAGAAGTAAAATGTGGACTATGAATAATGTGGAATTTAGTGGAGTAGATGCTATCATCCAAGGACAGAGCTCGGGGTGAGAAAAAAGACCACAGATCAAGCCCCATGAAACTCCAATTTTTGTTACAATTGGTCATGTTAAGGAGAAATAAGCAGAAATATCTTATGGCTTTACCATATATTTTACTGTGCATTGAATTCTCTGTTCCTCAAAACAGAGCTCAAAATGGCACCGAGTATACTGTTTTTATTTTCTGAAATGTAGTATTTTCTGAAATGTAGTATTCTGGAATGCAAAAGCTAATCTATAGGTACCTTCTCCTTGCTAGACCCTTTTCTTTACATCCTCACAACAACCTTCATCAAATTATAGATATTTGTTTGTTTGTTTGTTTGTTTTGGGTTTTTTTTTGTTTTTATTTTTAACCAAGGCTTAAAGAGATTCTTATTATTATCTAAACATCCAGGATGGCTGATCCAGAATTAGAGCCCAGATTTTAGGATTCTTTGTCCAATACACTTGCCAGGATAACACAAACTTCCCTGTTAGCATAATAATCCTCTTCCTCCATCACACCCTTATTAAGATCTGTGTGCCAATAAACAAGATAGATAAGATCTCTGTCTTCATGGGAACTATATTCTGCTAATAAACAGATTAATGTCATAAATTAGATATTTTTTTTCTGAGAGTTGCTATTTACTTTGTAGAAAAATATATTTTATTACCCAAGAAATGATATGAAGAGCTCAAATTTAGACTCCATCTCTCCGGTATCTCCTTGTGTCCATTTCCATTGTTATTCTGATTGCCTGATGACCATGGGCACTGTGAGCAAAGGATGGCAGGAAAGATAACAGTATTTTGTGCACATTGGTTGGTTAGGATAGTTTCCTCCTCACACATTCATCCAGAAGCCGTTTAAATCTGCTATCATGTTTTGGGCATAGCTACATGTGATTCCCAAGGATTGTCACTGTTAACACCCGAAGTTAGGTTCATCAAAACTTGTCTGTGCTGGTAACAAAAACTTCCCTCGGATAAATCTGGGAGAATAAATCCAGTTATCCTTCTAGTTTCTAGCCCATGCTTTGTATTAAAGTGGCCTCAGAGAACTGAAAGACGTATTGTCCCTCCCAACATGCCTGTTTTTCATCCCGCTGGTAGGAGAGAAAGGGGTTGTTGGCAAACATCCTCCAAATCAAACACCATAAATAATCTGGCCCATTTATTCTGTGTCATGTTCCAGGAGTTAGTGGACACCTGGGAAGAAGAAAAATAATGCACTAAAAACATAAAAGGTGGCAGGTCAGGTTGATGCAGAATGTAAAAACAAACCATGAAACTTTCCTGGAAACAAAAGTTAGAGGTTGGCAGGGCCTTTTCTGCTACTGAGGATGCATGGCAACCTCCAAACCTGGATATAATCTATCCATCCTTTACAGAAAGAGAGGTGGGGGTTGGGGGGTACCTCACATTCCCCAATTCCTAAGGACACCAAGGTGCAATGCCCTGGGTAGAGTAAACAAAATGAGAGTTCAAAGGAAGGAGCAGAGCAAGGAAGACCACAAAGTGCAGATGGATAGATGAAGACATTGGAAGCCGTGTGGAAAAGAGGCAGTAAGCATGTTGTTATACGGGCTGCAGAAACAGTGGTCTGTTATCAAGTGGGTGTCTCAGGCAGAGTGAGTATAGCAGTTGTAGTTGGGTAGCCCCAAGACAGATGGGGCTACCCAACTACAACTCAGTCCCCTGCCTGGCAAAGGTAGGCCGGCCCTCTAGCTTGGCCTCCAGGAGCCCAAGGGAGCAATGGCAACCCAGAGAGAATGGAGAGCTTCCTGATAGAGTTTCTCAGTTTGCAAAACACCTGCTCAGTTTGCAAAACTTTCCTGACCCGACCAGTTTGGCGAGCAAGAGGACTTGTAAAAGGCATAGGTCCTTGGAACGCAATGCAGACAATCAGAATCTCTTGGGATCCTGCCTAGGTTGTTGGACAAATATCCTAGATGAGTCTTATGCACAGTCAAGGTTAATAACCACTTGCTGAGATAACAAAATTCGGTGGCCAGAGCCTTTTATCTACAGACTGCCCAAGGCTATCTCCTGGTCACAGCACCTAAAATCGAGTTGTCTGGACCTAACAGACCCTCAGATAAAGAGATCTCAAGTTCCTTCATGAGGAGAAGTCACACCAGGATCTCTTCCTATACCATCCCTGAAGGTCAAGCCACATCTTCTGCCACACAGAGCTTCAGAGGCCATTGAGTCTTTTTCTGCGGCCAGACACGGAGGCACCCATACTATCTTCATCAGAGCAGCTTTCAGATCCCTGAGTGGAACCAAAAAGAACTGCCTGGGAAAAGAAAGAGGGAGAAAGACCCTAAGAAAGCACATTAGTTACATAATACTTAAGCCCCTAATTTGAAAGCATTATGCTAGGTGCCAAAGGCAACATATTACATGTTCTCTCGTAGAATTCTTTCAATTTTTAAGCCTACAAATAAATTGGTGAGGAAACTTTCTATGAATTAAAAAAAAAAGAGTCCTAATTAATTAGAAATTCATATGAATTTCTATTTTCCAGAAGATAAGATAGACTGAGTAAAACAATTTTCAAAGTTAAGAACTCATATAGAAATCCCTAAGTTAAAATACCAACCAATGGCTGGCAGAATAAAAACTGAACTGGAACTACTGTCTACTTCCTGGTAAGGCCCGACTCTTCCTCCTCCTCTCCAGGACCGGGTTGGTGAGTGGAGGTCCCAGTTCTTCTTTCAGAGGCTGCCACGTCTAGGGAGTCCTAGGCCTGCACTGGGGTCTCCGGTGCAGAGCCCCAGTACTGCAAGCTCTGGCCTCCACGTTTGCCATATAACCGCCTGGTGCACACCCGGGTGGGCTCAGAACGACTGCAGAATCCCCATACATACTGCTTCACCCTTCCTCATATCCCCTTTTCCTGGAAATGATAGGCAGAAGGCCAGCCACAAGGGAGCTGGCTTGAAGCAAGCGAATGCCACTTCCAAGATCTCTTTCCACGGTGTCCTGTGGATGCCTTCTTTCCTGAAGGAACCAGAAGGGTCCTTCCCCATCCAAACCCCCTAACTCTAACCCCACCCACCCTTGGGGAAAGCCGCTGGGGACCTCCCTGAGTCACCTCTCCTCTCCCTTCTCTCCGCAGCTCCAACGGGAAGTCGGTCACGTGGGCCCAGAACGAGCGCAGCGGCCGCGGGCAGCACCTGTGGCAGCGGCTGTCCATCCACATCAACAAGAAAGAGAACCCCAACCAGACGGCGGTCATCAAGCCCTTCCCCAAGGGCACGGAGGGCCGCGGCCTGGGCGCGGGCGGCGGGGCCGGGGGCGGCGGGGGCGCGGGCTCCTGCGCGGGGGCCACGGGCAGCAGCGGCACCAGCTGCACCCCTGCGGGCCCCGGCGGCCCCGAGCCCCCCGACGCCGGCCCCAAGGCGCTGTACGACGTGGCGGAGGCCGAGGAGCAGCTGCCCGCGCCCGCGCGCCCGCCCTCGCCCTCCATCAGCACGCTGAGCCGGCGCGCGGGCCCGACCGGCCGCCCCGACGACCAGGACGCGCCGCCGCCGCCGCCCGCGCTGCCCTCGGAGCCCGCGGCGCGCGGAGGCAGCAGCAGCAGCAGCGCCTCGCAGGGCTCGCTCATGGAGCAGATCAGCAGCGTGGTGACCCGCTTCACGGCCAACATCAGCGAGCTCAACTCCATGATGCTGTCCACCGCCGCCGCCCCCGCCCCCGGGCCCGGCGCTGGCGCCCCGCTCTGCTCCTCCTACCTGATCCCCAAAGAGATCCAGCTGCCCACCACGGTGACCACCTTCGCCGAAATCCAGCCTCTGCCTGCCATCGAGGTCACGGCCGGGGGGGCGCAGCCTGTGGGAGCAGCAGCGGTGGCCCCGCCGGTGGGGGGCGCTGCCCTGGAGAGTCCGGCGGCGCCCGGGCCTGAGGCTGCAGCAGCTGCAGCGGGCAAGCCGGACCTGGAGGAGTTGGTGGCCCTCACCCCGCCGTCCCCCTTCAGAGACTCGGTGGACTCGGGGAGCACGACCCCCAACTCGCCAGTGTCCGAATCCGCCCTGTGCATCCCGTCGTCTCCCAAATATGACACACTGATCATCAGAGATTACACGCAGAGCTCCTCGTCCTTGTGAAAAGTCATTGGAAACCAGCCGCGCTGGGTTCTCCTCCCCATGCAGCCGGGCCGCCCGCGTGCACGTGTCCCCACGCGGTGACAGGTGCCGTCGCCTGGTTTGAGATCAGAGGTAGAAGATGGGGATGTAAAAAAAAAAAGCCGCCCTGGAGACGACGTGAGATGCACCAGTGCTATTTCACATCGACCCGACGAAGACAACACCAACGACAAATCTTTCGGCAGATTTTCTTCTAGTGGCCTTAGAAAACATGGGCTTTTAAGAAACACTGCTATTTTTTTGAGGGCTGGCAGGAGTCTGCTAAAAAAAAAAACAAAAAAACAAACAACAACAACCAGTTACCTACCAAGTGCTTTGCTCTAGGGAAGCAAAGAGTGTGAAACAGCATCACGGAGGGGGAAAAGGCATAGCTGATCAGCAACTGTACAGAGTTCTGTTTTGTTCACTTTAGTTCTTTTCCCAGAAGAGTCTTGGATTCGCCAAACATGAATGTACATTTTCTAACAAACTGGAAATCTGGGACCAAAACGTCAACCCATCTCCTGTTTTATTTGTTTGTTTCTCTTTTCTTTGTATTCCCCCCTTTCCCTTTTCTTTTAAAGACTTTGAAAAGCAGTTCCTTGAGCCTGGCATTTACTGAGGCTTAGTGAGTGTGTCTGAAGCATAACACACAATCAGATCATGAGTGGTGAGCTGATATATGTAGGGCTTTTCATCAGAGACTTCCTTCCCTCTCCAATTTCTTTGTGAAACCCTCTTCCAAAAGCCTGCATCCGAGATTCCATCTAGTTATTTTAATTCACCTCCGTTGACCAAGAAAACCAGTGGAAGATTTCTTGACTATTTCACCATGTTGCCAATCAAACCTGGAGTAGCAAAAAATATTTTCTGGAATACTGTTTTGTAATTCCCTTACTGGGGTGCGTTGTGTAGCTGGAAATGCTCTTTATAACAATCGTTCTTAAGCTCCAGCTTGGCTATCTCTTTCATGAACTGTGGCCACTCCTCCTTATGAATGCTGTTCCATTAGCATTGCCAGCTAAACTATTAGCATATGCATTTGGGCTTCTTCCTGCCTTTCTTTTGAGAACCTGCTGCAGAAAAAAGAAAAAGAAAAAGAAAAAAAAAGCTCCTCTGTTCTTTTCAAGTCCCACCACTGGAAGAATGATCCAAAGACCCAATGAAGACGTTATCACGATTGGAGGCACTGTTGTTCAAAAAATTAACACCGTCTGAATACACTGGAAATGTTAAACTGTGTCAACTCGGCTTAGCAGAGATTTAGCCATGCCAGTGAGCAGTGATTTTAACTTTTCTTGGCTGCTGCAAACAGGGCAGCTATGAACTATGACAAATGTAGATTTTTCAAAGCAATACGGAATACTAAAACAGAGGAACCTTAATGAAAACAAACCACACAGTCTTTCTTAGCCATTCCAAAAAGAGGCAAAGCAATTATGACTATTTTCCTTTTTAAAGTGATTATTAGTATCATTTTGTGCATTTCATACAGTCACTTTTTAAATACTGCAGAAAAGAGATTTAAAGTTATAATAGAAACACACATGCTCCGATAAGCTCACATAGATAGAATTCACAGCTCAAGACCTGCATCCACTGTCATCTCTTTCTTCCTCCCATTACAGCTATCCTCAGGTGCCAAATGTTTTTGATTTTTAAATAAGGATAGTAATAAAAGGAGGAGATGTCCTATAAATTTCAAGTTCAGTTGACCCAGCCTTATACTAAAGGTAGCCTTATGAAAAAGTTTTTCTGTGAGGCAGAAGTACATTTTTGGCAGAGAGAAAAATAGGTAAAACCTTTTTTTCTTTTGCTCAATATCCTTATTTGGTATGTTTTTGTTTTTTTTCACATCTACTTTTAAAAAAGAATTCAGAAATAGAAATATATCAATTGACCATAATTTATTGTTCTCCACTTTTAAAAGTTATAATAAATATTCTGGACTTCCTTTTCTTGGTACCTGTTTTAGTGTTAAATTTTAAATCAAATCTCCCAATATAAAATATTCAAAGCTAGCATTAATTTACTCAAATATAAATTTAAAACTTCTAACATCCTATGACTGATTTGAAAGAGCATCATCAGAGCTCTCAGATTTCAAATATGATAATGAGACCCTTGAAAGAGAGTGAACCTAGCTAAATTTTAAGGTGTCATGGAAAGTATGCCTCTACTCTAAAAACAAATGTAAATATCTTGAAGTATTATTATCCCTGGATCCTCATCTAAAGCGTGGCATTCACCTGAGGATTACTGTCTTGATTCTTAGACATTGAAACATTTCTAAGTTTTAAAATGTCTTTCATAAAACCCTATGTTGAGTTGCATTTTACTCTCAAGTATAATAAGTTTCACTGTATTGACCAATAGAATGCCATTTTTAAACTTCTCCATTAACAAATAATTTCTTTTTAGTAACATATTTCTTTTAAAAGTACATTAATTTATTAGAAATTATAATTTAATGCAAATAAATTACCAGGTAATAATGCCACATGAAATTACAATCAACTCTAAGAAAAATAATCTATCCAATTAGGGGACAAGATGTATTGTTCTCTGTATTTCTATTCCCTGTGCCACTTCATTCTATACATTGTATAATACATATTGTTAGTAGTAGTGCATTCTTGAGATTTTTTTTATTTTGGAATGATGCTAATTCTGTCTCTTTGCCAATTCTCATACCAGGTTCCAAGTAATAAATCTACAATACAAAGAAAAATGAATATTCCTTCTAGGGCTAGGATGTGAACTTCGCAATTAATTTGGGTACCTATCTTCATTGAATTTCCTTGAAAACAATCTGTTCCTGGTGCCCAGTGATAATTCAGTTGGGACTAAAAGAAGGGGGAAAGTACAGCGAAATGCTAAAGTTCAGAAAAGTGATCCTCCAGGACAGTTTGGTTCCAGTATGGAAAAAAAAAAAAGAAGACTTAGTTTGATCCAGTGATGTGGACTATCTAAGCAATCTACCCATTCTTTGATTTGGGGAGACAGGTGGGGGGAGCCTGAGAAAAGCACATCTGGATTGGGAAGAACCATCTGTCTAGATTAGGGGGGAACAGAAAGAAAGGGAATATGGAAAGGAGAACCAGAAAAAAAAAATTTGACTGGAAAAAATAGCAAAGTCCCAACTGTTGCTAAACCTTGATAGTAACAGTCTTTCCCAAGCTGCTGCTGTTACCAGCACGTAATCAGGAAGACTAGGAGCTGTGTCTGACTGTAAATGAATTGTATAATGGCTCTGCTACAGTTCTGTGACTTCCAAACCAGGAATTAATTACAAACAAACATTTTCTATGTTAGTCTCCTAGCAAAATGTACATGTTTTGGAGACTTCAAAGGTATTATCTGAGTTCACATTTAGCCACAGCTTATTAATAACCCTCAAGCTGTCAGAATCTCTATAGTTAACCATTTACAATTTTATACTGTGAAAAAATACAGATCAGTGAAAAGCATAAAGGTCAATTAGAATTCACTTTAAAGAGGGTCTGAGGCCTGGGAGATTCTCTACTATCTGTTGAAGAATGAGGCATGTATAAAATAGTTGGCTGAATTTCACTGATCTTCCCAATGTGAACAAATATACTATGTATATTGTGTGTATTTCTAGATTTCAATGGCAGCTGCTGGTGGTGTTGTAATTAGAAATCTATATAGAATATAGATGTTTTAGGAAGATGGTGCCAATCCTAAAAGATTTGTGTGGGCTACAAGTGCTTGTACTTACATTTTTCTGCACTTATAACTGATTTGGTTTTAAAAAAAAATCGTGTGCGTGTATCTGTTCTTTTTCTGTTGTTGCAACTTGTACTATTAAAACAATAGAGAATGTTAAATTATTTTGATGTGAATTGCAAATGATTTTTTTCATAAAATTTAACATTTTTATCAGCATTGTTTCGCTTTGTACTTGTACAAATGTGTTTTATTTTAGCATTTTAAAATACACTTGCCTGTTTCTCAGTTGTCTAAACCATGTTATAGTTGGTGTTTGTGAAGTCAGTTTAATATTTTGAAAAATATTAAAAAAGAAACAATTATATGACTTTAAGATTCTTCCCCTTAAATGTTTAGAATGTTGTCTTAATATTGTTTACTAAGACCCAAAGAGCCATCATCTAAATCTTAAATTCTGAATGATTCACACAATTGAATTATGGGGTTTACAAAGTAGACTGGGGAAAGTAGATTAAAACAAAAAAAAAGTTTGTGTATGGAAATATAAGTACAAATTATTTAATTCCACAGTGATTTGTGTTGCTAGAGGTAACATCAGAAAATATAGATATTTTTGTATGTATACAAATAGACACACATTCATATAGATATTTCACTTCTGAGTCCATATATGCATGTGTGTTTTTTTGTTGCTGTTTTGTTTTGTTTTGTGTGTGTGTGTTTCTGTGTGCATGTAAGGGCATCTATAAAAGTAAAAGCATAATATGCTAATTAGACCAGATATCCTTCTGGGCTTCCTTCTGGATGACCTTCCAGATGAAGCTGGGGCTGTGAGGGGAGCCCAGGTCCTGGGTGCCTGCTGGCGGCTGAAGGGAAGTCTGGGTCCTGGGTGCAAGAGGGAATCTGGTGCTGCCAGCCAGGGGAAGGAAGGCCTTCTCTTGCACAAATTTCATGCATCAGGTCTCTAATATCTACATAATTTCCTGGAAAAAACTTACTTGTCAAATCACTTTTTACTTTGATGGATTTTAAAGCAAATTTATATTCCCTGAATACAAATAAGTTAAATCCTAAAAGCAAAATGTAGACTAGATATTTAATTCGTGGATCAGAAAGACAATGTAGATTTTAAAATATAGATTCTCTGTTTCCCTATATATGTATTAACTTATTATTCTTATAGTATATATGGAAGTTAATACAAAATATGTTTGATCTTAAAAAGGAAATAATTTTTTTGTACTTTGTCAGACTTTCTTCATTTAGTGGCATCTATTCTAAGTAATATAAATGATCATATATTTATATAAAGTTGAGATTGAGCCCTGGCTAGTTTGGCTCAGTGGATAAAGCATGGGCCTTCGGACTGAAGGGTTCGGGTTGATTCTGGTCAAATGCACATAACTAGGCTGTGGGCTTGAACCCCAGTGGGGGGTGTGCAGGAGGCAGCCAATCAGTGATTCTCCATCATCATTGATATTTCTCTCTCTCTCTCTCTCTCTCTCTCTCTCTCTCTCTCTCTCTCTCTCTTTCATTCTCCCTCCCTCCCTCCCTCTCCTTCTCCCTCTCCCTTTCCCTCTCCCATATATATATATATATATATATATATATATATATATATATATATATGCTAGTGGCCTGGTGCATGAAATTTGTGCATGGGGGGGGGTGATTGGGGGGATGGAAACCAGTGTCCCTCAGCCCAGCCTGCACCCTCTCCAATCTGGGACCTCTTGGAGGATGTCCAACTGCCAGCAGTCCGACATCCCTTTCACAATCCGGGACCACTGGCTCCTAACTGCTCACCTGCCTGACCACCCCTAACCCCTAACTGCCTCTGCCTCAGCCCCACCAGAATGGCTTTGTCCAGAAGGACATCTGGAAGGTCTTCCAGTCTAATTAGCATAGATATTTAAACTTGATGTTGAGGTGAGATAACTGATATCTGGACCACGTAGAGAAAATTATGTTCTAAAGATCAAAAGAGTCCAGTGAGATTCCATAGAATCATGGAAGCCAATCAAAATCAGCTAATGCAATAGAGATTACATTGACTTGAAAGTCAGTATCTATTGCCCTGTCCATATGACCGTGGATAAATTGACTTCTCTATAACTCAATTCCTCTTCCTTTATCTTTTTCTTGTTTTGTTTTGAATCCTCACCTGAGGATATTTTTTTCCATTGCTTTTTCAGAGAGTGAGAGGGAGAGGGAAGACAGAGAGAAACGTAGATGTGAGAGAGCCACATTTGCCTTCTTCAGGCACCCCAACTGGGGCCAGGGAGTGAACATGCAACCCAGGTATATACTACTGACCTGAAATCAAACCCGCAACACTTTACTGTGTGAGTCACTGCTCCAACCACTGAGCAACACTGGCCAGGGCCAATTCCTCTTTCTTTAAATGCCAAGTGAGTTACAATAATCTGTGACATTTCTTTCATTTACATCATTCCTGGTACATGATAAATGCTCAGTAGATAGTATCTATTACTAGTGGCAATATATGCAGTTGACATTCAGGAGACAGTCTAGATATGTTGTGTCCAATATTACTTATGGAGCTATAACAAATTCCTGTCCAACTTAAAGCATACATCTTTTTTTTTTTTTTTTTTTTTTGAGGAGGAGGGGGGCTAAGCCTAATGACATTTGAACTCATATGCAACCTTGAAACTATTCATCTAGAATGACTATAAACTAACCTAAAACACCACAGAAAGAATGCTTTTGTTTTTTAGTAATCTATGCCTAATGCTGGCCAGTTTTTTAGTTACACTGTCCATGAATGACAAGTCATAAATATAAACAATTTTAAAACATTTATTTTTTTAAGAGTAACTAGCTAGAAAGATAGGTAGATAAGTGGATAGAATTGTATTAATAAAATTATCTCCCTAAACAAAAGCATAGTATTTACAGATTTTTATCATCAAAACTTGGAATCCATTACAGTGTACCCTGTTCACTATTTTTAAAAATTATTTTAATAGTTAAATGCTATGAAGAAAACTTGTAGAATCAGCTTTTCTGTACATTCTTAGAATTCTAAACCAAGACTATTTACAGGAAAACATTGTTTAAGCTTAGCAAGAATAAATATTTTTAATTACTTTTACTTCAGACCAAAGGCATATATTTTTGTCAGGGCATATAAATCTTTTTGACATATGTGACTTATATGAATATTTATATAAACAGGCTAATTATGTATTACATGTATCAGACACATTTAGCTTATTTATATGTAGCTCATATTTTTACTCATTGACTTAAAGTAAAGCTTTTCATAACTATATTTCTATAACAGGATACATTTGATATAATAAATTATATAAATGATATCTTTGTGAAATTACATAATATAGTAAATTGACTATTCTGAACTGCTAAATAGTAATAGGTGTTTTATAAAATAAAAGTTTTTAGAGTTCTAAAAGTTTGGAAAACAAAATAAGTTAAACATCTGTCTTCATCTCAAAACTTGACAGTCTTTAAATAGGCAAATATGCATTAACTCAAAATCTTTTTATTTTTAATGATTAGTTTTCTCAGGGTAGTTTTATGGGACACATTTTGGAAATGCTGTGACATAAAATTTATACATTTTCTTTTAGTCACAAAAATTAATTGCTATTTCCATAATGATCTCCAAAGGCTTTTAGGGCAGAAAATATGGATTGATACAGTTGTAACATTACTTTCAGAGCCATCTCACTGAACCATGGGAAGTCTTGCTTAGCTTTATTATTTATTCTCCCTGTATCCTGACTTCTCGGAACTCTACCAGCACATATGCTTGACTCTCAGGGGTCAACTATGGGTTATCATTCCTTTCTTTCCCCCCCAACCCCATCATATATGTTGGATGGTTCCCTTAACTTCAACAGCCTGAGGTGAATCAGTGTGTGGGATACTAGCATTCATTAGTAGATGTTGAATTGTTAGTGAATTGTATTCCAAGAACAGAAGTAGAATAAAATAAAATTTAGAGGACTCAATAAGGTAAACACCAAGAATAACCAAATATATTTAAAACTTTATTCCTGTTAAACAGAGAATAGACATTCTTCTGATCATCCATGAAATTAAAATACATTAACCTTGGATTTGATGAAAAAGAAAATTTTAATTTCAAAAATGAAAATTGTTGAAGTCAGTGAAGGCTACATTCACTGATTTAAAGTACATAAAATTTTAAATTACATATACAGACATTTAAACAATGTATGATTGCTATATATATATATATATACACACACAAACACACACACACACACACACACACACACACACACACACACCGTATTTTCCGGCGTATAAGACGACCCCCAATTTTACAGTTAAAACATAGGTTTAGGCCTATATTCGCTGTATAAGACTACCCCCCACTTCCGAGGCAACACCAGTTCTTTTTTTAATAGACCGGCTTTTTACTAGAACACAGTGTAGCTTCGGGTACAGAACATGTATAATTTGCATGCATAAAAAGCCTGCTCAGATTGGCCAGAGTCAGAGAGGAGGTCTATTAATTTTATATATATATATATATATATATATATATATATATATATATATATATATCCAAAAGCAATCTGTACATTTGGGATATTTCTTTAAATGTTCTTTTGAGATGAAGAGAAAAACTTCTCTAAAATCACAAACCTACTTAGCCCTGGCCGGTGTGGCTCAGTTGCTTGGAACATTTTCCCCTGCACCAAAAGATTTTGGGTTTGATTCTGAGTCAGTGGATATACCTGGGTTTTGGGTTCAATCCCAGCTCAGGATACAGGAGGCAACCAATTGAAGTTTCTCTCTCACATAGATGTTTCTCTCTCTCTCTCCCTCCCTCTCTCTCTCTCTCTCTCTCTCTCTCTCTCTCTCTCTCTGTCCCTCTCTCTCTCTCCTCCCACTCCAACCCTTCTTCTCTCTCTAAAATCAATAAAATCATATCCTCAGGTGAGGATTAAAAAGTAAATAAAACAAAACCACAACCTTCTTAAAATGAACATTAGTGAGTACTTTGCATATTTAAATCTTTATAACAGCCAAAGAATAGTCCAAAGAAAATATTTTACTCTAAATGCATATATTTAAAATAGATTGAAAATAAATTTTCAAATGAACACATTAGAAAATAAACAATAACAACAGAAAATGCAAATAAATATTAAGTCAAAGTTAATACAAGAAAACAAATAGTTAACCAGAATTAAAAGTGATCATTAAAACTTGTCTTTTAATTTGAAGACACCAAGACATTGACATTCATTGAGTCTCATTAAAAATAATAAAAAAAGAGAGAAAACCACAACTAACATTAGTAATAATAAAGGAGCATAGCTACATGTATAGAGGATATGTAAAAAAAACACTAGATAAATATAGATTAAACGAATATTACTCTAGGAAAATATAAATTATCAATTGAAACAAAAACAAATAGAAAGTGCATACCAGTAATAACAGAATAAGATAAAAGGAAATTCAGAGTACCTAAAAGGCATAGGCCTAAATATTTTACAGGTAAATTTACTTAGGGTAAATAATCAATATCCAATTTGTTATCTATGACCTGATTTTCTTTTCTTTTAAGGCTAACAACCCATTATATTTTTACTTATACACCACATTTTATTTATTCATTCATCCACTGATGAACATTTAGTTGTTTCCACATCTTTAGCTATTATGAGTAACTGAAGATTAAGTATTTCAATATATGTTGCCCAAGACCCTTCTATATATATAATTATTTATATATATATAATTATAAATAATTATATATATAGTACCTTTATTATCACTAATGTTAATTGTGGTTGTTCTCTCTCTCTCTCTCTCTCTCTCTCTATATATATATATATATATATATATAATATTTATCTATCACATATATATATTTTTATTTATTTATTTATTTATTTATTTATATTTTATTTTATTTATTTATTTTTTTTTTTGAGAGAGAGAGAGAGAGAGAGAGAGAGAGAGAGAGAGAGAGAGAGAGAGAGAGAGAGAGAGAGAGAAAGTCCTTGCCTTTATTGGAAGAGCCAGCTACTAGGTTGTGGGTGGGAGGAGCGGATGGTCCCCTTGCCAGGGTCACGATTTCCACCTGGTTGAAGGCCTTGCCCTTGTGGAAGCCACTGCTCCCGCGATAGGATCACCTCCCACAGGTGCACCTTCCCCACCTTCCCCACCTGGGCTTCTCCGCGGCCCCGCCTCCTGGGCCTGGCGCAGGCGCTTCAGCAGGGAGCCCGCTTCCCCTCTGAGCATTCGGACCCAGCACTGGGCTCCCCCGCTGCTCTGGCCCTGGGACAGGTCGCTCAGCCTGGCAAGGTCCTCACCAAGGTAAGTGACTTTGCGGAAGGTCCGCTGCTGCTTCTACTCCACTTCCGCCCTTTGTTGGTTCCTCGGAAAGCTTATGTTGTTGTTTCTAGTAAGTCTATATTTTATATATATATATGTTGTTGTTTTTGGAGAGAAACAATATTCATTCTCAGTTCTCCAGCAGTTCTCATTCCTCCCTCTTGCCCACATAAATCCTGACCCATTTCTTCCCTGCCAGTTCAAACCTGAACCTGTTTACTGCCATTTTCACAGACAACAACCAGTGCGAGAGATGCAGGTGGAGGCGGCTGGAGAGGAGATGGGGTGGGCCCATCAGAGGCTTCCTTCAAATCCAGAATGACTAACACCTGGGCAAGCATGGGGAGGGGCAGGGAGAGAGTCTTGTGGAAAGTTGCACCATTCTCTCATATTGGGAGGTGGAGGAAGTCCAGGGCACAATGAATCTCACTCACTTTGTCAAAACAAACAAACAAACAAACAAAAAACTTAATTTGAGGGTTGGCAAGTCATGGACACCGAGAAGGATTGTGAGGGGATGAGCAGCTGGTAAGAATGAAGTGTGGGTTCATGATGCTCATTCAGACTGTTAAACACAACCATTAAGCACTGAGTTGCTTTTGCCTGTTTTTCAACTCAATATTGGTTTAAGCATAAAGATGTCTAGTTTAATTTAGAAATAAATCATGAAAGTGATAAATATATGCAATTTTTAAAAAAATATATTTTATTGATTTTTTACAGAGAGGAAGAGGGGGGGATAGAGAGTTAGAAACATTGATGAGAGAGAATCATCCATCAGCTGCCTCTTGCACACCCCCTATTGGGGGATATGCCCACAACCAAAGTACATGCCCTTGACCGGAATCGAACCTGGGACCTTTCAGTCTGCAGGCCGACACTCTATCCACTGAGCCAAACCGGTTTTGACTGCAGTTCGTTTTTAAACTACAATTATATTTTCTAATATCAGATCATGATCTCAAGTATTTTGCCATAATATGTGGTGAATACGTGGTGTTATTTCAACCTACTTTTCAATTAATTCATTATCTCAACTAAACATGAAACAATCTCAACTCTTTTGGTGTCATCAAAATATGATTTTTTTCCCTCCCAAATATATTTTGAGTACATTTTAAGAAGCTTTTCGATAAAGAAAAAAGATTGAAATTTGTCTTTATAATATAATTCATTTGAACAATAAGTAATGAGTGTCTGCTACAATACATGCCAAGGCACTTTTTGAGATCCTGGGGGTTGAGCAAGGAACAAAAAAACCTTATTGTTTGCACGGACCTTACTTTTTATTATATGTATGAGTATGTGTGTGCTGGCAAAAAAAGGACAACAAACAAATTAAAAAGCAGTGTCTACTGCATATAAGAAAGTAAGTGTTGTGGAGAAAAATAAAGCAGAAAACAGACAGATATTCAGGAAAGGGAAGTAATTGTAGATAAGCTCATCAGGAGATATTTTACTCCTATGTATACCTGAGAAAAGACATGAAGGAGGCACAGAAGCACGTTGTGAAATTTCCTGTAGAATGCATATGCAGGCGGAGTAAATAGTAAGTGCAGAGGGACTGAGGAAGGAGTAAGCCTGCAGGGGTCTTCAAACTATGGCCCCGCGGGCCACATGCGGCCCGCAGAGGAGTCTGATCCGGCCCGCCAGGTTTTTTGGGAAGTGAGCGCAGCCGAGGTGTTACAGTAGGAATTAGTAGTTCATATAGTCTGGCCCTCCAGCTCTCTGAGGGACCGTGATCTGGCCCCCACTTTAAAAAGTTTGAGGACCCCTCGGGAGCTGCAACAAGTTTGGTGTGGCTCCAGGAGACTGATGTCAGTAAGCCCAGAGTTCACTCAGATGGAGCCTTTTAGGCCATTAGTTGGAGGTTGGCTTTTACTCTGAGCATTTTAAGCAGAAGAATAACATCTGATTACTTTTAAGAGAACCACTTTGACAATCTTAGACTAAATTGTTAGAAGGCAAAGTTAGAAGCAGGGAGCCTGGTAAGAAGGTATTAAAATCAAAGGACCAGAAAATGATAATGACTTATACATGGCAGTGGTAGCGGAGGTCATGAAAAGTGGTCATAATTTACACATGTATTTGCGAGATTGAATTAGAAAGGCAGTAGTTGGAGCAGAATTTGGAGGGAGGTTGAGGACATGTTGAATTTGAGGTGTCTATTGGGGAAGATAGTTGGGTATTAGAGTTTTGAACTCAATGAAGAAGTCTAAGCTAGAGCTATAAAATATAAATTACTGAAGGTAAGAGAAAATTCTATTACACAATATATAATTATTACATAATATATAAAGATAAAAAATAAATTATTTAATATAAAATTACTTATCATTTACTATCTAAAATTTATGTTTTTGAATGCTAAGAGGGTGTTGTTAAATTACATATTTGTGAAAGGAGTTCACAAATCAAAGATTAAACAAATTATATTTCCCTAATATATTTCTATATTACCCCTGAGGTTAATTTCAGTTTAAAAATCACTGAACTTGCCGAAACCGGTTTGGCTCAATAGATAGAGCGTCGGCTTGGGGACTGAAAGGTCCCGGGTTCGATTCCGGTCAAGGGCATGTACCTTGGTTGCGGGCATATCCCCAGTAGGGGGTGTGCAAGAGGCAGCTGATTGATGACTCTCATCGATGTTTCTAACTCTCTATCTCTCTCCCTTCCTCTCTGTACAAAATCAATAAAATATATTTAAATAAATAAATAAATAAAAAATCACTGAACTTTATAATATGGATGGAAGCTTCAAATTTCATCTACTTCAGCAATGACATTTCACAAGTAAAAAAGAACTCCTACCCAGCTGGTGTGGCTCAGTGGTTGAGCATTGATCTGTGAACCAGGAGATCATGGTTTGATTTCTAATCAGGGCACATGCCCAGGTTGCAGGCTCAATCCCTAGTGTGGGGCCTATAGGGAGCAGCTGATCAATTATTCTCTCTCAACATTGATGTCTCTATCTTGCTCTCCCTCTATGAAATGAATAAAAAGATATTAAAGAGAAAGAGAGAGAGAGAACTTCTGTATGATAGGTAAGATAGGTCTGACAACTAAGTACTTCAGTCTTAGCTCTGACTCAAAGGCAACAATCCAGAGCCAGTTTCACTTATACCATTGCTCGAACTGTGGTCTGTAACTTCAGGCCTCTGCATAACTAGTAAGCACACTGTTCATGGATATATAAGATTCTCTGGACTTTTCTTTAAAGCTGTGCAGCTGGTAGTAGAAGACTTGGCATTCAAAACCTTCTCTGATTCCAAGATCCATCAGCTTATTCCAACACAACTTATCTCATGGGACTTGGCCCACACTAGTCTCAGGCCTCATTCCAGGTCTAAGCAGTATCTTAAGAAGAAAAGCAAGCATAAGGCTTATGGTGTCTGCTTGCCATAGGACAGCACTGAACACTGGTGTTTCATCTAGCAGAACAGAACACTTTGCCCTGGGACATGTCATCACCTGACATGGGGCCACTGCAATTATTAAGACACACCCAGACCAGTCTTGGGAGTTGTGGCTTTCTGGGAAAGTTACATAGAAAAGATAGAACTTGAAGGACAGTTAGGCACAGGATATGCTTGACAAAAGAAATAGAATGTAAAAATGCACAAGTGGGACGTTCACCCATTTGTGTTAAACGAGGGATTTGATAGTCCTCAGAGACAGAGTTCTTATGATGAAGTGTCAAGAAAATGACTCTAAAGGTAACAAAAGAAAAAAAAAAGTTTATATTCTTTGCTAAGGAGTTCAGATTTTATCTTTAAGGTAACAAGGAGCCATCAAATTGTCTTAAGAGTGGATTGGCATACACGGGTTTTTGTAAAATATAATTGCAGTAGGAGAGAAAACAATGGGAAAGGATGGGGAAGGCAAGCTCCTAGGGATCAATTAGGAGGCAACCTAGTTGACAAACAGTGAGAGCAGAAACTTGGCAGATGGTGAGGAAGTGGTGACTTTAGGAAACATGAAGAAGAACCGATCTAAATTAGCAACTGGCTGGGTGAAGTGAATGCAGTGAGGAGGGCTAGGAGGACACTCGGGTGTCTAGGGTGGTGATTAATAGAGAGCAGCATCCATCACTGGGTCAGGCCACACTCCGGGAGGAGCAGTCTTGTGATGAGTTCTGTTTTGGAGTTGAGGTGACTGTGAAACTCTAGTAATATGTTCAGTGTATATTGGATAATGGGAGCAGAGCTCAGGGAAGAGGAAAAGTTAGAATCTCAGCAGGTGACAGTGGTCAGACCCCTCACCCCCCAAAAAAAAGTATCTGAAGAAGTGTTAATGAAAGAACTATTACAAAAATATGAGCAGGATTAGGCAACTAACTGGACATTGGTTGGAACTCCGGAAGGGGCAAGAGGAGAAAGGGTTTACGGAATGTGTAACAGCTGCACCTGTGACAGGGGACCACCTGAAAAGTGCTGTGGCCTCTGAGATCTGGGAGATGCCCATTCCCTTTGTCCAAAGCAGCCCACATCTCAGATGGGCTGCCTAGAACCATGGCAGTCGATTATATGAGCTATACTAACCCAGGAGAGGGTGATCCGTCACCTCTAATAGCTTGTCCCCTGCATCAGCCTCGGAAGACTGCCCCATGAACAACACTTTGACTATTTAAACTTGGATTATTACAGCACTCTATTTCTAAGTAACGCCGACAAGTATTTATATAATTCTAATTGCCTGATAACCAGGGCACTTAGTTAAACCTGTAACTCATTAAATTTAGGCCTGTAAAGATGACCTTCTAAAGTTGATTATTTCCACATCTCTGGATGTGCATGCGTCTAGGAACTAACACTATGAACAGGATATACAGGACTAGAGAATAAACACTACCCTCAAGCATTTATTTCATATTAAAACAGTCATGCATACATAATGGATAGAATGCAAATTAATCCATGTGAATTCTAAAGATAAAACAGATGTGAAGTAATTTTATGTTTTTAAGTTCCCTTTCCATGAGGGAAATTTTGAGAAGCATTATTTCCAGTTGTCATTGGCCTTAATATTGGAGTTCATGAATCAATCTCTGTCATTTAATGTTCTCACGACCTTGGGCAAATTATTAAAATTCTCAGAGCCTTGTGTGTCTCAGTGGTCTCAGGATGATAATACCTAACGCAAGCGTTACTATGAGGATTAAATGAAATAATTTAGTGTAAACACCTAGCATAGTACTTTACCACACAGTATCTGAATATGTACTCCTTTCATTCTCGGCTCTCTTTGCACTAGAAACTAGTTTACTGAGAGTGGGACTGATTGTCCAGTGCTAGAATTTGTTCATGGAAGAATTAGGACAAAGAAAGAAAAAGATTGAGCATCTGCTGTGTGCCAGTAACTGGACATGGAACATATGTAATGTCATTTAATCCATACAAAAGCCCTTGTGAATTAGACTGGAACCCATTTTCTGGCTCTCATCCCAGCAGTTTTCTGCCATAGCATACTGCTTCTCTTTGTTTGGATTCTCTGCTTGCTCAACATGTAACTACATTATCTCCAAGAGACCAACTGAAACATTCACACAGATTTTACCCTCTTGCTGTAGCCTCTCTTCTGCATACCATGATGACAGGTGACTCCCAAATCATAAATGAATGATATTCTAGAAGCATCACTGAGCAGCTGGCAGACCAAGGTCAGGAAAACACCCAGATTCAAATAATTTTAGAAGATTGGAATCAGGCTGGAAAAATCTTTCTTCCATCTTCTTTCCTAGAGAGAATAATTTAAGATGGACCCAAATGACTTACTTTTTTTTTTTTTTTTAATAGAGAATACCATAGGCTTATGCAATTGTGAACTTGGAAAATGCTAGCAATAAAGGAGTAAGAAATGTGTATAGCTGTATTTCCCTCAGCATTCTCCCAAGATGATTCTAACACAGTTCTGGCTTAGAAGCCTTGGCCAAAGGAATTCTCACCACTGCTAACAACATCCATCTGTGGACAATGTGTTTACAATCATTTTGGCAAGGCTGCATGAGATAGCATCTTTACACTAAGGCAATGGTAGGTAAACAGCTGCTCGCGAGCCACATACAGCTCTTTGGCCCCTTGAGTGTGGCTCGCCACAGATAATGTGCAGAGAGGAAGAAGAGAGAAAGGTGAAAGTTTAGCAGGCTTTACATTTTTACAATATTTTAGAGTTTTCATTAGATCAAGGGTTCATGAATTTGAGCCAAAATTCTTGGCAAATGAAAGAAATAGAGCTTGGCCCAGGTTTCTCAGAGAACCAAATATAAAAACTTTCCTACAAGGAGCATGGAATTGACATCTCCTCAGCTCTGTTTTCAAACACTCCCAACTCTACTTACTCTAATTCTCAGAATTTTCATCAGTAAGACATTCTCCTTTGCAGAATTAATAGTGACTAAAAAAAAAAAAAAAAAAAAAAAGTTTGCATTTATGAATTGGTAGTCATTGATTTTAATGACAATAAGTCTCATGCTAAATAAGATTTGCATTAGCTTTTGACAGGAACATGGCCAAACAACTAATAGCAAATACTAAAACTTGAACTAGGTCTTCGAATGTCTAGTCTGATGAAAGGCCTACCTCTGGGACACCTGTTGCTTTCTCCTTTTAGCTGAACTCTGCTGTATCTCAGCAATTTGCAGAAGAATTTGCTGCTTTCAGGTCACAAGTGTGCTGGGCTAAGTGTGTGGGTTTCTTACAGAAGCACAATCATGCAGTTAAGCATTCCTCTTACCTTTTCCTTTGTGCCTGTATCTCTTAGAATGGCAATAGATATCAGCTGGTTTTGATACATAGGCTGGAGTACAAGAAAACAGTGTGAAAGCGGAAGTACATTTAGTCTGAATAAATGCTGGATAAACAGCAAATTAAATGGCAAATAGACCATGACCTAAATTTGGGTCGAGCAGACCTGGATTAAAATTTGAGTCGCATCACCAACTGTGAGATCTTGGGCTAAGTAATTTAATTTCCCTGAGACACAGTTTTATTTTCTATAAAACAGATGATAATAGCACCAAGCCTATGTTCAAGGTTGTTTTGATGATAAAATAATGTGATAATGTGTGCAAATGCCCTTGTAATTATAAAGAACTACACAATTATTAGCTGTTAGCTGTCAGAGTAGGTATGAAAAAATTAAAATGTTTCTGGTCAATCTGCTATCAACTTCATTCTTCTAATAACTCAGTTAAAAAGTATGCCCTTGACTCCTTTTTTTTTTTAATCTTTTCTCTTTCATACCTTTAATAGCTCCCATTTGATTATATTCAAAATATATACAACATCAGAACACTTCACACCAATTAACTTCCACCTGTTTCAAGATACCATTATCTCTTGTCTGTATTTCAGCAATAATCTAACCAGTCTTTGCTCCCACCTTGGCCTCCCCTTCCCCTACCCCAGTGTGTTTTCAACATTATAACCAGGGTCATTCCTTAAAATATCAGTCAGGTCATGACACTTCTTTGCTTAATGCCTTCCAAGACCTTGTCTTATCACTAAGAGTAAAAGCTGATATCCTTACAAATAACCTTCCAGGTCTTTTTGTTTCTTTTTAAAAAAATATATTTTATTGATTTTTTACAGAGAGGAAGGGAAAGGGTGACAGAGCTAGAAACATCGATAGAGAGAAACATCAGTGAGCTGCCTCCCGCCCACCCCCTACTGGGGATGTGCCTGCAACCAAGGTACATGCCCTTGACCTTGACCAGAATCGAACCCCAGACCCTTGAGTCTGGAGGCCTATGCTCTATCCACTGAGCCAAACCAGTCAAGGACCGTCTTTTTATTTATTTATTTATTTATTTATTTATTTATTTATTTATTATTATTATTTTATTTTATTGATTTTTTACATAGAGGAAGGGAGGGAGATAGAGAGCCAGAAACGTCGATGAGAGAGAAACATCGACCAGCCAACGTACATGCCCTTGACCAGAATCGAACCCGGGACCTTTCAGTCCGCAGACCGATGCTCTACCACTGAGCCAAACTGGTTTCGGCCGTCTTTTTATTTCTTAAAGGATATCCCACTAATGAATCCAAACATACATAGCAGCGCAGTTCTTGGATTCTGAAGACTCTCATGATGAAACCATTCATTCTAGCTTTAACCTCCCACAGGGTGTGGCCTGATGTCAAGCCAGTTCCCTATCTATTATCATTCCCTTGCTAGTTTGCTAAACATGGCTCTGGGTCAGGTTCCCAAACCTCTAGAGATCACCCTTGCATCATGGGTAGCATAGGAACCCACATGGAATCCTCCAACGCTTAAAGGAATCACCTTACAGTTAAGTCCATGGAAGGAATAGGCTTGGCTGTGGTCTAACAGCAAAGAAACCAAAGTAAGGCCTCTGTGTCCATGTACATGGTGTATCGTTTGCCTAGAATGCTGTTTACCACATGTCACTTGTCAAAATGCCACTCTCTAGTGAAGGCTGAACTTAGATGCCACTGCCTTCCTGTATCTTAGCCTAATCAACATGCTCAAGAGGCTCTTCTCTTCCTCTGCCCCACCAACAGTTCTCCTTTCAGTTTAACCTGTAAAGCATTTTCTGCATCTTAACCCACTGAATATGTCTGCTATATACAGATAAATTGTCACTTCTTTTACGTTAATTCTAAAGGCAAATAGGAAGAAGGTCCTTCCAGATTTTGGAGTGGGGATTAAAGAAAGTTGGGAGAGGATAACACTTTCCTGTAGGGTAAAAGATTCTCTTAGAACAGTAGTTCTCAACCTTTCCCCCGACCATAAAATTATTTTCTTTCTTTTTATTTATTTATTTATTTTTAATATATTTTATTGTTTTTTCAGAGAGGAAGAGAGAGGGATAGAGATCTAGAAACATCGATGAGAGAGAAACATCGACCAGCTGCTTCCTGCACACCTCCCACTGGGGATGTGCCCACAAGCAATGTATCGATACATGCCCTTGACCGGAATCGAACCTGGGACCCTTCAGTCCTCAGACTGATGCTCTATTCACCAGTTTGGGCCATAAATTATTTTTGTTGCTACTTCATAACTATAATTTTGCTACTGTTAATGAATTGTAATATAAATATCTGTGTTTTCCCATGATCTTAGGCTCTACAGCAGTGGTTCTCAACCTGTGGGTCACCTAATACCATAGGAAAACACGGATATTTATATTATGATTCAGTAGCAAAATTACAGTTATGAAGTAGCAACAAAAATAATTTTATGTTTAGGGGTCACCACAACATGAGGAACTGTATTAAAGGGTCGCGGCATTAGAAAGGTTGAGAACCATTATCTTAGGGATCTGGACTCTCCTTTTTCTGCTTCTCTTCTCCTACCTCTCAACTCAGTGCATTAGGATGTTGAAAGTTGTAGTGATTCCCAAAAGCAGGTCAGGGAGAGTTGTTCAGCAGAATCATCTGGGGGAAAGTTTTAAGTACATGGATTCCTGAGCTATTTCTCTGGAAGTCCCTCAGTTCCCATACATCTCGGCCCCATATAAGATTCAACATCGGATGGTCAGTAATGTTTAGCAATATCTGGCTTAGGAGCTAGTTTCGATAAGTTTTTATTAGGAGATGATGACTGTAGATGATAGGGGGAAACCAGCATGACCCCAACATGACATAAGAGACAAAGTGACTTAACTAAAGGATGTGCTTTTCCAATTCAAGTTCATTTTATTTTCTTTGCCTTGTCATTATATTCACTAATAACTTACAAATAAATATTTGGTTGAGACTTAGAACACCCTCATGGAACGAATAGGTGGCCAAATATATACTAATATGTGTCAATGTAAATTAATAAGTCAATATCCTAGTAACTATACATTAGTCTATGTTGGCTTATTTACACTGTGAGTCTATTCTAAGAAATACACCATTATCATTATATCAATAAAATCAACTTTCTGAATCTGCAAACCTTCAGGCCTTGGGGGAAAAAAAGACCAAGCAGAGGTTCACCCTATTAAAAACCCATACATTAGTAGCTGGTGGATATCCCTGAATACCCCACTTCTTGAGAAATGAAAAATAGGGAAGATTTGGAGACCTGGGTGACTGATTTGCTTTGTAATGTTGATCAAGTGCCACTTATATGCTGTACTTCTGTGTCTCCAGGCATCCTGCTTGACATCTTACATCCATTACTCTAATTATTCACCAGTCCTACAAAAAAAAAAGTTATTATGTAGCAGGTAATACTAGATTCCTACACATGAGTGATTCTCTCCATTGTCTTTCAGTTTTTTGTTGTTTTTTTTTAGAATAAACTTTTTTTTTCTTTTTTTAAAAAATATATTTTATTGATTTTTGTACAGGGTGGAAGGGAGAGAGATAGAGAGTTCGAAACATCAATGAGAGAGTCATCGATCAGCTGCCTCTTGCACACCCCCTACTGGGGATATACCCACAACCAAGGTACATGCCCTTGACCGGAATCGAACCCCGGGGCCCTTCAGTCCCCAAGCCGATGCTCTATCCATTGAGCCAAACCGGTCCCGGCTATTTCAGTTTTTTAATGCATAGAAGTTCTTCCAGCTGTCTTAGAATCTAGGATGACTATAAGGATGGAATCCAGTTGCTAAGAATGCAGATTAGAAATAGCCTGGGTTCCTGAAGACACTAGAAACATTGTCTGGAGGGTTTCTCTCTGTAATTCTTATACATGCAAAATAAACAAACCAATGAAATATTCAGGTTTCTTTATATGTTGTCAAATATAATCCAAAGTGGTGTAGAACTGGATTCTCATTTTAGGTTGTGGAAACCAGGTAAAGAGAGATTAAGTACTTTCTTCAGGTCACACAACTAGTGAGTGATGAGCCAAAAATTCTTCACTTGGTAATATGGTTCTAAAGTCAGTGTTCTATGTTATACTAGAGGCCCGGTGCATGAAATTCGTGAACTCAAGGAGGGGGTCCCTCAGTCTGGCCTACTCCCTCTCCCAGAGTCCTCAGGGGATGTCCGACTGTCAGACATTTTTAGCGCTGCCATGGAGGCAGAAGAAGCTCCCGCAACCACTGATGCTTTCGCCAGCCATGACCCTGGCTTCTGGCTGAGCGGTGCTCCCCCTGTGGGAGTGCACTGACCACCAGGGGGACAGGAGGGCAGCTCCTGCGTTGAGTGGGTTCAGGCCAAAACGAGCTCTGACATCCCCCGAGGAGTCCCAGATTGTGAGAGGGCACAAACCAGGCCAAGGGACCCCACTGGTGCACAATTGGGGCTGGGAAGGGGACACAGGAGGTTGGCCAGCCAGTCAACTGTCTGCCTTCAGGTGATCAGTTCATGTCATAGCGAGTGGTTGAGCATCCTTAGCATATCATTAGCATGTTACACTTTGGTTGGTTAAATGGACTACTAGACACTTAGCATATTAGGCTTTTATTATATAGGATGTTTATTATATAACAGGTTATTATATAACATGTTTTACTTTTATGCTTGGTGTAGATAGGCAAACTAGTATCTGTTGACACTTTTTACGTGCCAGGCATTGTGCATAGTACCTAGCATATATAATTTATCCTTTAAGCCTGAGTTTCTCTATATCTAAATATTGGATGATTTGCCAAAACCAGTTTGGCTCAGTAGATAGAGCGTTGGCCTGTGGACTGAAGGGTCCCAGGTTCGATTCTGGTCAGGGGCATGTACCTGGGTTGCGGGCACATCCCCAGTAGGGGGTGTGCAAGAGGCAGCTGATCGATGTTTCCCTCTCATTGATGTTTCTAACTCTCTACCTCTCTCTTCCTCTCTGTTAAAAATCAATAAAATATATTTTAAAATTGGATGATTTAAGTAAATTTTCTCTTCTTTTCATCTCTATAAACCAGAACCAAAGACCTTTACCTATAGCCTAGCAGAGAACAATAGCCAATCTATAGCCAAGGGTTGGCTGAGTTAGTTTTTCCAAGTCAGGCTGCTCCACAGGACAAAATGATCTCTTCATGTTCCATCAACACTCATACAAATTTAAACAAGCCAAACTTGTTCTTGTCCTCTGCTTCCCTTTCACACATTGTGGAAGTTGTTTTAGAACCTTAAAAACCGAATGAAAACAGGATAAAAGGAAATAGAAATGTAAATAGCTCCCCTGCCAAGAGGAAAGAAATGAAAAAAGAGAATGGCTTGTTCTCCAAAGCAGCAACCTCACATTACAAGGTTAAATAAAAAAGAAAACACACATACACCACTAAAAATAGAGCAAATAAAAACTGAAACTAGAGTATTCTGAAAACACCATATGTCACTGATTAAGTACAATTAAAGTGTTGAGTAAAAAATGAAAAAGTAAAAAACGCACACAAACTGAAATCTTAAAAAAAAGAAAAATGATTATTTAAGCTTATGATAAAAAGGAATTTCTAAACATAGAAGCAAAGAAAAGATTGCAAAGGGGAAAACAACAATAGATTTGATTAATCAGAAAAATGAAAAGAAATACAAATGACAAGAGGAAAAAGTTGAATTGAGAGAGGAATTTACATTACAATGATAAATCATTTCTAATACATTAACAAACGTATTTAAATAACACAATGTTAGGCAAAAGGTAATTAAATAGGGAGTTTAATACACTGGTGTTGCAGAGATAAAATACACAGCTTATCAAACAAGAATTTTGGCAATAATATTTTCCCAATAATTCAGACTAAAACTTATTTGCAAATGTTTTCATTTTTTTTCAAATATTATTAAGCATGACTGTTGACTCCTTCTTAAAACAAAAAGCCACTTTTAAATTATGAATATTTACTTCCACTTTAAACATTTCTTTAACAAAATGCTCACAGGCTCTCTGGACTTCTAGAAATTATTTACTCATGCCAGATTTATCAGAAGCAGCATGGATTTTCCAAAGGGAGCTGAAAATCTCTAAAATTCTTTAGAATGTGAATGTTTTAGTTTGGTGGCTATATATAATATCCCCACCCCCCTGCTATTGCTCTCTGTCCCTTTATCTATTAGAATACTGCCAGATGCAAAGAATTTGGAAAGTGTCAACTCCACATAAGAAGATGTATGATTTTAACTAACAAAATATCCAGAGTTATGGTTGGTTCTCAGAGAATTTTATCCTTGGATAACTAGCAAGATAGCTTCAGCTGTGCCAGGTTTTATATTTAGACAATGCCAATGTTCACTGTAGCTGGGTAAGAAGTAGCAATGTTGACCTAGAGAAGATCTTTCCCCTCCAGTTCAGTTAAATCAGCAAACACAGAGAGGTAACTGTGTACCAGTCATTGAACTAAGTGTACATTTATAAACATGAAAATATAGTTCCTGTTCTTATTTAGAGAAATGAACATGGTAACAGATATGCATATTAACAGATATGCATATGTCCAAAATGCATATTAAAAATTCTGTGCAGTAACTATACATAGGATACTATGAGAGGGTAGATGAAGGAAGATCACCTAGAAGGGGATTTAGGAAAGGCTTCCTGGAAGAGAGGATAGCTTAGCTGTCTTTTGTTTTTTGTGTTTTTTTTTTTTTAATTTTTGTTTATTAATTAGGGGGGGGGGGAGAAAGAGAAAGAGAGAAAGAAAGAGATTAGTTTCAGTTTGTTGTTCCACCTACTTACACATTCATTGGTTGATTCTTATATATGCCATGACCAGGGATCTAACTCATAATAGCTTAGTTATCTTATTAAGCTTAGAGTATAGCTCAATGATGGAGAAAGGTGTATGTAAATGAGCACTGTGCCAGTAGAATGACTAAAGGTCACTAGGCGGGTTTATGACAAGTACACAAAAGAAGAACCACCAATCTGCCTGAAATATTCTGAAAAGCTTCTTGAAAGACAAAGTCCTGGATTCATGCTTATGGAATGTGTAGGATTTTGATAGGCAGGGATGATTACAGAGGGAACAAGTTATTAAGACACTGAAGGACTACATAGATTAAAGAAAGTGAATTATCAATCTAGTGAAGATAGAGGGTAAGTGAGGTCAGGTATAAACTAGGAATTGAAAACTGAACGCAATATAGGGTCCAGATTATGAAGTATGTTGAACACTTAATCACAATGGACACTCTTCTCTAAGTAGATATTTTGAGGAATAAGAGACCACATTTCTTACCTAAAATGAACACTAGTTATACAGATATGGCAGACCAACCCCATTTTACAATGTGTTCTGTGCTTATGATCATTTATCTGGAACTAATATAAAAATAAACAAACAGATAAGCACATTGTCAGTCCAGTAAGCCATATGTTTACCACATGTGAATGTGAATATATGGAATAGGGCAGTAGCAGAAAAAATCACAATGCTAGAATCAATAGAACTTAGTGACTGATTAGATTTTAATAATTAAGGAAAAAGAGAAATCAAATGATTAATTTTTAAGTTGGATTGCTTGAAAAATGATATTCTAAACCCTTCGAGTTGCCAACCATTTTGGCCTGGTTTAAGCCTCAAAAAAGAATTTGTTGTAAGCAGAATGATAGCTAACAGTTCTTGACAGCATTTACAGTACCAGACACTATTCTAAAAGCATTATAGTTACCTCATTGTCTCCTCATGATGGTACTGATGAGGTAGGTAATATTTCCATTCCATTGTATAGATGCAGAAAATGACACCAGAGCTTTTAGTCAAAGTCACATAGTTTATAAGTGATAAAGGTAGAATTTGAATCCAACCACTCCAGCCCAGAATCTGTGCTCTTCTTCACTAGACAACATTTTCTTGGCATGGCTAAGGTATGTCTCATGGAATGTAGGTTTGTCTCCAACGGAATATAGTTAGCTCTCAGGACGTGATTAAAATAGATTTGGGAAAACTGTTGGCAAATAAAGTGGTATTCGTGTTTTATCTCCCAGCTGTGTTTCAGTAGCCATAGGGATGGAATATGGTAATACTGGTGAAACAGGGCTACCCATAATTTCCAAGTTTCCATCCTTGAGTTCTAGCCACAGTAGGTGTCTCACTCTTTCTCTCTCAAATTTATTTATATTCTTTCTTTTCTTCTATAATGCAAATTCCTAGCAAAATAATTTTTAATATATTTTTATTGATTTCAGAGAGGAAGGAAGAGGGGAGAGAGAAATAGAAACATCAGTGATGAGAGAGAATCATTGATCAGCTGCATCCTGTACACTCCCTACTGGGGATCAAGACCAGGACCCTTCAATCCGCAGGTATTCTCTGAGTCAAATCAGCTAAGGTGTAAAGGAATTTTGACTGAACTGTGGTTCCATGCCCAAATTGGGGGCTGGAGTGTCTACTAATCATCAAATATTTTTGGGCTTGAAGTTATAAATGCCTGAATTTAGATTTGTATTTTATAAGTACTATTAATAAGTCACTCTCTCTTGGTCTTGATTTCCTCAAAAATAAAGTATCTGTAATTAACCTTACCCAGCCTACCTCACAGGGTGATTGTGAGGACCAAATAGAATAACTCCTCCGCCTTCTCTTTGTATAGCTAAGACTAATAAAGTAATTACCATGCATAAGCTCTATTCCAAGTGCTTTACATATCATTGGTATTCTTTCTCTTTTGACTTTATGAGACAGGGGCTAATGTTTACCCATTTCACAAATGGAGAAACTGAAAAACAGAGAAGATAAGATCTTGGTCACGCCCACATAGCTATAGCAAAGGATTAGGGAACATAGTTTTTATGTTCTCTGCCTCTTTGAAAACACTAAGTAATCTTCAAAGCCCTACTCAAAGATTGTTATTACTGTCAAGCACTGCATTTTAAAACCAGGAAAAAAAACAGTGTTGATGTCAGAGGATCAAACAAAGTAAACGTGATTGAGCATGTAGATATTTAGATATTTTTTTTTATAAGATTTTGTGAACTCTGGTTTTGTCCTATTTCAGTATTTGTAGAAAAGATATATACACAATTCTTCCCTGTGAGCTTTTTGAAAAAAATTATGTTTGGCTTTTGTGACAAATATTTTGATGCCTTTGCCACAAATTAATACTTTGGGTCTATTCAGTTTCATGGCTCACAAAATATGTGTGATTTATTGTTGCTTTGAGACCTCAGTTTCACTCACTCGTAATTCCAGAACAAGCAAAGCATGAGAAAAAAAATGGTGAGAGTGACTGAGTCAAAGAACAAAGAGATTGAAGGACCTGGCAGAGAGCCCGGGAGGGGAACAGAATTTTGGTCACTTTCTAAAGGACTATGTTCTCCCAGAAAGGACTAATCAAGAATCATATTTTTAGAAGAGTTGCCAAACTAACTTAGAAAGAATAGAGGGGTATTGTCAGAATATGGTGAAACTTGAATGAAGTACAGTGGAACCTCATTTCTTGAACTTAATTTGTTCTGGAAGGCTATTTGGAAAAATGAGTCATTTTTTCCCCCACTAGAAATAATGCACATTGAATTAATCCATTCCAGATCTCCAAATGATTTTCTGTTTTAACCTCTCTTATATATAGTCCATGTCTATTGTACTGTTTAATCTATAAATAAACACTTTAAAAACTACATGAAATGTAAATGAAAATTTAACAAAAAGGAAAAGAAATGTACAGTAAAAAAAATGAAAATTTAGCTGCTTAAAATAATTATAAGCAGCAACAAAAGCAAATAAAATACAAAAATATTCACAGCACAATATCCTAATATTTTAACAATGGTAAACTGACTCATATTCACACATTCTCTCCTTTTTCACATGAGAGGAACATGTCTGATCATATAGGTATCAGCATGAAATGGTTGTCAGGTTGAGAAGTGAATTGTTCAAGAGGCAAGATGTTTAAGAAACGAGAACCACTGTTCAGGACCAGGGCTCTGGCTCGGCACCTGGAAGCTGAGGCTGGAGATCGGAGAACAGGGCTGGAGTCTTTACCAGAAGGCCCACCATTAATGTGACTCAGGGATTGTGTGCCCCTAATTTGTCTCTTTCTTTTCTGCTTTCAACTAATTCCGTTTATCAGTATATGTGAACTAAACTTAAAACTATAGCTCATGTTTTTGCAACAGTTTGGATTCAGGTGTTCATCATGGTCAAATAAGCTGTGTCCCAAGAGGATATTCAAGGTGGTTTTAATTCCGGTCAAGGGCATATGCCCGGATGGTGGGCTTGATCCCCAGTGTGGGGCATGCTGGAGACAGCCAATCAATGATTCTCTCTCATCATTGATGTTTCTGTCTCTCCCTCCATCTCTATTCCTCTCTAAAATAAAAAGATATATATATTTTTTTTAAAAAAAGAGAAATTAGTGTCTAATAAAAAACTTTGTGATGAAGTAAAGATAGCATATGCCATAAAAATAAAAATAAAAAACTCAAAAAGAGAGATGAAGCCTAATGACCAAAGAGATAGGAAAGGCTTCCTAGGGGAACGTGGGCTGGATCTGAATCTGGAAGGATCACTGTTTAATCATTCTGGGTTTGGATAGGAAGGGTAAAGGCCATTCCATGTAGACAGGAGTGGCAAAGGGAAGGTATCTTTGCTGCATCCTCATTAATGCAACAAGTGAACTCTTATATGTGGCACATCCTGTGTTGGATGTGCAGGTACCAATGAGTGCTACTTAAGTTCCTGATGAATGGGGTGACAGAGGGTCTGCATAAATAGGAGAGATGTAGTAGAGAACAGTACAAGATGCAAAATTGAGATGAGGCCATAATATGGAGAGGCTTAAAAGCCAGACAATGGTCTTTTAGGAAACAGAACACTATTAAAGGTGCTCAAATTAAGAATTATCATAATGAAATTGGCATTTAAAAATGATGAATTGAGCTGAGTTGTATAGTCAGGAGGCAAAGAAGCCAGCCAGAAGAAAATGGCCACAGACTCAGTGTGAATTATTAAGGTCCAGGTTGTTGGCAGAGCAGAGAGAGGAAGTGAGTGGCATGAATGATATGCATGATGAACTCCTTTAGAGGAAGAAGACAGGAAAGGATAAATCAATGATACTTCTGAGGTCTGCATACCATACATAACTGGAGGTGATAGGTTAGAAACAGGGATTGGGAAGAAGAATGTGCATGGGTGTCTTCACAAATGTGATGTGATGGTGACAGAAAGTAGGAAACGCTTAAAGCCCTGATTGTAATTCTATTAATGACATGGTTAGGCATTTCTTTCCCTGTGTCTTCCTATTTTTTCCTGGCTAACTTATTTCTGGTACATGATTTCCAACAGATACAGAGTAAAGAAACAGGTCCAGTATCAGGCTTCTTCACATCTTTAGTGAATGACAAGACTGCACTTAGAAGTCATTAAGAAGATGACTGTCGCAAAATTGACAAGCACTCCTGCATGGCATGGAACAGCTGGCTGTTTCCCCAAGAATACACGATTCTTTTATTGGCACATTGATTTACTAACTGGGGCTTATTTCAACAGAGGCTGGCATCCTGAGTTAATGGCCCTGGCTGAGCTGGTGAGAGTGACAGGGAACAGTGCCCAATTACTTAGGATGCATGCCAGCCTCATTTCAACCCCCCCCCCCAAGGGAAACATTTGTCATTCACCCACAGAGTAAGGTGAGCTCAGAGAGTACAGCACCAAGAACACATATCCAAATTAGGGCAGAACAGTTCGTTTGGGCCAACTTAATTAAAAACAAAAAATTTTTATTACTCCTAAAATAATAGGAGTAATATTATTTCTCACCCAAGAAACATTTCCAACTCTTAAGCTTTTTTCGTCGGCCAAAGTAGAAGACTTCAATGTCCCTTCAGATTCCTGTTGTCATCAAAGTTAAGTTTAGTGTCTTCACAGAGATCCTTCCCCAGAAAACTTACCCCAGAGACAGTGTCTGTGGACAATAAAGTTTGTGTCAAGATTCCTCCTGCAGTTCACTCTCAGTGGAATTTTACCTTTTGAACAGAATAATTTTAAACAAAACAGAACTAGGAAATCATGACAGGTAGGCTGAGGCTGGCACTCAGTAGATCTAATTGAAAGATGGAAAATTCAGTTCTGCTGATATGAAATTTCTGGATGATTTCCTCAGAAGTGGAATTTGGGGTCCATTAATTCAGGCAGCTTGAAGGATGATTATATTTTTCACTTTACAGTAAATCCTCACTCCGAGTCATTAGCACCATCTCGATTGCTTAGTTTTCTACTCTCAGAAATTACATGAAAATGCTTTATTTCCAAAAGTTAGAAGTTTGGGATGATTAGTCTCACAATGCAATATATAAGTCAGGTATCATAGAAATATACACTTGAAACCTATATAAGCTTAAATTTAATTGAAAAGTGCAGTATTTATTATATGATTAGATTGATTTTTTTTCTTTTTCTTTTTTTCTTTTTTTTCTTTTTAAGTTTTGTTTTACTTTTTCCAGCTTCATTGAGGTATACTTGACAAATAACAACTGTATATATTTAAGCTATACTGTGTGATGTTTTGATATATGTAACATTTTGAAATGATTATGACAATTAAGCTAGTTAATATATTCATCACCTTAGATAGTTACTAGAGGTCTGGCGCATGAAATTCATGCAAGGTAGGGGAGGGATGTGTTCCTCACCCCAGCCTGCACCCTCCCCAATCTGGGACTCCTTGAGGGATGTCTGACTGCTTGTTTAGGCCTGATCCTGGTTGCCCTATATGGGCAGTCCAACATACCTGTTACAATCCAGGACTGCTGGCTCCCAGCCACTCATCTGCCTGCCAACCTGATCACCCCCTAACTACTTCTGCCTGCCAAACTGATCACCCCCTAACTGCTACCCTGCAGCCTGATCGAAGCCTAACTACCCTCCCCTGCAGGCCTGGTCCTCTCCCAACTGCCCTCCCCTGCCAACCTTGTCCCTCCCAACTGCCCCCCCACCAGCTGCCCTCCCTGCCGGCCTGATCACCCTTAACTGTCCTCCCTTCAGTTCTGATTGCCCACAACTGCTATCCTCTGCTGGGCCAGATGCCCCTAATTGCCCTCCCTTGTCAGCCTGTGTCACCCCTAACTGCCCTCCCTTTACAGGCCTGGTCACCCCCAACTGCCCTCCCCTACAAGTCTGGTCCCCCCAACTATCCTCCCCTTTAGGCCTGATCCCCCCACAAATGCCCTCCCCTGCAGGCCTGGTTCCCCCCAACTGTCCGCCCCTGCAGGCCTGGTCCCCCTCAACTGTCCTCCCCTTCGTGCTGATTGCTCCCAACTGCCCTCCTCTGTTAGCTTGGTTACCCCTAACTACCCTCTCTTGCAGGTCTGATCCCTCCCAACTGCCCTCCCCTGCTGGCCATCTTGTGGTGGCCACCTTGTGTTCACATGGGGGCTGCCATCTTACATGTTGGAGTGACAGTAAATTTGCATATTACCTCTTTATTTTTTGGATGAGGGTTTGTGTGTGTGTGTGTGTGTGTAAGAACAATTAAGATGAACTCACCTAGCAAATTTCAAGTATATAATGCAGTATTATTTTTATGTATTTTTCAATTATAGTTGACATATTAGTTCCAATTATGCAACATAATGCTTAGACATTTTTATAACTTATGAATTAATCACCCTGATAAGTCTAGTACCCATCTGACACCATAAATGGTTATCCTATGTAATAAAAGCCTAATATGCTAAGTGTCCAGTCAGTTTGTCCAACCAAAGTGTAATATGCTAATGATATGCTAAGGCTGTTCAGCTGCTCACTATGATGTGTACTGACCACCAGGTGGAAGACACTCTGACCAGATACTCTAACCAGTAGGTTAGCTTGCTGCTGGGGGGGGGGAGGGAGGGGTGTCCAGCCAATAGAGACTGAGCAAGTTGGGCCAGACACACCCTAGAGCCCTCCTATAGTCCCTCCCTGGCTGGCCAATCTCCCATGTCCCCTCCCCAAGCCCTGATCATGTACCAGTGGGGTCCCTCAGCCTGGCCTGTGCCCTCTCGCAATCCAGGACCCCTCAGGAGATTTCAGAGAGCCAGTTTCAGCCTGATCCTGCAGGCCAGCCTGAGGGACCACCACTGGTGCATGAATTCATACACTGGGCCTCCAATTACAATATAATTGACCACGTTAATTATTCTGTACTTTATATCCTCTGACTAGTTCTCTAGCTGCCAATTTGTACTTCTTAATCCCTTTTAACTTTTTTTCCTTCTTACCCCACTTTCCCATCTGTCTATTATCAGTTTGTTCTGATCTAGGACTTCGTTTCTGTTTTATTAGTTCATTTATTTTAGCTTTTAAATTCCATATATTAGTTAAATCATATGGTTTTTGTTTTTCTCTGAAATATTTCACTTAGCATACTACCTTGTAGCTTCATCCATGTTGTTACAAACTGTAAGCTTTCTTTTTTTATGGCTGAGTAATAGTCCATTGTATATATGTACCACATCTTCTTTATCCAGTCATTTACTGATGGGCACTTAAATTTCTTTCATATCTTGGCTATTGTAGATAATGCTGTGATGAACATAGGGGTGCATATCTTTTAGAATTAGTGCTCCAGATTTTTTCAGATAAATAACCCAGTAGTGGAATTGCTGTATAATGTGATATTTTGATATATACAACATTGTGATGGTGTTACCACAGGCAGGTCAACTGACCACATCCATAAAGTGGAGACAATTCCTACCCCAGAACATTGCTACCCAGATTACATGGTCTGATGTTTGTTTAAATTCCAAGTGCTATGCTTGACATATTGTAGGGAATCAAGTTTTTATATATTTTAAATATAAACAGATAATTGTGCTTGTATAGTCAACTTAAGCAAGACTTGAGTTAGTCACTATAAATTACCAATTAAAAGCAGAGAGGCAGCCTAGATATGCTATAAAGGACATTTGCCTTCATTTCTAAGTAACTGGATCCTACTACTAACCTCCTCTCTTCTTGCCTAAGCAACTTCAAGACTCAAATTTCAGGCGTCAATGTTCTTGTCTGTTAAATAGGGATGTTTTGTATATATCCCTCATGGAATTGTTATAGTATCATTCTGCACACAGATCTTTTTAAATCTGAATGATTACTATAGACAAGACCTATGGATGGTATTATGAGAAAATCCAGAGTGGTCTTACTTAGATTCTGAATAGCTACACATTGGAGAGAATCTACAACATGCCAGTCACTTGCTAAGCACTTTATAAAACACATTCACTGACTCGCTAAATCCTCATGACAATCAGGATTTATAATTGCTCCCAGTTTCCATGAGGAAATTGCAGTTCAAAGAAGTTAAGCATTGTATCTAAGGCCACTTGGCAATCAGTAGGACCAAGGCACAAGCCCAGGTCTCTCTGGTTCAAGGCTCAAGTTCCTAGCACCATGTGGCATTACCACAGCAGTGTGAACTAACAGATGACGCCCAAATTAAAATGACATTGAATGGTGGTAAGCACATTGGCATGGGCTGTGTGAAGTGGGTGGAACCGATGTTGAAACTAGGCAGAAGTATGTGTACTGTCTGAGGGGAAAGAGGACAAACAAAGAACTTGCTTATGAAAAAAATCTGTTGCTCTCAAAATATTCTTCTGTGCACATTTTGGTTGAATAGAATCCTAATTTCCCTGAAATAAAGAGCAGTTGGAGATGTAGTGGAACAAAGTGAGCTGTCAGGAAGACTGTAAACAGTTACAGGGTGGCTGGTCTCAGGAGGACCCCTTAAGTATGGTGTGACCTTTAAATGAGCCTCATTTAAAATGTGACCCTTCAGCCCATTAGTGTTCCATTCAGCAATATTTTTAATTGCTTATTAAAAAGTTGGACAAGTTGTTAAGAGAAACATATAAGAGATTTTCAGTCATCTTAGCTAAAATGGTAATGGAGCACTCCAAAAATATGTTTTATTGGAAAATGGTGGCCTTTCTTTTTAAATTGGGAGTAGAACAACTGCTACTCTGTCAATTCAGTGAAAGTTGAATTTCAAAGGAGCCGAGAAACTAGTTAGTATTGTCTATACTATTTAGTTATAAGGTCCTTCCTGAAAATATCATCAAAATGGAAACTTTCAAAGAAAAAAAAAATGATAGGGATCCTTTAGTAACAGTCTGTGTTGGATTTACCAGGCAGATATTTAGAGTAAGACATTTCCTTTTCTTTTCTAAATATTAATCCTGCCCTTTGTGTTTTTACTGATCATAAACAATAATGCATTCATGTACTAAACATTTTGTTCTAATTATGTAAAACAAATGTCATTTAAACATAAACATTGTTAGTACTTTGATGAACATTCTTCTGTACACATATATCTTTTATATCTGTCTCTCTTGTGCACACTCATACACACATGCATGTATACACATGATCCTATATAAATGGAATCAAACACATCCAACACTTTATTAAGGTTCTTCTTTGCAAGATCCCAAGGTTATCTCTTCAAGGTTTCTATTATCATGTTTTCTTAAATCTACTTAGCATTTTAATTGTGTAGATGGATGAGGTTTATTAGTAGTACTGATTAAATAGCCTGAGATCAGAGATGGCAGTTTCTGTCAATTCATAAGTACCTTTCTCTCATCAGTTTTTAAGGCCCTTGCCTATAAAATAAGACGGTTGAAGTAGGTAATGTATATGACACTGATGTCCCAAACATTTGCTACATTCTACCTTGAATTTTCTTTTCTAGTTTTGTGTGCCCCTGTCTTCCCTCACCTCCCAGAATGAATTAAATACTGTAAAAGAGGTATCATGAGAACACACAAAGGAGGCAAGGGGAGGGGAAGACTATTTCATTTGTGAACCAAGAGATATTTTTTTGGTGGAGAGCTTTAAAAATTGAACTCAAAGAACTGGTAGTATTGAGCATGAGGCATGTTGTGGGAAAAGGCATTGGAAAAGCAGGGAACAACACAAACATGGGCACTGAGTCAGGACAGAGCACACAATCAGATGATACCTGCATAAAGGCCACTTAAAGTGACAGTAGGTGGTTGGGATCATATTATGGAGAAAATCAATAAATTATGGGAATTATGAAGGTGGGATGAAGAAGGGTAGGAAATGAGAGTTTTTAAGAGTCTTAAGTGAGAGGAGGATAAAGTAACAAGGTTAAAAAGATCTCTTACTAAGTACAGCCAATGGACATAAAACTCTGGGGAGGGAGGGTATGTATGGGGGGGGGGGCAATGTTAAAATATGTACACAGATAATAATTTAATAAAAAAAATAAAAATAAAAAGATCTCTTACTGTATCCCTTTACCTTTTTTTGAGAAGCTCAGAAAAGAGTTTCTAGATGTAAAAAAGGCCAGCCAGTTCAGAGAGTTCAGGCTCTGAATCTTAGCAATGGGGTGCACAGGCAGTCAGTCTTGAAGAGCGTGGCCTCCAGGAGCAGACTGCCTGGGTGTGAATGTTCTCTCCAGATTTCAAGAAATGTGTGAGTCCAGGAAGCTATTTAAACTCTGCTTCAGTTTCTTCATCTGAACAGTGAGGATAATACTATCAGCTATCTTCATTGTGGGTATTTTGATGATTGAATGTGTTGATGCTTCCATATAGCAAGCACTATAGATGTTTGACAGCAGTAGTGTGAAGACGAGATGAAAGACATTTCAGAGATAGAGTCAGCGGGGCATTTAGGGAAAAATATTTGATGCCATGGCATAAGATAAGGAAGTAGAAGATGGCTCCAACATTTCTAGCCCAGGTTACTGAGAAGATGCTACAAAGATGGGTAATCAGGAGCAGGTTTGCACAGGGAGACCATGAATGATGATACCTGATTTATGTGAGGTGGATCTTAAGATTTAGAAAATATATTCACATTAAAATATACAGTTGGAGATTTGAAACAGAATATGGGACTCGGGAACTCAAGGAGAGGGAAAGACTTTAGAATCACGAGTTCCATAAATCATTAGGAGTGATTTCAGGCTTGAGATATGATAAGTGAAAATTCTAGGCTTGAAGAGATAGAGTGCCTGCATCCACCTAATAAATATAGGATGTCTGCTGAGACCGGTTTGGCTCAATGGATAGAGCATCGGCTTGGGGACTGAAGGGTCCCGGGTTCGATTCCTGTCAAGGGTATGTACCTTGGTTGCGGGCATATCCCCAGTAGGAGGTGTGCAAGAGACAGCTGATTGATGATTCTCTCTCATCGATGTTTCTAACTCTGTCTTTCTCCCTTCCTCTCTGTACAAAATCAATAAAATATATTTTAAAAAATATATAGGATGTCTCCCAAAAATGTATACACACACTTTGAGTAGTTATAAAGGCAGTGTGTATTAAAATATATTTTATTTTCAAAATTGAGCTATCTTTTACAATGTGTATATATTTTGGGGAGGGGACACCTTGTATATATTGGAGGTATTTGATATGTGCATGGCAGGATATACTACTAATTTTAACATTGGTCCTGAATGTCAAGGATCCATTTGACGCCCAACTCCTAAAAAACATTGATAATAACGGTAGTGTTCTTCTGACACTCCACTAGCCTGTCGTGTGATTTCCAAATGATGATTTTTTCATCTAGGCTGCATAAAACAATGACAAATGCTACACTTAATGAGCCTCAAAGCAATTAAGACACAGACACATCAGAGAATTCTATTGCATTTAATCATCAGAGAAATAATAAACAAAATAGCACTGTGATGATTCAATGAACTTGATAAATCAATTACAAGTTAATTTCTGGGACGGATTTCCAAAGCTATACAACTCAGATATACTATGGTTGTAAGTTCATTGTTAAATTCTGAAAGAATAAGAGGAATAATGGAAAAAATACTTAGGTAGGATTTAGGAAAAAATGGTTGGTTGTGGTCTCTAATTTCAGGATTTCTTGTCAAATCATACTTTTTCTGAACCTCAATTTCCTTATTTGTGAAATTATACTAAAAACATTTTTTTGTGATACTGTGATTAAAACAAGTGCAATATTGCAGGTAAAAATGATTTATGTCTGCTAATTAGTTTTGCTAACACATGCAGGGACAAAGTGGGGTGGGTCATTGGTGTCTATGGCAAAGAGAGTGGGCCTGGGTACCAAGGAAACTCATCACAGCTTGGCCATCACTTCATCACTTGATCACTTGGATGTGTTTAGCTTACTACCTGTCAAGATCTGGACCTCAGTCCAGACAGACTCATGGGTTGAGAACCACTGCTGTAGAGCCTAAGACCATCGGAAAACACAGATATTTACATTATGATTCACAACAGTAGCAAAATTACAGTTATGAAGTAGCAACAAAAATAATTTTATGGTTGGGGGTCACCACAACATGAGGAACTGTATTAAAGGGTCGCAGCATTAGGAAGGTTGAGAACCACTGCTGTAGTCAAGCAAGTTATAGTTAAGTCCATTGACTGGTGAACCATTACCACTAGATCTTTCATTTCTGTGATATGATCAAGCTGGCATTAATTCTATAGGTTTCTTCTCAAACAAATGTCTTACTTACAAGTTCCTGAGGAGCAACTCACTGTGCTTCCCCACCCTTCCCTCTCTCCTGCTTAAGTATATGGTAGCAATTTTTTTTTCCTTTATACCCTATTATGCTGACTGTGAGATCCTAGGAAGCAGAATGAGATAGAGTCCACATATGTCAAACACAAGGCCCGCGGGCCAAATCCAGCCCGCCAGGCCTTGCAATGTGGCCCGCACCGTGCTGTCATCACTGCACTCCGCTGTCAGTTTATGACATTGTCAGTTTATGACTGTTCAGTAAACCATTCGGCCCGTGATTTAGGCTGGATTTTAGATTTTGGCCCCTTCTCTGATTGAGTTCGACACCCCTAAGATAGACCATCAGTGCTGTCCGGGTAGAACTTTCTATGCTCTGTGTGACATAATATAGTAACCACTAGTCATGTATAGCTATTGACTATGTTATTGTTAGTGGGACTGGGGAACTGAATTTAAATTTAAATATAAATAGCCACATGTTGTTAATAGCTACCATATTGGACAGCAACAGTGGAGTAGTGATTTCCAAAGTTACTGAATCATAAAACTTTGTGAGTGGAACCCAGTCATCTTTGCTTAAAAAAAAAAAAAAAAAAAAAAAAAAAAAAAAAAAAATGTCCCCAGGAATTCTGATGAAAAACACCTTTGGAAACTTGCCAAGAAAAAATAGTGAACTTAAAATAGAGAAGCCTGATCCTATCCTTGATCTTTTACCTATTTAGTTTTGAACAAATAACTTAGCAGATCTGATATTCAGCTTCTTGTTATATAGAAGGAAAAATTACCTTGAGGTTATTGTATGCATTCGTTAAATTAATACTTGCAATAAATTAAGTCCAGATTCTTGGTGAGTCCCATGGTTTTTAGCACAAATGATCCTGAATAAATGTCAGAATAAATGATTAAAACTATGGCAGAGGAAAATCCCTAACAAGAGACTCCTTAGTTGTTCAGAGACATCATCTAATAATAATACTTATAGATAAAATGTATTAACCAGTTTCTATATGCCAGTCAATGTGCTCTGTATAGTAGACATTTTACAAATATAATTGATGTCTAAGATTTAGGGAGGCTAATTTTTTTTTTTTTTACCCAAGACCACATAGCTAACACATGGTTTGGAAGGGGGTCAAATCCATATTCATTTGAATCCAATATCCATGTACTTGATCAATAAACTCTTTAATTTCATAATGGCATTAGCTCTTCTTGCAGTGGAATATCTAAAGAAGAATAATAGAAGAAGAGGCATGTATGAGTTTCAACTGCTCATACCCTGACTTATTTGAAGTCACCATTAAAATGAAAAGACTGGATGAATTCAAGAGAAGAAAGGCTTGACTTATGAGTTGAGAGTATACATAGGAGCGTGCCACCAGCAAGCTCTGGATTTGAGCACCAGGCTTAAATCCATTCAAACACTTGCACATATCAGCCCAATGTAACTCCCTACTCAATTCCTACTTTTAGTTGCCATGTCAGAAATAATGCTGTGATAAAAATTTTGTTGAAAACATTAAGTCAGGTACCAGCTTTTCTCAAAATTCAAACTCTCAATTTTGACATTAGACATTTTACATGATTTTGTTTTGTCCCTTCTTAAAATGTCTGGTTTCCTCCACCAGAATTCCACTTCTATCAAATACCACTTTACGATACATTAAACATACCACATGCATTACAAAATCTTGATCAGGTTTCTCTATTTATGCTTCCGTAGCAGTTATAAGAGACTGACTCATCTAATCCTAACTTCTTTCCAGTCTCTACATTGGAAGCTATAAAGCTAATTACTCCATTTCCCTCTCATGCAGTGAAGAGTAACCATATCTCACTGGCCCATGAGATGTAAGGAGAGGTCTGTTTTACGTGCTTCCTTGTCCCTTTTATCCTTCATGGTACTTTTACCCTTGGAGGTAGGAAATGTAGTAGTCTTCCTGAAGGAAAATCCATGAGAATGAAACTCTTGGTTTGACCTCTTTAACCTGTGGAAGTAAGGCCAGCCACCTCCCTGCCTGGGACATGCTTGTTTTGAGGCCAAAATAAGACTTTACTTTCTTCCACTGATGTAAGGTTTCTAATACATATGGTTAAAGAGATTCCTAACTTGTATAACTGGCTTTATAAAATGGACTAGAGGCCAGGTGCATGAAGTTCGTGCATGAGGTAGGAGGGGGGTATCCCTCAGCCCAGCTTGTACCCTCTTCAGTCCAAGACTGCTGGCTCCCAACTGATTGCCTGCCTGCCTGTCTGATTGCCCCTAACCACTTCTGCCTGCCAGCCTGATTGATACCTAACTGTTCCCCTGCCAGTTTAATTGTCCCTAACTGCCCTCTCCTGCCTGCCTGGTCACATCTAACAGTCCTCCCCTGCTGGCCTGATCACCCACAACTGTCCTCCCCTGCCAGCCATCTTGTGGTGGCCATCTTGCATCCACATGGGGGTGGCCATATTTGACCATATGGGGGCAGTCATCTTCTATTGGAGTGATGGTCAATTTGCATATTACACTTTCATTAGATAGGATTGGAGTGTTTTTGTGTTTTATTTTATTTTATTGGTGACTTGTAATTGCTGGCCATGGGAATTATGTATATTTTAAAGCTATGAAACATTCTAGTCCTATTGTCTTTTTAAGCATTATCTTTCCAATCTCTTCTTGGTAATTGGTTGATTCAAGTTTTGTGTTTTGTTTTAATTTGGAGGGGTATTTTTATAACATTTTGTTAGTAAATTGTCTATTTCTTGCAGATTTAAAAGACTTTTTTGCTAGAGTTGCACATAATCTTATATACTACTTTTCTCATTTTTATTTTTTTAGATATTATTTTTTATTCCTAATTTCAACTGTTTTTGCTCTCACTGTTTCTTTCAGATGACAACTTTAGAATTAATTTTTCTATTTATTTTAATTTTTAAAGTTATTAATTCTTTTACTCTACATCTTCATGATTTTTAATTGTTTTATCTCCTAAATTAGTGATATAAATATTGAATTCCACTACATTAGTCTTTAATTGTTTAATAATGAAAACATTTAGGAGTATAGATTTTTTTCTGATAATTGCTTCAGTTGTTTCCCATAGTTTTTTTTTTTTTATAGGAATTAGACAATATACTTTTATTTTTATTATGATTTAAAGTTTATCTAAATGTGTGTTTATTAATTGTAAGTACTTATGACATTTTATTTTTATTTCTAATATTATATGTTTGCTTATTATCAGTGAATACCTATTAAATATCTACTTTTGAAAATAACCATGAAGATATACTTTGTAACAAAGTACATGACTACTTATGTTAGTTATATGAATATGTAGCAATGTGTATGTTCTATTGGAAGGATAGAATAAGGCATCGATTATATGCCAGTTACCTATTTAAGTACTATACACAAAGCAATGACCAAAAATAGACTAAGCTCACATTTTAATTTGAAGGAAAAACAATAATCAGAACAAATAAATACAGCATATATCATCTTAAAAATAATGAGATGGTGATACTAACAATATTTAATAACTTAGTACAGATAAAGAAAATTCTAATTTCAAAAAAATCAGTTATTCTCTGAATCAAGTGGTTACCAAGTGATAGAAGTTGCAGTATTAATCATTCATGAAATCATTCTTATTACTTCTAAATCACTTGTTCATTTTAGAAATTGCTAGTGGTCTCTTTGGACTGACTCACCTGTTATTGGCTAACTGATGCCTTTTTTGGTGCCATATTTGAGATAGATTTGACAGAGAGAATCACATAAATATTTTTAATGAACATTCTTCATTTTAATTGATAGCCATTAGGTGATTTGTAGCCTCAAAAAAATGTTTCTTAACAAAGAAATATTATTATTTTTTTTAACAAAGAAATATTATTGATGATGCTAAATACTCTGTTCCTTTTGAATAACAGTTAACAATTCAAATGATTTCAACTACCTTTGAATATATTAAAATCTCAGTAATAATATCTCTACTTTTGATTAAGTGAAGAAAATCATTTATTACATTATGTTAAGTGATGAAGATTATTTATTAAAATATCATATTTAATTATTTGCCTCAATTTTATGAAATTATTTCTTAGTATCAATTCATGGAGCTTTATTGACATCATTGGGACAACTTTCAGGACTCAGTAAATTAGAAACAAAACAAAATTGTATTATCTCTTTCATGTTGGTCATCTTACAAGTACATTTTCTAACTTATTAAGAAATCTAACCTTCTAGAAATCGTTATTTAGTTTTGTTTCAAACAGTATGTCATGTTTGTTATTTCTAGAGTTTCACTTTTCTTTTATGCATTCTTTTATTTGATTAATATATTCAGTCACAAACTGTTTATTAAATTAATATATCAACTTTATTATTACTATGTTTCCTTCTTGTAAAAAGAAAAAAATACTAGCATCTCTGTTAAAATGTCAGTTGGAAAGCCAAATTTAGTTTAAAATTTATGTTTTTAAATTTTTAATGACTTCTATTTCATAATTTACATCAAAGTGAATACCCAAGGCCTGATACAATTTCCAAACCAGTTCTGCTGCTAGATTATAAGTTGCTGCCAAATTAGCTTAATTTCTAACTTTTAGATCTGCATATATATATATATATATATATATATATATATATAAAATTATTTTTTATAGTTGTATGATGACTGGATGTAAATTTAAAGTTTATTGAAAGAAAAAAAGATGATTAAAATTATTTACCTAATTACAGAATCATTTAGAGCAGGAGTGGTGAACATCCGGCCCGAGGGCCATATAAGGCCTCCAAAATCATATGGTCTGGCCCTGCCAAGGCATCAGGGGTGAGTTAATGAAATGTTTGACCAAATAGAGCAGGCTAAGTTTTAAGTTGATACTTTTGTATGGCCCATGAATGATATTATAAACATCCAAATGGCCCTTGGCAGAGAAAAGGTTCCCCACCCTTGATCTAGAGATACTTTTATTTGAAACAGTGCCAATTAAAACATCTGGAAATTTCCAAAATCTTGGCTGAAACTCCTGTCTGTCTCTTTAGTGTCATACTGTACCATTTGCACAAAGATTTGATACAGTTTTCAAAGTTCTCGGTAATTCTACTTTCCCCCCCCACTCATCTAGACTAATAAAAGGGAAATATTCTAATTAGACTGGACATCTCCTGGGCAACCTTCCAGACATCCTTCCGGACATAGCTATGGTGGCAGTGCTGAGGCAGAGGCAGTTAGGAGTGATCAGGCCAGCAGGGCAGAGGAGTTAGGGGGATCAGGCCAGCAGGGGAGAACAGTTAGGGGCAATTAGGCAGACAGGCAGAGGCAGGCAGGTAGGGGAGTAGTTAGGAGCATTAGGCAGGCAGGCAGAGTGGTTAGGGGTGATTAGGCAGACAGGCAGGTGAACAGTTAGGAGCCAGCAGTCCTGGATTGTGAGAGGGGTGTCTGATTGCCATTTTAGGCCTAATCCTGCAGTCATCGAGCCTAAACCGGCAGTTAGACATCCCCTGAGGGATCCCGCATTGGAGATGGTACAGGCTGGGCTGAGGGACACCCCCCCACCCTGTGCACAAATTTCATGCCCAGGCCTTTTGTAAATAATAAAAATAGATATATTATTTCAGATAATGCCTCTTCTAGTGCACAGGAACCATATAAACCATTATAATAACTTCAAAGTCATGAATTTTACATTTTAATTAAATGTTTTTAAAACAGGTCAAAAAGTTGAAACATTGATAATGACTGAATTTTTAAAAACATTTCTGAAGTATATATTGCCGAAACCGGTTTGGCTCAGTGGTAGAGCGTCGGTCTGCGGACTGAAAGGTCCCGGGTTTGATTCCGGTCAAGGGCATGTACCTTGGTTGCAGGCACATCCCCAGTAGGGGGTGTGCAAGAGGCAGCTGGTCGATGTTTCTCTCTCATCTACAATTCTAGCTCTCTCTCTCCCTTCCTCTCTGTAAAAAAATCAATAAAACATATAAAAAAATAAAAACATTTCTGAAGTATATAGCAAGCATGCAGAAAAGTGCACAGATGATGATTTTATAGCTATGTAAATTATCTCAGAAGAGTGACTGTTACTGACTTTTGGGGAAGCCTTCCCTTTCTATCCTATATGAAACAGAAACTCTAATTTCAATGTCCCCCATCACTCCTGCTTTCTTTTTTCTTTATGGCTCTTTATCACCATGTCAGATATATATAATACATTTTTTTATTTTTCTGAACTCTGAAAATACCCCCCTAAGTCTCCCTGTCTACACCCTTCATTGTCTTAGTTCTTAGGTTCTCAAAAATTCATTTTTGTAAAATTCATTTTACCTTTCAGTACTGAAATGGCCACACTGTTATTTTATTTCTTTTTAATTGAGATTCTTTTATATCACTTAGTAACTAACATAATAGTAATTATGGTAAACAGCAAGATTAATTGATAATAAAAGTTATGTCATTGCTTTATGCTGATTGTATTAGGGTGCCACTGAGAACACGGGGAACTAGATTCCCATCATGGTGGCATTTGCAAGGCATTTGCACTGCCTTCCAGTTGACCTAAATTAGGATTAGTTGCAAGACTGCTCCTAGCCTGTTTATGAAACACTTCTGCTTTATATTATATAAAGCATCAGTTCATTATTATTCCTAAGTAATGCTGTGACTGGTAATTCTGAGTGTAGATGAATCATTTGGATCTAGAGCAGAGAGAAAAAAAATGACATTAGTAATGAACTACAGACTAGACATTTTTCTGGTTCTGGCAAAAGTCAGAAGAGCCTGGAATTGGAATGTCATTTGATGATATGGAACAGTTAGTACAAAATGAAAACAAATAATTTGTGTTTAGGAGAAGGAAAGTAATTGATTATTTAACCAGAAACATTGGGAACTTATTATTGCCAGTAATTTAAAGGTGGTTACAAATGACACTCAAAAGTTTTATCATTAAAAATGGAAAGTTCTAAGCATTTACTATTTCTATCATTCCAGTAAAGGAGACTGCATTTATCAAAGAGGAAAAGATATTTAAAATAACATGAGTCAATTTCACGTAATGAAGAAATTAAAAAACTGAAATCTTGGGAAATATTCTTAATCAATGTCTATAAACCCTACTGGAGAGGACTTTTAAGGCACCCCTTTCAGATGAGCTCTTTTGTCTGTCTGAAAGTTTTAAAACACAGTATGGCTGGCCTGCAAACCACCACAGGCCCCTCACCGAGGCCACCCCACACCCATTCACCCTGATCCGGGAAACCCTTCAAGGCAAACCAGCCAGGCCCACCCCCCCCCCCCCCCCCATCCAGCAGGCCTCTACTCTATCTAATAAAATAGTAATATACAAATTGATCATCATGCCAACACAAGATTGCTGCCTCCATGTGGTCAAAGATGGCTGCCCCCCATGTGAACACAAGATGGCCACCACAAGATTGTCAGCAGGGGAGGACGGTTGGGAGGGACCAGGCCTGCAAGGGAGGGCAGTTAGGGGCAAACAGGCTGGCAGGGGAGCAGTTAGGCATCAATCAGGCTGGCAGGGATTGGTTAGGGTGTGATCAGGCTGGAAGGCAGAAGTGGTTAGGGGCAATCAGGAAGGCAGGCAGGCAAGCAGTTGGGAGCCAGCAGTCCTGGATTGTGAGAGGGATGTCCGACTGCCCGGGATTGGGCCTAAATGGGCAGTTGGACATCCCTCGAAGGGTCCCAGATTGGAGAGGGTACAGGCTGAGCTGAGGGACAACCCCTCCCACCCTCCCATGCACGAATTCATGCACCGGGCCTCTAATATATATAATTTCATGTGTAGTATACATTATATATATATATATATTATTTCAGAGAAGAAGAAGAGAGGGAGAGGGAGAGAGAGATAGAAACATAAATGATGAGAGAATATCATTAATCAGCTCCTGCTTCCTGCACGCCCTGCACTGAGAATTGAGCCCACAACCCAGGCATGTACCCTGACCAGAAGTTTAACTGTGACTTCCTGGTTCATAAATTGATGCTCAACCAATGAGCCGTGTCAGGCAGGTTGTAACCCAATTCTTAAATTCAAAAGTATTTGTTATCTGGAGAAGGTGGGAATGAGGTACAGTTACATATTTGACTTTAGGAAGACCCAGCAAGTCCTGGCCCCTTTGGTTTTACTTTTCTTTTTTTTTCTTTTTGGCTCATCTCTGTTATCTCACATTAATTATAGCAATGAGAGAAAGCCAGGTGGCACTTTCAGTAATGTTCTTGGAAATCACCTCAGCTACATGTCCAGCTCATTAGATAAGTACCTGACTTTCCACATTGCTGCAGGTGACAGTGTTGTGAAACTTTCTGCTGCAAAAGGATCCTCTTTCTTCCAACTACTAATGCTGCTTTCCTTTATGCTCCTGATGGTTTCCTCAAAACTTCATTGGCTTTACTGACACTCTTTTTGTGGCCCTCTGGCCTTCACTCACTACACAGTCCCAAAGTCGGCGTTTTAGGTTTTTGTTAACAGTAGCATTTCACTTTTGGCACCAAAATCTCTTCTAGTTACTCTTTTGCTGCATATCAACCCCAAAGTTGGTGACATGAAGTAACTCAGTAATTGAGAGCTAGAGTCGTCTGAACGTTTGCTCACTCACCTGCATGTTAGATTGTGCTGTCTGTCAGCTGGGACTTGTACCTACATCAAAGGGTAAATATGATCACTCCATATGGCTGATTAGGCTTCCTCAGGCATAGTGACTGAGTTTCCCAAGTGTTAGTCCCAAGAGAAGCAGGAAGCTTTATCACCTTTTGTGGCCTAGCTTCAGAGGTCATACAGCATCACTTAGCTGTCAGAAGCCCAAGCATGTGAGCAGACAGCATAAATCTCACCTATCTACGAGAGGAATGTCACATTGTAGGAAGATCCTGCATGATGGGAAATAGCTTTGTGGCTGACTTTGGAAAATACAGTAAGCAACAATAGTATTTCCACGCTAAATGTACCATAATTTTGAAAGCTAAATCAGATTCGAATCCAACAGAAAGATATGGCATACATAAATTATATAGTTTAAGAAGAGTTTGTAAGAGACTACAGATGTGACAGCAGGGTGTAGTCAAGTTGTGAGGAATAGTGTACTATATCCAAGGCAAGATACTTAACCCTGAAGTTTGAAACTGCATACCTGGTTTTGAATCAGGGTATCCATTATTTCATGCCTTGCTCCTTTTATCAGCAATGTATTTGTAAGGTTCATCTGTTCTTGCATGTAGCTCATAATTCATTCATTTTCATTACTTTAGGTAATTCATTTTTATGAATATACCACAACTTATTTATCATTTATCCTGTTGATGGACTTTTTTTTTTTCTAGTTATTGTAACAGTTGATATATTTGGTTTTATTTCTTTTATTTTTACTTTAATTATATAATCTTTTCTTCTTACTAATTTACTTCTATTTTGGTTTTAGTAAACATTTCCCCCTTCTTATTATGGAAGATTTATATTCTTCACACCCCTATGTTTAGCCTCCATTTCCTGAAACTCAAATATCTATGCCAATCTATAATTATAAATCTCTATATTCAGTATTACATGAAAATAAGGTATCAACTATTTCAATACATATATTCCCTGTCCTCTTGCTTATTTTACACTGTAGTAAGATGAATATTTTAGTGCATTAAGAGTTCACTGTGGTCTCCTACTTCCTGAATACTTATATATATTTAAGATAACTCAGAAATTTTAATTTTGGCCATTGCAAACAAGCCTGCTCTAAACATTATTAACTGGTGTAAATATGCATGGATTGGCCAGGCTGAACACCCTGAGTAGAATGATTACATCATACATCATGTATACCTTCAGCTTTAATAGACAATGCCAAACCATTTTCCAGCGTAATTGAATCAATTTATAATACCACCAACAGTGAATAAGGCTATTTTTATCTTTTGGTAGATATATTTGATAACAATTAGTGCTGTCAGACTTTTCTATTTTTGTGTGCTTATCACTCTGGGATTGTGCATTTTCAATGTTTATTGACCATTTAGATCTTCTGTCTGTAGAATAATTCAAGTTTTCTATTTAATTTTCTATTGTTTCATATCTTTTATTACTACTTTTTTTTAAATGTCTTTATATATTCAGGGACAAACCCTTTGCCAGAAATATATGCTACAATACTTTTTCTTTTTTTACTTTCCTTAAGATGTTAATTTTTTCATTATTGCTTAAGCAATTTTACCTTAATACTAGGTGATATTTTCTTATGTAATCATCTGAAAGCGCTATAGTTTTTCTTTTTTATTTAGTTCTACAAACGATCTGAAGTTAATGATTTTGTTCATGTGTATGATGCATCTAATTATATTTATTTCACTATGAATACTCAATTGTCCAAAGCATTTGTTAAAAGCGATATCTTTTCCCCATTCCTCCATATTTTTTAAGAGACATCATTTCATATTTTTTGTAACAATTGGTATATTTGATTTTATTTCTTTTATTTTTACTTTACATTAATTATATAATGTTTTTGTCTTACTATTGTAATTTTCTTCTATTTTGGTTTTAGTAAACATTTTCCCCTTCTTATTATGGAGATTTATATTCTTCACACCCCTATGTTTAGCCTCCATTTCCTGAAACTCAAATATCTATGCCAATCTATAATTATAAATCTCTATAGTCAGTATTACATGAAAATAAGGTATCAACTATTTCAATACCTATATTCCCTGTTTCTCTTGCTTATTTCACACTGTAGTAAGATGAATATTTTAGTGCATTAAGAGTTCACTTTGGTCTCCTACTTCCTGAATACCTATATATATTTAAGATGATTTAGAAATTTTAATCATAGGTGATTATCAGGATTTCCCTTGCAGTATGACAATATTAGTTTAGTAACCCTCTTTAGAATTTCTTACAAACTGTCATTATCTATTTATACCCACATATACATGGAGGTTAAGATGATAGAGAGATTGGTCTGTTTGTTTTATTTATTGATTTGTTAGAATCTTTCCAGGAATATTTTTATTAACTAGGTAGACTCTCTAAATATTTGAATTTCTACAAATATATACTTTTAGTTAAATAAATGATAAATAATAATCTGATTATCAGAGTCTAGTGTAGTAATTCTTTTCTCTGTCATCTGTAGATGTTATTCTTTATCTTCTTGATTCTGTTGTTTCAGATAAAATGTCTGATACAACTCTAATTTTATTGTTGTTGAATGTTTATGAAGTTGTGATCACAGTAGTGCAGCTCTGGTCCCAAAGTAGTTTTTTGTTTGTTCGTTTGTTTTTTGTTTTGTTTTTTTAAAAATTATTTTCATTGTTGAAAGTTCTCTTTAAAAATAAAAATAAATAACTTGTTTTTCTGTGAAGAAACTTTCAAATTTTCATCTCTATTTTTTAATTGTTAAAAAAAGAACTTTAGAGTTCACAATTTTAGCTGGATATACGTACGTGTATACTTTTGTTTTATCAATCTTGCCTGGACCATGGTAAGCACTTTAAATTAGAATATTTAAATGTTCTAAAATTCAGTGAGCTTTTTTTCTTTCATTTATCTAACCATTGCCTTTTTTTTTTTTTTTTTTCTATAAGTCTCATAGTTAGTCTGTGTTTTTCCTTCAGTCCATTATCTTTTCTTCCATTACTATTTTCTTATGTTTTGTTATGTTTGGTCATATATCTCTTCTTGTTCTTTAAAAATATTAATAACTATTTTTTAAAAGTGCACAGCTTTCCTTTTTCTCCCCCTGAATTATTTTTCAATTGGAATTTTGTGAATCTAGAAGCCTCCCTTTATTTTGTCATTATTATTATTATTATTATTATTATTATTATTATTTTCCTGTTCAGGCTTTCAGTGTTTCTAATAGTAAAACATTTTCAAGAACTTTAGGGATTTCTCATCAGTGTCTCTTTAAACAAGAAGCTCTCTCACAGGCCTTTCTTATATAACCCATCTCTATTCCTGGCCTCTATTTTGTTGGCTGAGGGGAATCCATGAGTCACATGCCTAATCTCTTTAAAGAGCCTTCTGTGCAACTGACTAACAGTCTGACCTTCTGATCTTTCTAAACCCCTATCAAAAAGCTGTTGAGCTATATTCTTGACTTTTTGTTCAGAGCACTCTTTCGTGACAGTGAGTTTTTGAAATTTTGCATCTTTTGCAATCTGGATAGGTTGACACGTTCCAAACATGAAATACTGGTTCCTTTTTGCTTAACAGTTCAATCCTTTGCTTGGAAATGTACCAAGGCAAATATCCAATTTTATTGCTTAGAGGTTTTGTTTTCCACATTGCTATAAGATACAATTCAGCTAAGCTTTGTGCTACTCTATAATAAGGATTTTCTTTTTTCCACTTTCCAGTAACACGTTCCTGATTGTCTTCTAATCTCTCACTAGCAATATCTTTAATGACCATATTTCTACTAACAATCTGTTTATAATGATTTATATGTTCACTAAGACAAGGTAGGTTTCTCTACCATGCTTTTCACTTTATTCTGAGTCCTCACTAGAAGTCATTAATGTCCACATTTATAGTAACACACTGTTCAAGACAATCTAGACTTTTTCTATCATTCTCCTTAAAATTCTTTCACCCTCTGCCTATTCCCCAATTCCAAATCTACTTCTACTTTCTTAGGTATTTACATAGAAGCACCCCACTTCCAGGTTCAAAGTCTGTATTAATTTTCTGTTGCTGCTGTAACAAAATGCCACAAACATAGTGACTTATAAGAGCACAAATGTATTTTCGTTTACATCAGAAATGTGAAATTGCTCTCATTTGATTAAAATCATGGAGTTTGCAGGGCTGTATTCCTTCTGAGTCTGTAAGGGAGAATCTGACTCCTTGTCTTTCACAGCTTCTAGGGGCCTCCTGAATTCTTTGATTTCTTGTCCCTTCTTTCATCTTCAAAGTCAGATTTGAACATAGATTTGAACACAGGTAACACATTCAGTTCTCTCTATCTCTTTCCCTCTTGCCTCCCTTGTGATTATATTGGACATACATGTATGATGCAAGATAATCTTTTCATCACAAGTTTCTTAATTGAGTCACATACCAGATCCCTTTGCTTTGTCAGATCAGGTAACAGTGTATTAGAATTCTCCTGAATAGAACCAATAGATGATAGATAGATAGATAGATAGGTAGATAGATAGATAGATAGATAGATAGATAGATAACAGTGGTGCCTCGCATAACGAACGCCTCGCACAGCGAACTTTGGACAGGTTTTTCATGAAACCATCGGCCAAAAAGCAGAAAATGGATGAAGATGTGCAAGATTCGGTAGACTCTACTTAGTCTGTCTTAAAATTAAAAAAATGTGTGTTTTTTTAAAAAAAATGTTTTTAGATGTATCTAAATAAAAATATGTCATCTTAGCATATTTTTTTTATGTCATCTTAGCATATTTTATGCTACAGAACGAATTATTTTTTTTAACATGTATTGTTATGGGAAAACGCATTTCACATAACAAACTTTTCGCATAACAAGCTTGCTCCTGGAACGAATTAAGTTCGTTGTGTGAGGCACCACTGTAGATAGATAAGATTCCCTCTTCACTGAAAGAGGTCAGATTATTTTTTCCAAGTCCAGCTGATTGAAAGAAGACCATCCACAACTTAAAGGATAATCAAAGTTTACTGACTTAAATGTCAATTTCATGTAAAATACCTTTATAAAAACATATAGAATAACACTTGACCAAATAGCCTACTTGATACATAAAATTAACCATCACACACAGTTATAGATATTAGGGATTAGTTGAACAACTTTGCAAGGCAGGGAGAGGGGAATTATTCTGCCTACAAAGTGATGATCTAAAAATTTAAAGACTTAAAGGTATAAAGTAAGAAAACAAAAATGATATGAAGGGTGTGCAGGTATAAATGATTGTGTCAAAAAGCAATTCAGACAGATAAACTATAATTTGCATCAGCATGGAGTTTTGGGGAATAGATGGAAATGCAGATGTCAAAAAAAAGGTGGCAAGAGGCAAAGCTGTAGTGGTGGCCATGGCCAGCTTGGAGACATAAGTGGATAGTCTTCATAAAAGGTTTTTACTTTTAACCTAAAGTGAATCATTTGGATGTGGTTAGTGAAATTACCCACAGTGAATCACTGCTGAGCTTTATGTAGGAAATGAGAGCTCATCATTGCGCTTGAGGATGGACACTCTGGTACCAGCGTGAAGACCTGCCTTCTAAGAAGTGTCATTGGGTATAAGAGAAAACTGAACAGTGGTTGATAAAAACAGTGATATTGAAGGGAAGGAGCAGAAGGCAAAATCAGTACGAATTGGTGATGGATGAGTTAAAGAGGGTAGATCAGTAAAAATATGTCTAACAAGCATTTGAAAGATTATGTTCATGTCTAAGACAGAAATGTGATTACAAGGGCAATTGATTATATTATTATAAAACAATGTAGACATCTGGCAATGTTTTGTTAGAGTGATGTTATTATATTATAGGAAAATGTAATGGTTGATTGACAGGAAATGATGGGGGTGTCTCATTACTAAGGACTTTCAAGGGAATTTCAAAAAGTCTGTAGATAAGATTACTCTTTTTGTTAGCCCTAGTGTGAGAGTAGAAAAGGAGGGTTTGATGAGGATCCTAGGAATGTAGAAGAAGTAATGAAATTTTCCACCTTATAAGAGAAATAAAATTAGGGGAAAACTCACTGTATGTAGAATGTACTATTAGCTAATCACTGTCATAGGCACATTACATATGATTTTTTTAAATCTTAATAATAATGACTCAACTTTAATTGAGCGTGCTCTCAGGCTTTAACAAAAAAGTTTGTGTGCATTTATCATTTAATCTTCATATATATATGGGGTATATATGTACTGTTAGTATTGCCATATTAAAGATGAAGCAATTGAAGCCTAGGAAGCTAAAGCTTAGTACCCAAATTACATAGTATATAAGTAAGATTCAAACTTAGACTGCTCAAACTCCAATAACCATTCCTTTAAGAAAGAAAGGTAGGGTCCATCTCTCTTTACTGACAAGGTCTCACTTGGTGTAAGTATTAGGCCAAATAGCAGCGGTTAAGTAATGTACAAAGAAGACAGTCAAGAAACTTAGAGTTGCATCTTCAAAAGTCCAATGGCTAGCTGTGTGACCTTGAGCAAGTCTCTACTCTCTCTGTGTCTCATTTTCCTCATCTGCAAATTAGATCTCTGGTTTTCATCTACTGACCCATTGACCAGTACAGAAAATGGTTTACTCTTTTGTGATGATTTCTTTCACCATTCCCCTCTGTGGGACTGTGAGGTTCAGGCTCCCCTTTGTCCTATCTCACATTCTAGATTCCGCCTGGTGGATGGTGATCACTGACTGCATCTACAGTATCATTTGGTTTGCAAAAATCAGACAGTAAGACCTCTAACATCTTTTCCAGATCATAAAGCCTACTAATGTGCCACAGCTGACAATGTTTGCCTTTTTTTTCCCCCCCAAACTGTAAATGTAGTCAGCTGTGAAAGAGAAATGCTGTTTACTGAGACACTTTTGAAGGAGCATTTCATTTTGTACAAAGAAGAAATCTCAACAAAAGTACAAAAAAAGAAAAAAAGGCAGGATGGAATTTCTTCTCTGTGGGAGAGATTAAAGGGATGCTCATGTGCATTAGGGACAGTGGGATGCAGATAATATAGATTCATTCAGAACTTTGAGATATCTTCATTTTTTGGATTATTTATAGAGAATGGATAAAATGAAATGAAGGTTTCCTGGAGTGAGCCCAGAAAAAGGCAAAATTCTTTAGTCCTGAGTTCCCAAAAAACAAGTTGTTTATTTCCCTTAGAAATTTAATTGAATTTGACGACAGCTGCCAGTAACCTGGAAGTAGCACGTGGGCTTTTAAGGGTAAACACCGAAGTACAGAAAGCTATTGCGGTATACAGGGAACTCACACTCTGTGACAAGCTGAAAAGCAGTATTTTTCTTTAGAAGTGTAGAATAGGGTTTGGGGCCAGTAAAACAATTAAAGTTCCTTCTAATTGGGAGATTGCCTCTTTCACACAGTCCATCAGACACTCACTTGGCTGTACTTAATGGAAGATGCTGATGGAAAGCCACGGGGGTGACATTTCATTTAAAGTCACCCTGAAACAGACAGTGTGAGCTTTCCAAAGGGAGGCATAACCACTGGGCAGAAACACCCAGGATTATAGAGCAGAACCTAACAACACAGGAGAGACTTGCACAGCCCAGTGACTGAGGGGCTGGGCTTGGTGGAATGCAATGTCATTGATGCTTGCAGATGGTTTTGTGGCCCTCCTCTCACACCTAAACTCTGCCTACTCCCTGGAGAAAGAACGGAGACTAGGGAAGCAAATGTGTACTTCTGTGTGATTGAAAATTGATGCAGGTGAAAATGAGGAGTGGAAAGGAAAGCAAATGTCCTTGAATAGCGGCATGCAAAGTGCTAATAGATTAGGAAGCAGAACAACTATGTTTGGCCCCTCCCAACGGGTCCTCCATTTTGTCATCAATGAGGGAATTGCTCCAGAACTGTATTTCTGCAAATTAATTATTGTTTATTTCAGTTGGAGAGATGGATTTAAAAGATAAGACAAGAACAAATATATATGTATTGGCAGGTTCTTTTAAGAAATAAAAGAAGTCCTAACTGACTTGGCTCAGTGGATACAGCAATGGCCATGGACTAAAGGGTCCCAGGTTCGATTCCGATCAAGGGCATGTACCTTGGTTTCAGGAACATCCCCAATAAGAAGTGTGCAGGAGGCAGCTGAATTGATGTTTCTCTCTCATCAATGCTTCTAACTCTCTATCCCTCTCCCTTCCTCTCTGAAAAAAAAAAAAATTTAAAAAAATTAAAAAACAATATATATATATATATATATATATATATATATATATATATATATATATATTAAATAAATGAATGAAAATTGATCTAATTTACTTATGGTGACTTGTGATAATATGACATTGTATATACTGCCTGACTCTTGATTCCGCTTCCCTCTCTTCTTCCATCAGCTATGCTTCTCTGTGCATTATCTCAATCATTACAAACCTCCCCGTGAATTTCCCCACCTCCATTGTTACCATCTTCCAATTCATTTCTACACTGCAGCCAGACTGATATTTCTCCAAATGGCAAAACTCATTTGCTCACAAATCATAAATTGTTCACTGTGAGCTTCAAAATAAAATCCAAACTCCTAAGCCTGTTGCACACAGCCTTTTGTGATGTGACCTCAAAAGGATGCCACCAGTGGCAAGACTAAAGAGGAAGCCCGCAAAGACTGAGGGTGTTTATCTGAGGGACTCAGAAATGCTCTTGTGAGAGAACAGGAGTGATACATAGGGAGGATTGAGGGAAAGAGCATGAGGCCTAAAAACAAGTTAGAAATGTTTGAACCAAAATGTAGAATTGGTACAATGGGTAGCAATGACGTTTCCAAAGGACAGTGTGGAAAGCATGGGAGGAGCTCTTTATTTATGTGCTGCCTCCTGTGTGTTGTAGAACAGAATGAGAATGTTAGGGGAGCAGGAAGGACTCAACACTGCATCTTTCTTGGCTGTCAGCTAGAGGCATCTCTAAGCTGCAGAAGGCTGGCCCTCTGCACTGGCAGCTCACAGCATGGACGTTTTCATTCCTTCGTACCAGCAGAGCATGTCTCTCTGACTGTCTTCTGCTTTCCCTTTCTGGCCTTGCTCTCTGTTTTTGAGAATTCATGTGGTTACATTGGGCCCATCTGGATAATTTAGAATAAACTTCCCATTTTAAGGTCAGTTGGTTAGTAATTTCAATTACATCTGTAAAATCCCTTTGGCCATGTAAGCTAAAATGTTCACCAGAATGATATCTCATCATAGTCACATCTTCCAGGAGTTAGGGCAAGACATCTTGGGAGGCCACTACCCTGCCTACTGTATCTAATTAAAGCTGTAATAGTCATAGAAGTCTAATAGTTCTGGAAGATCTAAGGGTGGAAAATGAAGTCATGTACCCTCCCTCAAAGACTTTCTCCTCTGCATTCTGCTGCTCCAGATAAACTATTTTCAATTATTTTGTTGTTCTAAAATTTGCCCTCATATTTTAAAAGATGAATTCACTGAAAATTGGTCTTTCAGTATAGAACAAGATGGAATACACCCATCTTTCCCTGCTCCTCCCTGCTAAGTACAAGTAATGCACTTGGAAATAATACAGCAGGAAATCATAGGAGAGCTCTGAAATGTGGGAAAAGGGCAGACAGGCTAGAGACACCAGAACTTGAGGAAACATAATGGCCCAGCATCTATCACCTCCCCCATGAACAAAATGAGGGAAGGTGGCTAGAGTAGTACATTCTGACAACACAGGCAGCACAAGCAGGGATTGGGAGCCTTGCTATCATCTAATCTTCACATGCCCCAACTCTCCCACTTCCCACCTAAAGTCATCAGGCCTGGAAAATTCATCTCTCACACTCCAGGTGGCATAAGCAGAAGCCAAACAAGAGACCAGTGGTGCCAAATGAAGGAAGCAGGCCAGCATTGTTCTAAAAGTGTTCTGAAAACTAAGTTGTCATAGGAAACACAGCCTGCAAAAGTAGACCACTAAGGCTGAAAAGGGTGACTGCTTGGCAAAATAGAAGAATTAAATAGAATTCAGAATCTCTTAAAATTCAAATGTTTATGATCCAACCCAAAGTCACCTAACACGTAAACAAACAAACAAAAATATCTGAACTTGAAGAAGAAAATCGAAAGACTTTTAGATGGATTTGGTATTGTAATTATTTGACCTGGGTTTTAAAGCAGCCATTTGTATATTTAAAGCAGATCATCTGTATATTGCAACTTAGGGGAATTGCAATCAGAATTGTACACTTCAAACCTTTATAATCGTATAAATCAATGTCACCCCAATAAATTTAACCCTTTGCACTCCGAACCATTCTGGACATTGGCTACCAGTTACTCGACGCTACTTTGCGGCGGAAACGTGCATTGAATTAACTCAATTCCCCGTAATCACTAATAAACTGCAATGTCCCCCCTGAGAGGGGACATCCGAGTGATATGCTAGAATTCCGATGTCCCCTGAGAGGGACAGCGGAGTGCAAAGGGTTAACAAAGATAAAAATAGATAGATGATAGATAGATTGATAGATAGATAGATAGATAGAAATCCAGCTTTAAAATGTCTGTTTTATCCAAAAGAGAGAGAAAAGAAAACAAACTTCTATTTGCAGATGACATGACATGATTACTGTTTTCAAAACCCACTAACCTCTATCATTGCCCAGGCTAAGGAAATCTCGCAAGGTGTTTACAACACTCTCATATGTACCTTTAAGGGACATAAGTCACTTGACCTTTATAATAAGCTGAAGGGATTTTACAGAAAAAAGAAAGAAAAGAAGAGCCATAAATAAAGAAGTTTGTTTCCTACTCTAGAAAAAATGTCTGAGGAAATAAATGAGCCTGATCATTATTTTTTAAATGGGTAATGGAAGAATAAAGAGTGAACTTATTAATAGTTCGGTGAATTATTCTGCCACATACATACTACTTTTTAAAAAAAAAAAAAATCTGGATACTTCAAGTACTAGTACAATGCCACAAATTTTAAGAATTATGTCCCTTTGTTCTTAATTGAGGCCACTTGCAACACTTGCAACTGTACGACGTAAATTGCTTTTGGGGAGAGTTTTGCAATCTCTGTCCTAGACTTCCCTTCCAGATGTTTCATGCTGCTGTGTCATAACTGTTTTTCCCTCTGAACTTCTTGAAATCTGCTTCCTGAAGCAAACTTCACACTATGTTTGGTCTTTTCTTCTCTGGCTGTAATAAACATGGCAGCTTGCTACCTCAAAGGTCAGTCTCTTTAATTTCACTACATGTTTAGTTTCCAAATACTAGTTCCTCTAGGTTCTTTATCTTCTTCTCGGTAATGAAATTATCCAAAAGACAGTAAAGAATTTGTCAGAGACTCTTCATTGAGCTGAAACCGTGTTTTGGCAGATGTTTCTGGGTTGGCTCTGAGTCCTTTCTTGGGTCAGGATATGATTCCTTCTGTGACTGGTTCCTGTCCCATGTCATGTGCGCCCACTATGATACCACCTCAGTTTCTTTCTCACTACCCTCATGGAAATAAACTCTAAAAACTTATTTGCAGATTTCCACAGTATATACACTCGATATACAGTAGACCTCTGAATCCCAGCCCAAAAAGCAAATTCAGGGCTCAAGCTTCAATTACCATATTCCAATCTTAATGTTCAAATCCAACAAGTCTCAGTAATCCTTTTAAGATGAATATTTATTACCTGAGGTAATTATCTCAATTTCATGAGTTAATATGTAGGTGTACATTTTCTTTTTAAAAATTTTTTAAAATTAATTTTAGAGACAGGAAAGGAGATGGAGAGAAACATCAATATGAGAGCAAATCAATGATCAGCTGCCTCCTGTACACCCCCTACTGGGGATCAAGCCCACAACCTGGGCATGTGCCCTGACCTAGACTCAAACTCTGATCTCCTGGTTCATGGGTTGACACTCAACCATTGAGCATACCGGACAGGCTAAGTATACATTTTCTTATCCTTTTGTCACTATTTTCTATTGTTGTTTTTATTTGTGTGTGTGTGTGTGTGTGTGTGTGTGTGTGTGTGTTTTAAGAATTGTCAGGTACTTGGTATCTTTTCCTTTTTGCACATTATAACGTTATCTTAATGTATTTTCGCTCACTTTTTCTCTGTTTTGGTGCTGCTTAATTGATAGATAAACTACTTAGTAGGCCATAAATTCTCAAAGTTCACAGTGCATGATTTAGAATTGCAGACTCAGTGACTTCTAATTTCCTTTTCCCAATGGGTTCAGTAGGTTTATGGTAGGGTCCAGAGTAGGTATTCTGGGAAATAACTCTGATGCAGACTATCCTTTGAGAAGAATTATTCCAGACACACAAATATTCCATCTTTAGTGACATATACTATTACATCATCCTATAACCCACTATTCCAGTGTCTTAGGAGGCGATTGTCCAGAAATCCAAGTGAAATACTTTCTGGGTAGCCAAATGCTCAACTGAGATCATTCTCCTCTTCTAAGTCTTATGGTTAGGAAGGTATGTTGAAAATACCACCTAGAATGTGCTCTTTCTTTATTTCCTATAACTTTCTACCCAATCCTTCAGTAAGAATTCTGTTTTCAAATGTGTTTAATTCTCTTATGTCACCAAGAGTGAGAAATGGTTAGCCATTTTGCAAAAGTTATCCTTTTCTTATATGGGACATGGAAGAAAAGCAAGACATCTCCTGAATAATAAGGATGTTTACATTCATTTGTATCTAAATGAACCAATGAAAGTTACCAAGGGCCACACCAAGTTTTCCCTGCCTCTAGTGTCAGTGGCGAGCTATCCTTTTCCCAAGAGTACTTGAAAATGATTTTTACTGGATAATGTCTTTCCAGATGACCTGAAGTCTCTAAATCAGTGGTTCTAAACCAGGGGACACTGGGCAACGTCTGGGGACATTTGTAATTGTTATAAGTGGGGAAGGTACCGTAGATACAGGAATCTAGTGAGTAGAGGCCAAAGATATTGCTAAACATTTACAATACACAGATCAGTATTCCCCACAACAGAAAATGAATGTAAATTATGCTGATATTTAGAGCCCCTGCTCTGTGTAAAACAAGCCTGATACCTTTATGAATATGCAGTATTCCCTTTAACTATTTTTTCTGTTTTTTTAAATATTCACATCCCATTAGATTAATGTCATATTTTTCAAACTTTTTCAGTTTTTAGCTTCCTAATGTAATCTTTTATTCCATACACTCTTTTTCTTTTCTCTCACTTTTCTGTATTAGAAGCATTATTGTGGAGATCTGTGTTTTTTGTATGTCCAGCAACTCTTCCTTTGGGGCAGTGGTTGGCAAACTCATTAGTCAACAGAGCCAAATATCAACAGTACGTCGATTGAAATTTCCTTTGAGAGCCAAATTTTTTAAACTTAAACTTCTTCTAACACCACTTCTTCAAAATAGACTTGCCCACGCCATGTTATTTTGTGGAAGAGCTACACTCAAGGGGCCAAAGAGCCGCATGTGGCTCATGAGCCACAGTTTGCCAACCACTGCTTTGGGGGAACGGAACTCACCTGCTCCCTCCATGTGATTCTTATGAATCTACCAATCATGAGCTCCTTGCTCTCCTGCACACATGGGTGATCATGGGAATGACACACTTACACATTTAACTGAAGCATACAGGAGTACAAGAGAGTTGTAACAGACGCATCCAGTGACAGCACTGCAATGAGAAAGGCCCCCGGTTTCTGCTTATACTAGCCCCACTGATTCCTCTCTGGGAACTGCCCAGATCTTTTCACTAAATCCCTTTTCCTTATTTAAAACCATTAGAGACCCACAGTGTTGCTCGTAGTGAGAGGACCTATACAATATAATTTTAGCACTGATCAGTTGAAATAATCTCCCAGCTGCTTTACCTCATTTCTTTTGGGAAGAAATGAGCTTGAATTAATTCAGAATCAGTCGGGGCCTACCTCTGGTCAGTAGAAAAATTTGGTATGCATTCCTCAAATCTCAGAAGTGTTTGCCTCAACATCCTCTGAGCAAACAGAGTATTTTGCAGGGGTGCTACTCACAAGCTGGCCAGCCTTCCAGCAGCCTCAGCAACACTGTGGCTCCTTAGAAATGCAAATGATGGGTTTCCCAGGATGGCAGTCCTTCTCCAGTTTCAGCACATGCATAAAAGTCCCTGGGGAAGCTTGTTTAAATAAAGATGCTAGAATCATGCCCCAGAGACTCAGCAGGTCTGGATTGGGGTCCCCGAATCTGCTTTGCTAACAAGTTCCGAGGGATTGGTATTATTTTCTGGCTGCTGTTCTTCAGACCACATTTAGAACAGCTCAATGAGAACATGTCACTTTTTCTGCGTTTAACCTTTATGTCATCTGATACAAAGCACAGTTGCTTTCAGTTGCACATAACAGGAGCTGCTTCAAACTGGCTTAAATAACAAAGGGAATGTGTTTCCTCATACAAAGTGTAGTTTAGAGGTTTGAGAGCTTCAGCTGCAGCACAATTATGCTGCCAAGTACCTGGTTCTTTCCACATCAATGACCTCTTTTTAAATATTACTGAAAAATGAGGAGTTGTCAGGTATGCATGTCCGTACTAACTTAATCACCACTCCTTACATTTATCTTTCACCATATCCATATAGCATTTTAGCACATTTAGGTCCTCCGTAAATAATAGATGTTAATATTTGTACTTCTGTTGGAGGCAGTTAGGCAGGTCTGAGCAGAGTAGGCCAGGTACGGAAGGTCACCAGGGTGGAAAGCCCTGAGTGCCTAGCAAGAGCAATTGTAGGGTGGGACCTCACCCCCAGGGTGACCTTTCCTCCCCTGGCATGTCCTAGCTGCTAGGACCTAGCATATAGCTGGTCTTGTGGTTTAGACCCCCTAATCTTTCATATCCATAGTCTTGTGGTAGACCCCTTTAGAGGAGGTACAAGGGGACTGGAGAATAGCCTCATATGACTCCCTTGCATAACCACTCCCTTAATCATTAAACCTGAGAGACAGTATCTAGGTCTCAGTTGTGTTTCAGCTCCAGGACCAGAAAAGCAGCAAGGCCAGGTAGGGTGATGCCATGGCTGACATCTGGACCAGTTGCCATGACTAATGACTCCCTAGCATGGTGCCAACCAATCAATAGAGACCATGATCCTGAGAGGATACACGTAGAAAAGTGAGGACTATTCTATTGAGCTCCTCCCCTAAGACTTCCCCTAAAATCCCAACCTTTGAGAAACACATAGAACCACATAAGACAAAGGACTCAACACAACCTTCCTCCCTTCCCTTCTCTCCCCCTCCCACCCCACCTCTCTCTCTCTCTCTCTCTCTCTCAAGCAAGTCCATGCCTTTCCCCACTCCCTTCTTTCCCTGGCATGCTGGAGCTTTTCCCCTCTCTGTCCCCCAGGCACATATATCCTTGCTTTCTTTCTCCTAAGTTCTAAGGGCCCTTCTTTTGCCTTTGTAACTTGTTTCCTAAGCCCACACAGCCCAGCTGGTGCACTTTTTCTACTTCTGTGACTTTCTAAATAAACTTTCACTTTTATATGAGTCTTGTCTTTAAATTCTTTCTTAGCCAACACTCAGAAGACTGAGGTTCCTCTTTATTTGAAGATGTCTTTCTGTTATCTCTACCTGCAATTATTTCTTTTTTTCTACTCTCACATCCCTTCCTTGTGCCAGAATAACTCTCAAAGGTCAGGTACTCCTCTGTGCTAGGTAGAGAGTGGAGGGCAAAACAGATCAGTCCCTACTTTTATATGCTTTAAAATCCAGCTTAGATGACTTTCTAAAGAAGTTTTTTTCACCTTCTTCCCCTCCCCAAAACACCCAAAACACTGTAGAAATCCTTGTTAGTCCTATCTTTCCTCTTATACAATGTATCAAATATACTGATTATTTTTCTACTTACATATACTATATATGAATAATGAATAATTGTGAAAAATTGACATAAGTGGAGTAATTTTTTAAATGAAGCAGAGCAGCCATTCCATAGGAACTGTCTTCCATGTCTTACTCCTAGAACCACTAGAATACCTGAACTGGGCAAATAACCTTTGGATTGAGCCATAGCAACATTGTCTTCCAAACAACTGTTTGCAAAGCTAACAGGAAAGCAGCCATCCTGACCACAAGGATAGATGGTTATGGATTCTCTTTCTGAAGACAGAATCAGTAACCAACCATGTATAGCTAAAGAGTAACTCAGTTATCACCAATAGAATTTTATTTCTGCTATTCATGGAGTAATTCCTTTTCTTTTCTCTAAAAAAATCCCTGCCCTTACCTTGTACTCAGGACACTATTTGGGTTTTTGCCTGAATCTGTGCTGTACACGTTGCAGTTCTTTTTTATCTCAAATAGCTGCTTATTGCCTCTCATTTTGACTTTTTCATTTTTAGTTTAACAGTAAAAAGAAAAGTCGATCAAACAGAAAGAAATAACTGGGAGAACCTGACAATGTGGGGCTATAAAGGTCATGGGTTTCTGTAACTTGGATCAGGATCCATTCTATTGATCTTATTAAGATACTATACTCACTTTGAAATATAAAACACATGGGGTAATAAAGATTGGGAAAACATAAAAAAATCCATACAAGAAGTAGTATAAATATTTTTAAATTAAATCCATACCTTAAAATATCTGATGGTGTCTTTTTAAAAAATATATATTTTATTGATTTTTTTTTTTAGAGAAAGGGAGAGGGATAAAGAATCAGAAACATTGATAGGAGAGAATCATCAATGGGAGAGAAACATCAATCAGCTGCCTCCTGCACACCTCCCACTGGGGATGTGTCTGCAACCAAGGCATATATCCTTGACCAGAATCGAACCTGGGATCTTTCAGTTTGTAGGCCGACACGAACAAGTCAGGGTCTGATGGTGTCTTAAGAAATAAATAATATTTCAAAGTACTTCTTTATAATAATACTCTTCTGCCTTGGGATAGTTAACTGTTTTAACTGGACACTTTCCCACATAAGCAAAGAATAACACCATGAGGTCCTGTATTGGACATGTCTTCAGATGAATAAATCCTCTGAAGAGTACAGATTTGATTTATAACTCCATTTGAGCCATTACTTTACTGATGGTCTTTCTCCTTGCAGCCAGCACGGCAAAGTGCTGTCACAGAAAACAAATGAACGGGGCTCTGTGTGTTGTGTCCGTGTCTAGTTTACCTGGAGTCCTTTGTGTTCTTCCCTTGTGCGTATCTAACAGTGGCCTCTCAAGGTCAGAGAAAGAATGTGCACACACTGCTGAGCAAATTGAAAATAAAATTAGGAATGCTTGTGAAGAAAGGGCAGCAAATAGGGACACTGTCCGTGCCTCCACCTCACCTTGCCTTTATGTTTCTCCTTTTGTTTTTTTGTTTTGATTTTTCCTTTTCTCAACTCATTAGTTCAGGCATTGACATAGCCAAGATGACTTTTAATCATTTCAATTTAATTTGTTGCTATAAACAATAATGGTAGAGATTACGATCTGGTGGCTTTGGCAAGGGCCAAGAAAGTACCAAGACTATACAGTGAGAAGCACGGTGTCCTTCTGTTGTTTGGGTCACTCACACCACCCAGATGGGCAAAGCACAAATAAAGGAAAGTAGTGAGATCCCTGCTGTTCTATTTATATAGGAGAGGATCAGTACTTTGTGGAGCCAAAAGTTCTTACAACTTAAGAAAAAGAACACAATGTAAAAAATTGTGCAATCAAGTGTTTAGAAAATAACAGAGGAAATGGGAAAATTTATAAAAGTGCTGACAGAGACTACAAACATCATAACATCTAAAAAAAAAAAATAACAAGTTTTCTTAATATTAAACTAACTCTCCCATTGTTATAATACCCTCCCCCCACCCTCAACCACGTGAAACACAGCCAGGGTGAACCTAAGGAGGGATGGTGAAGGATTAAAGAAGACAGACAAGAGAATACAGTTGGGACCAGGTAGATCACTGCCTAGATGAGGAAACAGTGAGGCAGCCTGTACAATGAAGCTTTATTTTATAGTCAGATCACACAGAGCAACGCAAGGGGTCAACATTGTTTACAATGTTCTTGCCAGTTTCAAACCTATTTCTTTACTCAAGCCTTCCTTGTTTTGGCAGCACTTGCTGCACCTCCCACAGCCCATTAGCTACCTAGAAACAAGGGAGGATTGACTATAAGGTCAAGCTTAATTGTGCTAGGAGGGCTCTGCCCTCCAAGCTGCGGCTTGTATGTGGCTCTGCCACAGCCACAGCTCAGTCCGAGGCTTGTCCCTATAGCCGTTCCCTACACACACACACACACACACACACACACACACACCCCATATATATGTCCAATTCCTAGTGACATAGAGCACCTTTATATAGCAAAGAACTCTGGAAAGAGGCAATACAGTCTTAACTGATATGGTTTCAATACATTATTGTAAATTTTACAAAGGCATATCAGCAAATTAATAGTGTTCCTAGAAAGTGATCTGGAAGGGAGTTTGCTATAGTCTGAATTTTTGAATCTCCCCAACATTCATATGTTAAATCCCACTAATGTTATTAGGAGGTAGAGTGTTTGTGAGGTGATTAGGTCATGAGGGAGGAGCCCGCATGAATGAGATTAATGTCATTAAAACAGAAACTCCCCAGAGCTCCCTTGCCTCCATTTACCATGTGTGGATGCAGTGAAATGACAGGTATGAATCAGGTAGAGGCCTCCACCAGACACCATGTCTGCAGGTACCTTGATCTTGGATTCCTAACACCCAGAACTGTGAGAAATAAGCTTCTGTTGTTTATAAGCCACACAGTCTTGGTAGTTTGTTAAAGCATCCTGAAAAGACTAAGATAGGGCCCAAGCAAGTGAGGGGGCCTGAAGGTTTAAGTTTCATTAATTTCACAGTAGATTTATCTTGTGTGCTGTGTGCAGTTGGCCAGGAATTTGACTGTTAAAATTCAGTGAGTATTTTGAGATCCTGGTAGAAAAATTGGAGGGATATATGAGGTACATGATAATGTGGAAGGGAATCTATTTATACACTTTCATCTTAGAATTTTGAAATTTTGATCTACATGAATGCATTGCCTATTCTTTAGATAAGTAAATGATTTTAAAATAAAAAATTAAAAAGAAACTCATGAGTCATGGTTTAATACTGTGACGTTTAATGGCTTCTTTGGATTATACTGGGGTAGAAGAAGAAAAAATCAAGAGATTTTAGACCTCTTAGGAATCTAACGGGGTACAGACTAGTTCTTGTGAAAGTATCTGGGTATCTCACTCAGGCTTAGAACTGGGTGAAGGGAAGAAAGATGAGACCAAAAAGGAGAGTTGGGAGGCAATGAGGGGCCATTGTGGCCTCAGGAGATGAGTTCATTTATGAAGTCCATTCATGAAACCTTGTATAGCGTGAGAGTAAAGGCTCCAGCTAAGCCACATGGAGCTAAGCAAGAGTCAGTAACTGAACGGCCACAAAGGCTTTTTGGAATAGACTGGACCAAGATAACCAGAGGAGAGCTGCTGCCTCCAAGTAGCATGCCCCTGGCTTGCCCTATGCACATTATGCAATAGAAACGTAGAAACAGTCCACCAGCCCTAGTCAGTTTGGTTCAGTGGATAGAGTGTCAGTCTGCAGACTGAAGGGTCCTGGGTTCAATTCCGATCAAGGGCACATGCTCGGGTTGCCGTCTTGATCCCCAGTAGGGGGCATGCAGGAGACAGTCAATGATTCTATCCAGTGTTTTTCAACCTTTTTTGGGCAAAGGCACACTTGTTTCATGAAAAAAATCACGAGGCACACCACCATTAGAAAATGTTAAAAAATTTAACTCTGTGCCTATATTTACTATATATAAAGTAATTCTCTTGAATAGGAATCAAATAAACACAAAGAAAGTATTTTATAATTACTTTATTATGAAATATTAAGTAAACAAAATAGTGAAAAATTATAAAATTCTTGTCTTGTCTGCACCTACGGCACACCAGGCAACATCTCGTGGCACACTAGTGTGCCGCGGAACAGCGGTTGAAAAACGCTGATTCTATCTCATCATTGATGTCTCTCTCTCTCTCTCTCTCTCTCTCTCTCTCTCTCTCTCTCTCTCCCTCCCTCCCTCCCTCCCTCCCTCCCTCTCCTTTCCTTTCTGAAATCAATAATATATGCTAGAGGCCTGCCTTTCCCCAGCTGCCAGCACTGTCTTCCCTCTGGCACCCAGGCTGCAGGCTGGCTTCCCTCCGGCCTCTGGCAGGTACCTGGAGGCAAGCTTCCCAGCTTTGTCCTGAAGGATGTCAGGTCTCATTAGCATATTACCCGTTTATTAGTATAGATATTTATCACATACACAAATAGTCCACCACAAAATAGATTCTGCCTCTTTAGGAGGTAGCCTCAGGCCACAGATGTGTGAGAGGCTTCATCCTTGGTCCTTTATGAGCTTCTGACCTACATAGTCTGTGAACATAATATAACTGTTGTTTTTTTTTAAGCCACTACATGTGGGACAGTTTGTTATACAGCATTGTAACCAGAACACTATTCTCCATCCATGCATTTCTAAAGCAAGATACTAGGTACTTTGAGCATAAATTATTTTTAACAGAGGCATTTCAAAGGTGTGTTAGCCCAGATGCATACAAACAATGGACAGGGCTTGCCTCAGGCAAAGACAAATCTTTTATAGGTCTGGGCCATGGCTGCCCACTGTGACCTGGCTATGAGGTTACTTTCCTTCAGATTTATTACAGAGCCCCCCTTTTCCTCCACAAGTAAAAATAAATCAGCACACAAAGACACCACCCTCCCAAATCCCAAATAAACTTTCATGGCACATCCTTGAAATTCAGAACAGTTTTCACTGGGGTGGGGGTGGGGGGGCGGGGATGCATTTCTGTGATTTTTACCTGTGGCCTGTGTATCAATTCAATTTAAAGCCTCTTCATTTTCTGCAGAAGCTTGACATAATTGTTCTTTTCAGTCCTCCTGGCCCATGGGATCCCAATGAGCAAATGGAAAGAATATTAAGAATGAATGTTGTGTAACCCCCAGAGACCGCACCAGCGGTTTGACTTCTCGCAGTGGCAGTGCTCTCCAGGATGCCCTGAGGTCTCCGGGCATGAGGAGCCAGGTGTGGCAGGTGACTCAGACTTCCAACCCCAGGCTTTTAGCTTTCTAGCAAAGCCTCACTGTGTGCCTGCCTCCTTCTTGTATTAGGGCTTCTGTTGTCCCTGCCCACATCCTGCTGGCTAGCAGGAAAGCAGAGATCAGTCACTTACAACTTGATTTGGATTTCAACATCCCTATTCACTCTCTGTATTTGGAAGCGAAAGATGGGTCCCTTCGTTGGAGGAGTTGGGGCATTTCCCATGTTACATGGTCAGGGAGAGAGGTTTAAGAGAAAGCCTCCACATCACACCAGGAAAGCATTTGTTCCCTTGGCACAAACATGCAGCAGACCTTACGTGATGTAAAACTTGAGCCAGAGAGCGTTTGGGAATTCATTCTCCCCTGGGCCCTGTATCCTTCCTTAGCATGGCCAGCCAAGATTTGAACTGCCAGCAGACTTGTCCTGACATCTGTCCTCATGACACACTCAGGCTCCTTATTGCTCTGTTCATTCCTGACACTCTCTGTGCCAGTTGGAAATCCTGCTGCCACAAAAGCTAAGCATGACTCAAGAACAAAACTCCCTCTCCCCTGCACAGCCTGTTCTTTGACTATGCACGCGACCACGGTTGCTCATTTGGTTTTGTCTGCCATGAAGGCCCCTGGAGTCTTCCTCTGGAGTTTCTCTCAGGCTCACTACTATTTCCCATGTCTCCACAGCCTCGTTCTGGGCCAGAGGGCAACCATCTCTAACCCCGAATGCCTCCTCTGAGCTTACAAAACTTATCCCTAAGCCAAATTATGAAATCTTTCAAGGTCTTCGGGCCTTGGCCTTTCCTGTGACACTCTTCTTCCAATTGGAACATCATCAGGGCATATGATGTAGACATCTAAATGTACTCTCTTATGGAAGCTGTGGTGCTGCTAATTCGGCAATATAGTATGATATAGACAGAATGGAAAATAAGCCATAAATACAGTCAAACCTCGTTTCTTGAATGTCTCCCATCTTGAAGAATTCGGTTCTCAACCAAGGTGTTCAGAGAAAAAAATGTCTACATTGTCAAAACCAAACTTCGGTTTTCGAACTGACAGCCCTTTATATACCTCATAAAAAGCGCCTCTCAGGCAACAAAGGAGAGAATGAATGCTTTTGTGATTAGCACAATTTTAAAATATAAAGAGGCCATCAAGAGTGCTAATGTTGCTAAGGGTGTGAAAGAAATAATGATCACAGACAATTAAAAAAAAATAAAACAACAACTGTTGCTGATTTGGATAAATGAAAAGCAGTTAGCCAGTGATATCTGAACAAACAAAGAGAAAGACACCCTGGACTAAATGCTCAAAGTGATTCCTTTAAGGCTAGTAGAGGGTGGTTTGATAAATTTAAGAAAATAAATGTTTATTTATAGATTAAACAGTACCTTAGGCATGTGCTGTATATAAGAAAAGTTTAAATGGAGTCATTTGAGGGTCTGGAAAGGATTCCTTCAATTTATATAATTTCTAATGGGAAAAAAATGATTCCGTTTTTGAACAAATGACTCCTCGAATAGCCTTCCAGAATAAATTAAGTTTGAGAACCCAGGTTCCACTGTAATTTTTAAAATTATATCTAAAATATTTTTCTCCGTTCTCACTGCATTGTCCTGATACAGACTTTTCTCAGATTTTACCTGCGCACTATCTTCCCGACAAATCTCCATGCCTCCTATCTGCCTCTCCGTTCTACACATTTCACACTGCCACCAACTGGAAACCATCAGAAATGACTGTCGGATTATAAGTGCTGCAACACTTAAAGGGTAAAATCTGAGATCCATAGCAGGGTATTCATTCCCATTTCCAGCTACACCCCAAGGCACACTTCAGGCAGCAAGAACTACACACACAATATTGTTTCTTAACCGCTCCTTACTGAGCCTCTACTCCCCTGGGCTGCCCTCCTGGAATGTCATTTCTAGGTTCTTTACTGCTTCCCCGCCCGCCCCCCCCCTCCACACACACACACAGGCACAAGAAACCATTTCATCCCTCAGAGCTAAGGCTAGAGATTCCACTCTGACATTTAATTAAGAAACTCCCATAACACCCTGTAACTTATTTATAGCACTTGTCACTTTATATTTTTCATTAAAATGTTGGGTTACCTTTCTATGTATAAAACGTATTTGTTGCAGAAATTTTTTAAAAATATGCAAAGAAAGCCAAATGAAATCATCTGGAGATAAAGTCTACTAATATTTGCAGGTATATTTTCCAATATTTGGTTCTATGCACAGATTCATATATTTGTCTCTCTTGCTCCTTCGCACACACCACACATGTATTCACAAACACACACTTGCTCAATCTATATATTTTGTATCACATTTATATTCCACTTACAAATACATAAGCTTTGTTATATATCCCTAAGTGTTCAGAGAGTAAATTCCACGAGGAATAGGAACTCTGTGTGTGTGTGTGTGTGTGTGTGTGTGTGTGTGTGTGTGTAAAACAGATATATAGTGACATTTAGATAAGTCAGTAGTATATTATATAATAGGCTCTCAAGAATTATTTCTTGCCAAAACCAGTTTGGCTCAGTGGATAGAGTGTCAGCCTGCAGATTGAAGGGTCCCAGGTTCGATTCTGGTCAAGAGCATGTACATTGGTTGCGGTGACATCCCTGGTCGGGGGTGTGCAGGAGGCAGTTGGTCGATGTTTCTCAACGATGTTTCTGGCTCTATATCCCTCTCCCTTCCTCTCTGTAAAAAATCAATAATATATATATATATATATATATATATATATATATATATATATATGTATAAAAGAATTATTTCTTGATAGAAACAAGATGGTGGCATAGGTAAATGCCTGTACTTGCTGCCTCCCACAACCACGTCAACATTACAACTAAAATACAGAACAACTATCATCCAGAACCACAGGAAAGCTGGCAGAGTAGAAGTACTACAGCTAGAGAGGTAAAGCACATTGAGACTGGTAGGAGAGGCAGAGGCACGGAACGGGCTGGTTTGGCACCCAGGTGTGCCGCTTTTTTAATTGTGAGGGAGGTCACCTCTTTGGAGACCTACTGGAGGAGCAAGGAGTCCCAGATCCCCAGTGCAGGGTCCCAGAGCTGGGGAAAGAAGTCCCTATAGGCAGTAACAACTAGGGACTGTAAAAACAACTGTGGATTGGGGTTGAGTGACACACAGGCTGCTAGAGACCCAGCTGCTCCTCTTAAAAGGCTGGCACCATGAACTGAATTTACAAACTCCCGCTCACTCTGTGCTCCAGTGTCAGGCGAGGCTCTGGGGGACCCAGACACATATGGGGAGAAACTGGACTGTCTGGATTGGGGCAGGAACGCAGGAGCAGCTTTCTTCCAGATGGAGGTGCACACAGCAATCATTGTTCCCATACTGGGACCTCCCTGGTACAGGGCTGACTGGCAGACATTTCTGTTTGCTCTGCCCTGGTGATTCTCTGAGACCCCCACCCCATCCAATTTACGACTCCACCCAAGCTGTGCGCAGTGGCTTTTGTATATGAATGGCCTGTCCTTTCTCAGCCTAAAACCTGTCAAACAAGTGGCATTTGGGTCAGGGATCCCCAAACCTATCAATAGAAGGCCCAAGGCCAGTACCAGCACCAGCCTGCCTTCCTTCACTGCTGGGCCTCATATGGGCACTTCCAAATCTGACACAAAGAGGAGGAAACTGCAGATCTCTCTGTAGCTCCTGCTGAGTGGCCCTAGGCACTGGCTGACTTTGCATCTCCTTAGAGATCCAAGAGCCAGTGTACTCAGTGGTCAGTGTGAGAAGTGGTCAGTGTAAGAAGAGGAAGAAGAAAAAGGTAAAGATAAAAAAAAATTATGAACAACAAAGTGACAACAAATACATGTCTATCAACAGGTGAATCTAAAAACCAAATGAATAAAAAATCTGATGAATGGAATAAACCGGTGAATGGAATAGAATCAGGGGCATGGAAATGGAACAGACTGTCAATTCTCAGGGAAGGGGTGTGGGAAGTGCGGGAAGAGATTAGACAAAGATCTTATATATACATATGTGTATGCAGTACCTATGGACACAGACAATAGGGGCAAGGGCCTGTGGTGGGGTGGGAATGGGTGGAGTGGAGCTATGAGGGGGGAAATGGGGGACATCTGTAATAATCTCAACAAAAAAGATTTTTTAAAAAGAATTATTTGTTAAACAAGTTTAATAAAGAAAACGGCCAGCTGATGTGGCTCAGTGGTTGAGCACTGACCTATAAACCAGGAGGTAACTGTTTGGTTCTGGCCGGGGGCACATGCCCAGGTTTCAGGCTCAATCCCAGGTGGGGGTGTGTGGGAGGCGGGCTATTGATGGTTCTCACTCATCATTGATGTTTCTAAATCTTTTTTCCTCTCCATCCTTTCTGAAATCATTATATAAGGAAAATAAGCAAGAGGAGAGAGAAAAACTATGAAAAGAACTGTATCACATGGAAGGTAAAGAGGTAGAGAGAAGAAAATACACCACTGAACAGGCTTTTAAAGTATATATATATATATATATATATATATATATATATATATATATATTCTCACAGTACCTTTCTGAGGTAGCTGTAAAAAAGTTTTACAAGTCAGGAAAGGGAAGGTCGGAAAGGTTAAGTGATTTGCCCTAGGTAGTGCACTTAGTAAGTAGCAGAACTAGTTTTGGGAATCTGTAAATTGTAGTTATCTTGTGCCACATAACTTCTAAAACAGGAAGGGCAACAACAAGATCTCTGCTGAGATCTGGAAGCCTGGAGCTGCCTGGTGTGGTGCCTGGCACGTAGTTGGCACTAAATCAGTGGTTGTTGAATTGAACTGGGGACTAGAAGTAAAAAGTACAAGCAGAAGATAGTTAGTATCCAGAGATAGGCATCTTCCACCCACTTTTCTCCATCCTCACCATGCTTGCCTGATCTCCTGAGAGCCTCCTAATTGATCTGCCTGCTTCAGTGTACCCCCCTTTATTCATTCCAATCACGTTAAAAAGTTTATTGGTTCCCTTTGCTCTGGGGGAAATCTTCAAAATACTTTCCTGGTTTAAGAGGCTCTTCATGATGGGACCCACTTCATACCCATCTTTACTTCTCATTTCTCCTCCTCTTATACATTTGAGACATTTCAAGATCCCTGAAAGTGCTGGAACATTCTTCCCCTGCGCTTCCTTAGGAACTATTACTTTGAGCCTCTCTCATTCCATTAAAAAACTTGAAATGTTACTTGTCAGTATTCAAAACCTATGACCAGCAAAGAGGCAACTCAGGTTATTGATAAGAGAAGGGTGACAACATATGTCTTTGTTTGCTTTCATCTTGCACATTAATATAAAAAAATCAAGCAACATTCATGTGTGAACTAACATTCATTCATCAGTTGCAACCATAAGTTAGCTGAAGATACAAGAGTTTGACCCCCTCAAAAATAACAGCAACAAAGACCTGTGGGAAGAAATTGGTTCTCTGAATATTGAAAATTATGTGCTATAAATTCTTTATATCACTGTTTTATATAAAACACGAGCACATGCATATGTACACATACATTTTTATGCCCCCATTAAAATTTACCAATCCACCGTTGATTACATTGAACATACTCCTAGAGCTTACTGCAATGTCTAGCACTTAACAGGTGCTCAGAAATATTTGTTCAGTGAGTAAATGGATGGAAGGCCTACATGATTAACCAGAGAATACAGGAGAGTGGAAAGGAAAGAGAGACCAGAAGATAAGCAATGGATTGGAGAAGTTGGAAGGATCAAGGTACTAGAGGTCAGCAGGGTGAGCTGAGAATTTCTCTAACATTTAACACAAGTGAAGGAGTGGAAGATAAAAAAGTTAAAGGAACTATGATGAGAGAAAGTATTTGAAAAGTTAGAGCTAATAGTTCATCTATATTAGTCATTAACTTGTTGGTAGGCTTGGCATGTTAAGCACACTTTAGGTTAATAATTTTTTATAATCTTAAAAAAAAGCAACCCACTCATTTACTCTCAGATTATAGTGAAGAAACTTAGGTCAGTAAAGTTAATAAACTTGTGGAAACTCAGCTAGGAAAAGAAAGAAGCCAGTGTGGTCTGAACTCAAAGCCTGGACTCTTCAAAGCTACACTAACACTGAAGTGAGACTGAGGCTATGAGTAGGTGTAATTTAAGGCTTTGTGAGTCATGACTCACAATATGTTCAAAGGGCCATAAGCACTAGAAACTCATTAAAATGTTGACACTTAAACTCCACCCCAGATTAACTAAATCAAAATTTGTCTTTTTAAATATTATAAGATACCCTGGAAATTCCTATGTACCTTAAATATGAAAACCACTGGTTTGGGGCGAAATGGACCAGCAAGTGATCATTAAAGCTAAAGAAGTTAAGAAATACTGCTGAGGTATTACAAGATTGAAATTATCCAGGACAAAGTGAGGGTACTTCCTCTATCTAGCACAAGGTGTATTAGAAGTGCCTAGAAAGCTTTATATATCAGATTATTAAAAAATTATCCCTGTTTACAGCCAGGTGGAGAACTTATCAGAAGCATCATGTTAATCATACCATTCTTAGATGTGCACAGTAGCCCCCAGTTATTAAAATAAACAATGAATGTCTAGCCAGTGTGGCTCAGTGGTTGAGCAACAACACATGAAACAACAAGTCCCCCAGTTCAATTCCTGGTCAGGGCACATGCCCAGGTTTCAGACTCGATCCCCAAGAGGGGAAAACAAGAGGCAGCCTCGGATCTTTTCTTCTCATTGATATCTCTATCCCTTTCCTTTCCTCTCTCTATGAAATATTGATAAAAGTATATTTAAAAAAATAAACAATGAAGGAATGTATATGGATCTGATCTTGGGTTTTAGAGGCTTCAGCCATCTCCAGCCCAGGGGTATAATCACCGCTTTCCTCCACAGTGGACTTCTGGCCTTGCTCTCTGCACAAACAGCCTTGCCTTCCACCCCAAACAACAGACCCTCTGGCTCTTAGAATTTCACATGCTCCTCACCTAACACAACCACTTTCCTCCTTGCCACCAAGCCACATCCTTTCCATCTTCCAGCCCACATTTATTTCCAGTCTTAAAATGATTTTTTAATATAAGCCTTTTTTTTCTGCTCCCATGACATCACGTCCCTCACCAGACTCAAGTTATACCGCAGATGCTTGGAAACAGATTGTTCAAAATAAATGGGAAGACTTAAGAGAGGATACATAGTTCTGCTTGTTCAAAGGAGGCATTCTCTCTCTCTCTCTCTCTTTTTTTCTTTTTTTTTTTAAGGGCCAGAATTTAGCTAGTTTCCTTTTGTCTGGGTCCTCTGTTGTGCAGTAACAACCCAGGGCCCACAAAAGGGTGAGAGCTCCCACCCACATATACTGCTTTTTTCCCACAATAGACTTCATAGTTGACTGCAGAGCAACAGTCATCAGCTCACACTTAGCCAAGGCTCAAAACAGGTCTGGAAAGCAGACAAGGAGCAGAAGCAAACTGGTGCCTGTAGTTTTCTATCAATGCTCCCTCCCCAGGGTTCATATCTATAGGTGGGCTCCTGTTACCAGTTTTGTTTGATCTCTTGAAAAGGTCCCTTGTCTACATTTGGGTGATAGGAAGCCTCTATGAGAACAGCAGTGAGAACGCATATGAGCCTCTCTCACATGATCAGCAAACTGCTTACATCCTTGTGGTTTAGTGACTTCCTCCTTCCTCCTTCCACCAGCTGCTGAACACATTGCCAGTAACCCTGATTGGGGATGTAAACGGTTCTTTGGATTTTTCTAACAATATTTCAAGCTTGTAATTAGAGAGTGGGCTTTGTAGTTTGAAAAATGATTCAGCTGATTGTACGGGAAAGTGTTTCCAGGTTATTCTTTGTATCATACAAGTAAAAGTTCATTAGGGCCTGTAAACCAATTTCATTTATTTTCCCTTTTGTTTCTCAGAGAAAGGTTTCTGAGTTATATTTGTTTCGTTTGATTTGCTTTTGCTGGGGGAGAAATTGATATGGTAGCTTATAGAAATTCTAGAAAAAACGGCAACACGTGGAGATAAAATGTGTACAAAATAAGCAAACTGAAATAGTCTCCTACAAGAAAGTCAAGCATAATTCCTTTGACATTTAAAAAACTTTTGTGTGATTTGATCCCTCTCTGGTACTTTATAAATTGAAATTTGCTATATTTAGCTTACAAATTCTAGGTACATAGACACTTGTGATTTATTTATGCATATATACATTTAACCACTAATTCACTCATGTATCCAATAAAAAATTTATTGGACGTGTTTATTACTTAATTTATTGCAATTACACATGGTCTTTCTACTATTGTCTTGAACATTTGAACTAGCTTTATAGTTGGTTGATCTACTGCATTTACTAAGTGATTGCCTTTGTCAGTGAGAATTCCTTTTCTTTCTGATGTTTTCTTATTCATAATTTTAACATTTTCTTCTAAAAGTGGTCACTTTTTAAATTTTAAAAATTGAAAGAATACATAAATGTAGTGAGTTTTAAAAAAGTACAAAAGCCTACAAAAGTGTTACAAGTTAAAATTAAAAAGAAACCTACTTGTGTACTCCCTGATAAATCTTTATGAATATCTGAGCTTTCTCATTGCTGCAATAAGACTGTTGGAAAATTATTTTGTCCCTTAACTTCTAAAGTCTGTCATTTACTGTTAAGTACTTAATGGGTACACTGGTTATGATGATGAAAAGTGAAGGACTCAGGCCAGGATTCCACCAGCTAGGAGTCTAAGAAGTCCTTATAATTAATAGTTGGCACATGTTTGCATTGACTTAAAGACTTCCAGTAGAAACCAACTTTTTCAGTCTGAGAAGGTAAAAACAAGGGAGCTATCATGAGATTGTATTTTATTACAATAGGCTACATTATGCTGCAATAATGACCAACCTCTAATCTCAATGGCTTAACAGCTGCTTTATTTCTGTTTTCATTTCCAGTTCATATCAGCATTGCTGATATTAGTGGCAATAATCTTAAGTACACTATTAAAATAAAATAAAAGACTTCTAAAAATAACTTAGATAAATAACAAGGAAAGAAAATAAAAGCATGAAATCATCTTTTGTTTTTTCAGATTACTGATCAAGTTATGCCCATGAACTATGAACTTGGACAGACTGCCTTCAGTCCCTAATCCCTAACTTGAGATAGAAAGAGTATCCTTTCAATAAGCCTTTGGGGAAAATAAAGAATTCTCACCAGGGATGGACCAAGAAATAAATATAGGAAATATCAGAAAAGACTCTTTTGATAATATATGCCTTTTCAAATTCCAAATCTTACAGTATTTGTTTTGTAAACAAAATAATTAATTAACCAGTCTGGCAAAGGAAAGAGAGTCTTATCTAATTTTTGACATAGGATCTCTTGGGGGAAAAAATGTTATCGATTCCATTTTATAGATGAAGAAACCAAGGTTCAAAGAGGTCAAATCATTAGTTTGAAATCCAAATCTGCTCACTTCCTCCACATTTTGAACCCCCATCTCTCTTTTTAATTCTTTCTATCCACCTCAAATGCCTTCCTTTTTCTGCTCACTGCTAGAATTTCAAAATCCAGCTTTAAGGAAGTCCCTGTTGGGCTGCATTCTTAAGAAACAAAAGCTCACACACTCCCAGTTTTTCCCAGGCCTTTATTTACTTCCTAGGAAATTCAAACAGATTTTTACCTATTAATCATTGTATCAGGCTTTACATTTTTAAAACCAAGTTTGAGATATTGATTGACTTTAATGAAAAAAACAAACAAAAAAAAACACAAAAACTCCTTTACAGTGAAATTATAAACTTCAGGGAGAGGGAAATGTGAGTGAAGCTTTTCTAGTGTCTTTCAACTCTTCCCCTCCTATCCCCCCCAACCAGCCCCAGCATCATCCTATGTTAGGAATGACATTGCTCTGATTCTTCCAGTCCAGTCATAAGAAATCTATTATGCAAAGATGATGATCCTTGAGTAGGTCCATGAGTCAAAAAATTTAATCCAAAATAAAAGGTTTAAAAATATATAGGACACAAGGGGGATGATTTCAGACACTTAAGTCAACTACAGTGTATAAAAAAGGAGAAAATCCACAAGCATTTATGTTCTTATCTGTGCAGAGATGAGTCATCTACTCTCTTGTCTTTTTCTGTCATTCACTCAGACTTCTCTAATTAAAACATCTGGTTAATCTCACTGATGTTTCCAGACTGACTATTGCACCCAGCCTTGACAGCTTGCTAAATCCTCCTTGTAATGGATTTTGATCTCTTGTAGTTAGTTCTCAGTAGCATTTCAGCAGAGGGCTAGCATAAGGATAATCTCAACTGATTTAGAGGTAAATCTAAGTTAGGTCTGCTAAGAAAATAGCTATGTTCCAAAATCTATGCTGCAATCATATTAAAGAAAGACAGGAAAATGAGTAGAGTGGCTATTTGCCAGAAAACTCTGATCCTGCCCTGATTTTCCCATGGCTATTTGTCATACCAGAAAGCACTGAAGTTTAATTTGTTTGTCCTTGTCTCCTTTTCCCCCAGTGTTGCAACTTGCTTACCTAAGCCTCATCAGCCCACTTAGGCAAGCAGAAATGGGAATTTCCGTTGAACACATTCCTAGAGAATGTCTGATGTTGGTCATTGAATTGGAAGCAGCTATGTTACATAATGTACACAAAACATTTTTAACCCCTTTAACTACCATCACCTTTCCATTCTTGTGTTTTAATGTTCAACCAGAGAGACTGTTTAGAATATGCATGCCTCTTTTCTGAGAGCTCTAAGTATATCTAAAGAGCTAAATCTGAAACATGAAATTGGAAACCAAGCTGTGATCTGGAAATGGTATTTTTCTGTGGCTCTTCATTAAATAAATGCCTAGACCTGGTCACTTTAAGTTGACCCATAGCTCAACAAACCACTATAGAAACCTATGATAAGCCACTGAAATAGTAACATGAATGCAAAGGAGGAAAACGAATCAGTTTCTTATTAATGTTTTTCACAATCTGATGGAATATGTAAGTGAAATAATTCATATCTCTACGAAGATTCTGACAAGCAGATACTGCTAACTGGTGTTAAAAAACATCTTTAGAGAGGAGTTTGAGGTGGCCTGGTATTTCATGGTATAGGCATGCTCAATTTGAGCATTTATGTGCATTTTTAAAAATTATTTTAAAATGTATTTCTGTATTCTATATATATAATACTATTTTAATTTAATTTTTTTTAAAAAAAAATCCTTTTGATTAGTTACACATATCTGGCTCTAAAGCTCCAACACTGTGTATAATAATCATCCTAGTAATTAATATTTGACCAACTTAAGTATTGATACATTTTCAAAGAAGGGGGGATAAAAACAAGTAAACAAGAGTAATAACAACAACAATAGTAGCTTCCTTAGTTAAGCACTACCATGTGTCAGCCACTGGCCCAGGCCTCAGAAATCAAAAGGCACAGTGTAGGGAAGAAGTTTCTTGATCACCAGAGGTCTCAAACTGAGACGTAGGACTGGTAACCAGTACCATTTCCAGGTACAGAATTCAAACTAAGAAGGTGGGGAAAGAAAGAAGAATTTGAAAATTTATAGGTGAAATGGGCTGTCTGGTTATTTGCCAACCACACCATTTGCTATTGTCTTATACCCACCTGCTTCACACATGTATGTGTGTGCACCTGCAGGGGCTCAGAGGGAGGCCAAGTTCCCAACCAGTCCTAGGCTCTTCTGTTCTCAGGGTGAATCTGCAATTCAAACTTTTATCTGAGCATCAAGCTATAATGTCTGAGCAACCCCCCAGATCTCCAAGCATTTCCTAGTAGTGAATACAAATTTATAGGCCAGGCAAGGTAATAAGCATGTCAATGAAACTAAGACTCAAGGAACCTCTGTTATAAGTGCTATGAGAGTTCAGTGGATCCCTCATTAATCTTCTAAGTAGTCACAGTCATGCTGTGAGCACAAATGATCCTCATAAAATGTAGTGAAAATTAAAATCACAACCAGGTTTTACTGTTGTTGTTTTAAAAAGCAGTGGCCTCAATTGTATCATGAGAAATTGTAAAATGTTTTCTCTTGCTCATATCCTTTTCATTCTGTCTCCATCTTTCCCTCCCTCTCTGAGCTCTCTCCTGTCTTCTATTGCTGTACTGCTGTTTGTAAGGCTTGACCACCCAGCCTGAGAGGAAGTAGATGGCAGTGATTTAACTTTACTCGCCTTGCATGCTCCCTGCCTAACACGCTGTTTAAAACCAGACAGCCAATCAATAAGTATGGGGACAATAGTGAAGAAGCTATAAAGACTAATCAAATTACATGAGACTGAATATAAATAAGCAATTTAAAACATAAGAATCCATTTAATCTGGTAGAAAATTCCAGCCCTCCAATGGAATTTTCTAGAATGTTAGAATTGTTTTATATTTTAATTAGTTCAATATTCTCATTTGGGCTCATAAGGCAAGAAAGAAAAGGGATACGGATTTTTTTTTAATAACTGTAAATCTGAGCTGTCATTATTTGCAGATATTATGTTCTCCATAGAAAACTTTCCATTATTTATAAGTTATTAGAATTAATAAAAGAGATTAGTATATTTTCAAGGCATAAAATCAATAGCATTTTGATATACCAGCAAAAATGAAATTAGAAAATGCAGTTTTTAAAAATATCATTTACAATAGCGTCAACAAAATAAGGAATCAAAGAGTAAGTCTAACAAAAGTTGTGTAAAACCCTTTAGGAAAAAGTTATAAAACTGGTGAAAGATATTAAATGAGACCTAAATAAACAAAACAACATATTTTTTTCTGTATAGGAAAATTAACTATCTTAATATTCTAATTTCTCTCCAAACTGTTCTATATATTCAGTAAAAATCCCAGTAAGATGTTTTGTGGAACTTTGCATTCTAATTCTAAAAAGTATAAAGAAGAGCCCAGGACCAAGAATTGTTCAGATTAATATATAGGCAAGTGTGTTCCACCAGAACCAAGATGTAGTATACAGCTTCAGGAATTAAGATTAAATTAAGATTTTCAAAGATGAAAATCACACAAATGGAACATAATGAGAACCCAGAAATGGACCCACATTCAAATCAAACAGGACATATGATAGAGCAGAGGGGTTTTTCATATTTAAAAAAAAAAAGACAAAAGGAAGAAAGGGAGAGAGGGAGGGAGGGAGAGAGGGAGGGAAGAAGGAAGGAAAAGAAAGAAAAAGTGTTCATATACCCAGAAAGGTCACATAGCCAGCTAAGGTAAAGCTACACTTAGACCATTCTCCAGGAGCAAATTGCTCCACTACATGAGTACTCATTTCTGATTATTTTCCCCTTTTCATCGCTTGTAGCTTTGGTATTGCTTCACCCAAAATGTTCTCATGATTTTTTTTTTGTCAGTTTTTTCCCCCATGAGTCAGGCACTTCTTACCAACTGTCATGACCCTTTCTCAACCTTGAGCTACTTCTCTTTTGTTTTAAATATTTTCTAAGTTGCCTAAATTTCCACCATCCTTTTCAAGTTTAATGGGGGAGGAATGGGAAACAGTCCTTAGTATAATAGATAAAAGGTGGTTTGGAAATCCTACTCTCAAATGTGATGCGAATTAACTAGGGAGTGGGGCAGGGAGAGGAGGGAAGTGTCTCAGACAGTGTGAAAATGGCAGTCTAAAATGCTCCAAGGCAGACAGGATAGAACATGCTTGAGAAATGGGAGAAGAGTCCAAGATGACACATTTTTGCAATTAAATAAAAATAACATGCTCAAAGTCACTCATCATCCAAAGATGCAAATCAAAACAACAATGCGATACCATCTCACACCTGTCAGAATGGCAATCCTCAACAAATCAACAAAGGACAGGGCTGGTGAGGATGTGGAGAAAAAAGAACCCTCGTGCACTGCTGGTGGTAATGCAGATTGGTGCAGCCACTGTGGAGAACAGTATGGAGGTTCCCAAAAAAGTTAAAAATGGAACTTCCATTTGATCCAGTAATCCCACTTCTAGGAATATATCCCAAGAAACCAAAAACACCAATCAGAAAGGATATATGCACCCCTATGTTCATAGCAGCACAATTCACCATAGCTAAGATTTGGAAACAGCCTAAGTGCCCATCAGCAGATGAGTGGATTAGAAAACTGCGGTATATGGAATGGAATTCCAAATATTCGACACAATGGAATACTATGCCACTATAAAAAAAGAAGGAACTTTTACCATTTGCAATAGCATGGGTGGAACTGGAGAGCATTATGCTAACCGAAATAAGCCAGTTGGGCAAAGATAAATATCACATGATCTCATTCATAGGTGGGATATAATGAACAACATAATGTGATGAACAAAAATATATCCAAAGACAAATGACAGAGGAGGTGGTGGTGGTGGTGATGGTGGGGTGTTAGAGATTAACCAAAGGACTTGTATGCATGAATATTAGTGTAACCAATAGACACAGACACTGGGGCAGTGGGGGCTTTCCTGGGGTGGGAGTGGCTTGGGGGGAGGAATCAACTGGAGGTGGGGAGGAGACATATGTAAAACTTTAGACAATAAATAAAAGATATAAAAATAACTGGATAAGAAGGCTCATTTGGAATTTCAAATAATGCAGCTTAGTAATGAGTTTGATGTACTTTAAGAGAAAACAGCCCATGGATTGGGGGAGTACAGTACCTCTCAGCCTGAGGGACTTGGGGTAAGCAGGAGCCTGTTTCATATACATAATGTTAGCAGAGACAACGAGGAAACAGCATGATTGAGGAAGAGATCAGGAATGTCCTGGAAGGCCTGCAAATCTTGTTTTTTAGGGTAATGTAAAGCCAAGCTGGAGGATTGTGAATGCTGGGTGTTAGGTTTCCTAGACTGTGAGGCATCTCCTGCAAGTGTGGACAGAGTTAGGTCTTGATCTGTGCTGCGGGCTGGGTCCCTAGGCAGCCTCCATTTGGTGGGTCCTGATACATGAATGTCAGGGGTATCCTTCCAAAATATAGGCAATATAAAAATTAAAGTCCACAGTTGGTATATTCATTTAAATACCAACTAAGACTCATTTATTCAACTAATATTCAGAAAGCATGTGTATTATTAGTACCAACCCTCATACCAGAGAACTGAGCTGTAGTGAAAAGAAACAAATCCTTCCTTCATCAAGGATTTAAGGCTCAAGAGGCAAAGGAATGTTAAGGCAAAGGAAATTTCTCAAGTGTGCTGATTCTGAGCAAAGGTCTAGGTTTATTTCAAACTTGCTGTAAGGGTACTAACTTCAAAAAAAGCCAGTTCAAATCTTCCTTCTGCAGAGTCTTTATTGGAAAAACAAATAAATAAACAATGTCTTGATAAAATTATTAGTCTGAGTGCTAGAAAAAAAAATATGTTAAGGCTTGTTGATCTAGTCCCAAGATTGTTTAAAGGTTTTAAGTTTGTAAAACTATCATTTGTATACCTATTTTGCAGGCTAAGCTATAATTTCATTAGCTAGGGTAGTCAGACATGTTAACAATTGGTAAAGAGAAATTGCTCTAGATGTTATCAAAAAGTAATTGTTTTTCCTCAGTTTTAAGACAGTTTGTTCCATTTTCAATTCCTAAAATTTTTCAGAAAATTGGGAGATAGATAAACTGAAAATTATAATATATATTGCCTATTGTAAGTAAAGATCATTAAAGAGCTTTTTGTGACAAGAACTATTAGAGCAATTCATAAAAGCAAAAATGATAATATAAAATGTTCAATGTCTGCTACATTGAATTAGGATATATACGATCATTTCTTGCCAGATGAATTCCACTGGTTTTCTGTCTTATATCACACCCTATAAATTTTTTTGTGAAGGTTATTTAAGATAATGTAGGTAAAACCACCTGGCACAAAGTAAGCATCCGATAAAATTATAATTAATTATAGTATCATCATCATTTTTTCCAGCCAGCATTGACACACTCTGCCTATTGCACCTTATGTTTGGATCTTAGCTCAAACAGTTAGTAGCTAAAAGATCGGGGAAGATCATTTACTATTTCTCACTTAAATTCTTCATCTATAAAATTGGGATAAAGTAAGAACTACATCACAGAGTTCTGACAGAAGCTAGTGGAAATAATATTAGTAAGTTCCACTGCCATACGATGCAGTTCTCACTAAGTGACATTCCCTTGACCCAGAATATCCAGACCTGGAATTTTGGCCAATTAAGAGGCAGTCCTGTGTTATCAGTGAATAAATGAGCATTTAATTTGTCAGTTTGGTTATAAGTTTTGTTAATGTGAGGCAGTCCTCTAAAGTCTCTAGGTGCTTTTCATCCCTGGAAAAGGTGAGCAAAATTTAGGACAAAATCAGCACATCTTATCAATAGTTATCCATACAAGAAACCCTACATCATGAAATATTTTTTTGATGCAAATTGAGTATAAATACAGAAAAAGAAATGAAAGTTAGAGTACTGAGTTCCATGTTATATGTACAAACGGGGAAAAATGGCTAAAAATTCCTGTAGATGGATTGCAGGGGTTTGAGTCCAACTTGGGGTCCCTTTGGCTGGTCACCATGAGATTAGTTTCTCAGGGAGTCATATCCTCTGTTCATGCTCATCCATATGCCCCATGTATTGAAAATGGCTACAGGCTACAGCCATTCTGAACTACCCGATATTCTCAGATGATTTTGTGATTTCTCATGTCAATGTCTTTGTCCCTCTCACAAAAGTGGCTCTGTTTCCCTTTGCTCTACCTTTCTTCTATGCCGGTATTACTTTTAAGACTCAGCTCAACTGTCATTTCCTCTGGAAAGACTTCCTTCACTCATCCCATCAATACCGTTTCTCTGTGTTTTTTGTTTTTGTTTTTTGTTGTGTTTTTTTTGACTCTGCCTTGACTTTCACAGTATCTTTTGATTCTCTATTTCCCCCAAAGCACAAAATGTAGGCATTGTGTTTTTTACTTGTCCCTGCCAACATTTTTTTTTTAACCTCAAGCCTACTCCATAGTAAGTTGTCACTAATACTTTACTTGACACTGAGAAGTCATAAATAGAGATAAAAATAAGATTAAGTTTCTAATAAAGATAAACATAAGCAGCTTTATCTTTAATTGGTGAGTAGAAGGTAAGTCTGGGGATCTCCTAGTATGTTATTCTTAGCAAGTTTTCTGTTATTTGCCTCAGTAGGGGGCACATGTTTTCTTCATCTTTAAAAGAGGAATACTTATTACTATTCATGGTGATAGTAAGATTTGAGAAAGATAACATGAATGTGCATAGCATAGTACTTGGACTAAAGTAAGTAATCAATAGATGTTGCTAGTCTAACCCAATTATCAACAATCTTTTCATGAAAAATACAACTTATATACAATAACTAGTGGCTGACCAAGACCTTAGTGAATATATTATAGAAAAAAATTATTTATATCTCACTCCCCACTACAAACCACAGAAAACCTCCAATATAAATCCTCTTTTTGGCCATACTACTACTGGAGGTCTCTTTGATACTCAGGAATGAATGGCTAGATTATATGTTAGGAGTAGAATGGCTAGATTATATGATAGATTAATACTTCAGTTTTTAGAAAACTGACAACAGTTTTATAAAGTGGTTTTATTAGTTTACATTCCCGTAAAGTGATAATGAGACTTCTAGTTCTTCTACAGTTTTGTCAACTTTTGGAATCTTCAGTCTTTAGTCATTTTATTTCTTTTTTTAAAATATATTTTTATTGATTTCAGAGAAAGGAAGAGAGAGGGAGAGAGACAGAAACATCCATGATGAGAGAGAATCCATTGATTCCCTGCCTCCTGCAGCCATTTTATTTCTTAATTTTAATAATGGTCTTATATTCACAGTACAAAAAGAACTACTTAAACTAATGAGCAAAACAAATGTCAACTGTAATTGAAAGACTTTAAGTTCAAGTGGAAAAACTATTTTAAAAATAAGAAAGAAAAGAATGAACACAAATTTTGAATAAGCACTTAATTGAAAGGGAAGGCTAATTTATATACTGAGAGTAAGAGCAGGAAGATGTTAAGGAGAAAAGTTAACCTTTAAAATGAATCATGAAAGAAATGATCTGAGTTTGTGACCAGAAATACACAGAAAGATATCAAAGCAACACTGGGAGCCCAGTTTGAGATATTATCCAACAGGGTTGCATAATTTTTCCAGCACTGTTCAGTTTCTTGGGAATAGCTAGAGAGAATCAAGGTCCAAGTGAGAGCTAATAATCAGTAAGGGGTATCAGGGTGGGATAACTGCTGAAACAAATGATCCCCAAATTCCAATGGCTTACTGCCAAAGAAGGGTTTAACATTGAAATGTAGGCAGTGAGTGGTATATGCTCCACATAGTCACTCAGGCATGCAGGATCATTTTATCTCATCTCTCTGTAAGCCTGTAAATGTTCTTAAATTTCCTCCATTCATCCAGTGGATGCAGGAAAATTGCTAGAGTTAGACATGGGTTGCTTTCATGGACTAGGCCCAGAAGTGCTACTTATCACTTCTATTCACACTTCAGTAGCCAGAAATTAGTCATTGGTTTTATCTAGTGGCTGGGAAAAGGATAAAGAAATCATCTTTTTTTGAAGATGAGGATAATGAAGATACTGGTGACCACTTTCAGTCTCTGACACAGGAGGCAAAAGTCAGATACTACAGTATGTTTCAGTATAGGATCAAAAACAGAGACATGGGAATTTTTCAAGTTTAGTCTATATAGTAAAACAATGTATTATGCACCCTCATTTTTTTTTTTCTCCTCCTGAAAGCTGGTTCATACCTCTACCTCTCTAATATCCTCAATGCTTAATGCCCAGTCTCCTTTTTTACCTCATTCCTGTTATCATTCTTAGTTGGCCATTAGACTTCATGTTCTTCCATCAACTCTCAGCTCTGTGTTGAGAATTCACCATTGTGAATTTGTTTCCTCTCCAGATATCTATTCCAGCGGTTTATGGCCTGATTTACACTTGTGCTAGGTAATTGGTTCCCCTGGCTTTTTTCTTTGCCATTTCAAAATCCTATTTATTCTTCAAAGCTCAGTTTAATTCAAATGACACTTCCTATGAGCTTTTCCATAACCAAATATCTAGGCCCCTGACATGCTTTTAGATTCTATATCTTCCATTTACTTACTTTAATCTTGGATTGGGAACTCAAGAACTTTGAGGATTTTTTCCTGCCATATGGAAGTAATGGTTGTCTTACAGAATAGTGGTAAATGTTCAACCTGGATATAAAGTACAAAGTATCTAGGGCACATGTGTCAAACACAAGGCCCGCGGGCCAAATCCAGCCCGCCAGGCCTTGCAATGTGGCCCGCACCGCGCTGTCATCACTGCACTCCGCTGTCAGTTTATGACATTGTCAGTTTATGACTGTTCAGTAAACCATTCGGCCCGCGATTTAGGCTGGATTTTAGATTTTGGCCCCTTCTCTGATTGAGTTCGACACCCCTAATCTAGGGTATAATAGAAACTTAAAAATCCTGATGATAATTTCCATTCTTATCAGAGCTACTTTGGCATTTTTATTTTATCAGTCTTTCACAAATTACCAAATTTTCCCATGTGTTATTGGTGTCTGTACACTTGTTTACTTCTTGTCATTGGATTTGTGATTATGAGCAGATATTCTTTTTTTAAGCAAGCACACACGTACATGTGTGTGTGCACGTGTGTGTGTGTGTGTGTGTGTGTGTGTGTGTGTGAATGAATCTTTGTTAGTACTGAGCACATTTACTAATGGCATAAATCCAATAAGTATGTGGTAAAATGATTTAAGCTAATGTGTTAAGTACAAGAAATAGAGACTTTTAACAAGAGAGAATCCTATATAAGCTAGCACAAATTATATCTCAGTAAACACAATAGTACTATATGAACTGTAGCATTTTACACAAATGGAAGGGATTACAATAAAGTCGAAGAACATTGAAGTTGAATTGTTTTGTGTGTGTTCTCTAGTTACTATTAATAATACAGTTCACAACTCCCGCCTTTCACTGTTTTTCTTCCCTGAGGATATGAGGCAGAATGATTCCCTTTTGAGAGCAATTAAAATGGTTCACCATTTTCTACCAATTGTATTGCTTGATAGAGCTGAGCACAAGCCTCTGACAGCTCCTCTTTCCTAGATACTGCAGGAAAGCCTCAAGGGCATCTGGTTGAAGCAAAGAAAGAGAGGCTTAGTATTTGACCAATATGTATATCAACTGGAGAGAAACATAGATTCAAAAATTGCCCTGGCTGGTTTGGCTCAGTGGATAGAGCATCAGCCTGTGAACTGAAGGGTCCTGGGTTTGATTCCAGTCAAGGGCATGTAACTTGGTTGCAGGCACATCTCCAGTGGGGTAGGAGGGGGGGGTGTGCAGGAGGCAGCTGATCAATGTTTCTCTCTCATTGATATTTCTAACTCTCTATCTCTTTCCCTTTCTCTCTGTAAAAAATCAATAAAATTAAAATTTTTTTTAAAGATTCAAAAATTGAAGATATACAGCAAGTGGACTGGTCTTTAACACAATTTTTGTATTTCATATACACAGATTTTTTTCCCCCATCACATGCCACTGACAGAAACTCTTTCATTATATGTAATGTTCATCTTTGTATTAGTATGAAGATCTTGCTTCTAAAATCACTCTTCAGGAAGTTGATTTACATCTTTAAAGTTCCTGTTCCTTATGTGTTTCTAAGAAACTAAAAGTTACCAAGTTAGTATGTGGAATTAAGAACTGAGGCTAAAATAAAAATAAAGACAATTAAAACTGTGTCATGCCCTCAATTTGTTGAAATCCTGAAGTGATTTCTTTTTTAAAGAGTTCATGCTATGGCCCTATTTGAAAATATTTCTATCATCACCATTTTATTCTGAAGAGCATAGTTTAATGTCAGTTTAGACATGGAATCTAGGTTGCTTCTGATTATATAAAGATTGAAGAGACAGGGCCTTTTCAGGTTTAAGCAATATCTGCCTACTCATGGGACCTCTGTAGTTAAAATATGAGAGTATCAAAAATATTTTTAATTAAGTTAAAATAGATTCTGATACTAAGCAATAAGATATATAGGGCAAAATGTGTCTGAAAGTACTCACTACAGTTCATATAGAAGTTTTATATTTACTGGGATATATTTTGTGCTTGCTTATGCAGGATTCTTGTTAAAAGTATCTGTGTTTCTTGTACTTACCACATTAACTTAAATATTTTCACCATCTACTTTTTTTTTATGACTCTCAGCATACATCTATTGGATCTGTGCCATGAGTATGCTCCATACTAGTAATAATTCACACATACACACATACACACACACACACACACACACACACATACACACACATGCATGCACTCATGTGCTTGCTTTAAAAAGAACATCTACTTATAATTGCAAATCCAATGATGAGGAGAGCATAAGTGCACAGATACCAATAATACATGAGAAAATTTGACAATGTGTGAAAGGACTGATAAAAGAAAAATGGCCTTTCATTACTTCAGTAACAACCATGATATATATTAAGCTCTACAATGTGAGGCACAGTATGAGTTGCTTTATAGATTATACTTATTGGCTAGATAGCTACCTTCCTCCCTCATCCCCTTCATCATGCACCAGAAACATACATCCATAGGAAAAATTCTGTAACCAGTTATCTTGGGGAAAGATATGATCAGATAAATCTACCCCCCACTATTCTTTATCATGCCCCATGCTTTAAGGCTCTCAGCTCAGCTTCCCTTTTAGTTACTCAGTCACTCCCATCCAAACATCCATCCAAATCTGTTGAATAGTGTGTATTGACTTACTGTGACTTAGGCACTTCTTAAGGGATGCAAAACAGATTACCATAATACTTTAGTAGGAGAGACAGTAATCAAGTAATTACTAAATACCTAAATAGTAATATACTAAAATAAGAGCTATGCTAGAAAGAAATCATGTAATATGAGAGAGAATAACAGTAAGTCTAATTTAGCCTAAAGGCTTAGAAAAAAAGTTAAAGAAATAGTGTTTAAATGGGCATCTAAGACTGATTGGGAATTACTCAGATGAGAAATAGAAGTTGGGAGAGTATTCCAGGAAGAAACACTAAAATTTAATAAGTGTCTAAGCATTGGAATAACTGAGATAGAATTAGGCAATAAGAATCACCACTCTGATACAGAGCCATGTCCATGAATATAGATTAGAAATAAGTGCCAAAATTATGCCATAGAACTGGTCCAATGAGAATCAAGCTGTAGAAGGGGTAGCTTGCACTCCCTACCCTATAAGCACTGAACGCTGAGTCCTGTCACTGACTACCACAGCTGCTAGTCCAAGGTTTTGATCATCTTTCCCTTGACACTGTGGCTGGAGAAAATGTCTCACAAAATTCAATTCATTGTGTCACCAGTTCTCCATTCAAAGTCTGTGTCCGGTACATCAGATTGATGGATAGTCTTATTCACATGATCTAACTAGCAGCAAATGTGAGAAAGCAGGATTTAAATATCTATTGTGGGATGAGGACTATGTCTCTGAATTTCCTCAACCAAATAAAGGTTTATATCCTGGAAAGTTGAAAACAATGTCAGATTTTGACTACATTTTGTCATACAGTAGCACAGAGATGCCAGAATTTTAGTCTGTAATGTAAAGGAGAAATCTGAACGAGGCACCTAAATTTAGAATGTGTTAATTGACTCTGTGGTTATGGATAATAACATAAAAATATAGACAGAAAGGGAAAGAGACCTTAGGTCTAGCCACTGAGGGATTTCAACATATAATAGAAAGTGATAGAAGGATGAGTTTGTGGGAACCCTTAACACAACCCGCGTGATTAGGGCCCACTCAGGGTCCGGTTTCTGGAAGGGGCCGCACACTAAAATGAAGACAGAGACTAGAAGAGTTAATTTGGGACAAATGGGGGGCCAGGCGGGAGTCAACCTCTAGATTACCACTAGGCTCTGGCCTTGCTATCCCTTTTATTGAGGCTATGGGATACACCCATTACCCTTCAGCAGCTTTGAGAATCACCCATAGCCCTTTGGCAGGTAATAAGCGGATTATCATATCAGTAAGGATTTACTTGATTATAAGATGGGGAAGTTGCCTTAGTTACCATTGTCTCAATTAGATAGGGAGTGGTTGGCTCTGACCTTTCAGAGCTTCAAGGTTGACCAGCCTCTTTCTATTAGTGAGACAATGATTGGTTTCCAGCAGAGTTGGCAAGGTAGACACAGAAGTAAAGAGGAAAACTAGAAGAATGTTGTGTCACAGAAGGCAATGGGGGTCTTTCAAGACAGAAGGAGAATTTAATTGAGTTAAATGATGTTGAAAAGATAAAGTGTCAAAAATGTACAGATAGTGTTTATAAAAATATGTTTACTTTAATAAGAGCTGTTTCCAGACAGTGATGATGTAGAGTTGGGGAAAGAAATTATAATGGATTGGGAGGTGAGTGAGAAGAAAAGAGATACTTATAACTATTTTGAACAGTTTAATGATGAAGGAGTTTAATGATGAAGGAAAGAAGTACAGTTTTATCGACTGTCACATTTTGTCTCCATTAATAACATGTGTCCTATGTACTTCATAATAATGTGTAGCCCAGAACATTGCTTGTTTGCTTGTTTTCTTTCCTTTTTTTTTTTTTTTTTAAGTACTGGCTTCTCTCACTAGGAATTTTTTTAGGGACGTGTCCTACATTCATTTTTTTCATACTTTTATGGCCTAAGGGCTTAAAACAATTATTTTGTGAATCAGTGTTTTCAAGTATAATTTATACAGGAACCTTGAAAATTAAGTATTACAAAAATTGAACTTATTAAGTTTATGCAATGTTTTCATGGTTATCCTGCTATGAGTGTAAGTCAAGATTTAAATCCATCATGCTACACTAACTCCTATAATTTTTCACTTGTATGTATAAATTGCATCATTCTCATGGTCATTATGCTATATTTTTAGACATCACATTTTCATCTGAGGGAGCAAAAAAAAAAAAAAATAGATGCTAAGAACAAATGATATATAACAGTTGAGTCTGTTATATTTTTTTTAAGGAATCATTGATTTTTTTTTAAAGGCCCAGTGGCTTCCTTTTAATGAAGGTTATATCACATAACCACCAGAAATATAATGGAGCCTGTGACATCAACATTGTTTAACAGAGTATATTGTTGTTCTGAATGAAATTGAGGAAATTTTAACAGAGAAGGAGAGAACCAATACTGGGCAAGTGACTAGCAGCATCTATCTCTGCACATAATCAAATAATAAAAAAAAAACCACCCATATATATTGAAAATTAACATTGTGAAGTCTCCATATTGAAGATATGAATATAACACAACAATTTTCTGCATCAATAGAGCATATCACCATTCTCCACCCGCGCCCCCCCCCCCCCCCAGTTGAATGCCACTTGAAGTTAGGTTGACATATTATAATTCTTAAAATTTCACTTGTTTGTTGACACTGGTCAGAGGATTGGTCCCAAAGGTTCCCAAAGGCCTAACAGTGAGTTCCTCTTCTCTCACAAGATATGCCTCCTGCTCTGCAGGAACCGCCTCCCCCATCCCACCCCCACTCCCCTACCCTCCGCCCCAGCTACAGCTAGTTCCCTTATTTGCTGGGCCAGCTGCACTCTGCCTCAGTCTACTACTTCAGTTCCCTGCCAGCCTGTGTAATTATTCTCCTGGAACCAAGGGGCGACTCATCCTCTCATTACTATAAAACCTGCCTCCCACAGCCCCTGCTTGGTCACTTCCCTGCCAAGAGGTCACTTCCCTCTTGAATTAGTAAGTAACAAAAGAAAAGAAAAATTGTTGTGTCCTCCCATGGCAAGTAATGTCCTCTCCTGGGCTGTAAGTATATGTGGCTAATAATCTGCTGTCAGTTTCATCTGTTCAGTGTTGGGTGTCCTATGTTTGAAAATCTGTTAGATTAAGAGATCCCTTCCTCACCAACAGAGTGAATAGGAAGTGATCTGAAGAGTTATCAATAGAAAATTGCTAAAATTTGACAGTTTTAAATCTCACTCCATTTTTTTGTATATGTGTGTTCATGTGTATATCTTGCTGTCTCTCTGTAGCCTCTTCCCAATGTTATGAAGTAATTGAACGTACTTGAGAAACCTTAAATATTGTACCTACCACTGTAAAAAGTTAACTCAGGCCTCATGGGAGATTTGGGAGTCTTATGAAGACATATGAGGTTATTGTAAAGTTGTTACTCTAGTATGTGTTTGAACACCTGCATACCAGAATTTAGGAAGTATTCATAAATTACATTATTTTCCTGACCTGAAAAATAATTGAGAGACGGTGTCTCTCTCAGGAAACAACAAAGGGAAGCAGTTAGAGGTTTATAATGTAATGGAAACAATAAACACCTGTCATATTCCAATTTGAGGGCCTGAATGCCACCCCAATCTGAAACATCTCACATAAAGTTATATAAATATAGTTATAATCCTATATAATAAAAACCTAATAAGCTGTATCCAGTTGGCCTTTCAACCAATCAAAGCATAATATGCTAATGACATGCTAAAGCCACTCGGCCGCTCTCTATGATGTGCACTAAATACCAGGGGGACAGACAGTTGACCAGTCAACCAGTGGCTAAGATGTGCACTGACCACCAGGGGACTGATGCTCCGACTGGTAGGTTAGCTTGCTGCTGAGGTCCCACAGATCGGTACTGAGATGGACCAGACATGCCCTGGAGCCCTCCTGTGGTCCCTCCCCATCTGGCCAACCTCCTGCATCCCTCCTTGGCCCCAATTTTGCACTGGTGTGGTTCTTTGGCCTGGCCTGCACTCTCTTCCAATCTGGGACCCTTCGGGGGATATCAGAGAGCCAGTTACAGCCCACTCCTGCAGGCCAGGCCAAGGGACCCCACTGGTGGACAAATTCATGCATCGGGCCTCTAGTATATGTATAGTCTTGATATGTATTCTTCCAAAATTCCAAGGAGAAATTTTCTTGTTCAAAAGTTGTCTTAAGTTCCTTTTGAATGATTCATTTAGAGAATGTGAAGAGACAAGCTGTTTATCATCCTGAATGATCTAAAAGAGTTTGGGTTGAACATCAACATTTCTGCCTTTGGGGAGTTGATTAAAAGCGATCTAAATACTTTACTTTGAAGCATCCTGCAGTCTTGCCTATGGACTTTGACTTCGGGCAAACTTTTAGTTTCTGTTTTCTTTTCCAAAGGATATGTGCCAGTTCAAATATCTAGATAACTCAAGAGTGCAAAATAAACCTACCTTCAACAAAGAACAGAAAGCCATATTCCTGACATTTTGAACACTGAGAAGCATTTTCTTGAATTAATAATTAACAAAAGAAAAATTCTCTAAATTGTTTTTTCTTATCCTGAGATTTCTCTCCCATTTTATTTATTATAAAAGAATAAAAACAACTTAGCCTGATATCTTGAGGAACCAATTTCTAAAAGAGCTCTGCCTCATAACTATAGTTCATTGTGTTTGTATTTTAAAAAATCAACTAAACAAACATTTATTGTACATCCTGCCAGTACTGGACTAAGGATAGGAGATACAAAACACATCTCTGATCTGACCTTGCTAACTATAAAGGGCTCCAGCTAAACAATACCTGTTCCCCAAGACAAATGGTTTAAAGATGTGGTACATTGTGGTGATTATCGGAGGGAAAGGGGGCTAGGGGAAGTAGGAGCGGGTAAAGGAGGGGTAAATGGTGATGGAAGGAGACTTGACTTGGGTTCGATGAACACAGAATACAATATGCAGATGGTGTATTATAGAACACTACACCTGAAATCTATATAATTTTATTAATGTCACCCCAATAAATTCAATTCAAAAATAAAATTAAGGTGAACATCAATGATTCATATTTTAGATAGAAAAATAATTATAGAACAGTAAACCAGCAATAACTTGATCAAAGTTGCTGTAAGAATGTTTAAATCATTAAATATATAAGTACAGTGACAATTTTTAAGAAGTAAAATCCATGGGAAGAACTTGGCAGACCATTAGCAATCCTGTATTTTACAAAATAGGGAAAGAAAATGATGTGCATAAAAAGCAAAACTGTCTGGTGGCTGAAACTGGTTTGGCTCAGAGGGTAGAACATTGGTCTGTGGACTGAAAGGTCCCAGGTTTGATTCTGGTCAAGGGCATGTATCTTGGTTGCGGGCACATACCCGGTAGCGGGTGTGCAAGTGGCAGCTGGTCAATGTTTCTCTTTCATTGATGTTTCTAGCTCTCTGTCCCTCTCCCTTCCTCTCTGTAAAAAATCAATAATATATATATATATATTAAAAAAAAAAAAAAAAAAGGAAAACTGTCATTGATTAATTAGCATTTTTTACATCCTTATTGTTTCAGGACTTCTGCTAAGAGCTTTGTAACTATTATCTAATTTATCACCAAACCACTCTGAGGTAGATATCACTATTATTCCCATTTCACAAATGGGAATCTCAGGCTCAAAGATATTAAATAACCTTCACAAGGCTATGGAACTAGTAACCAAAGAAATTGGCATTTGAGCCATGCTCTTAAAGATGTTTGGATCAGTTTTGACAAATTCTATTAACATGTAGAGTATTTCTTAGGGTTATATTCAGATTAGAGGCCCAGTGCACAAAATTCATTCATAGGGCGGTCCCTAGGCCTGGCTGGTGATCTAAGGGCAGGTCCCAGCTGACCTCTGGGCTTTGGGTAGCACCTGGACCACTGCCCCCCCCCCCTCACACACGCCCTCTTCTGCCTGAGTCATTGGACCCCCACCTGGCTCCCTCAGCACTTAGGAGCAGGACGGCAACCGCCCTCCTCCCCCACCACCACCACCTCTGGTCACCATCATCTGCAGGGCGATTGGTGGGACAAAAGGGCCCCACTCAAGCCTGCTTTGGCCTGGCACTGCCCGCTCACCTGCTCCACCGTCCTGCCGTGGTCTCACTCCTGTCGTGGCCTTCACTACTGCCCACTGCCAGCACCACATTGCCAACCCCAGCTATGTCTCATGCCACCCCCTGGTGGTCAGTGCATGTCATAGTGAGTGGTCACACTCCTGGTCAAGGAGACAGTTTGCATATTAGGCTTTGACTATATAAGTTACCTATAACTGAAAAATTCTAAAACCCAAGTAAGATAGAAATTTATGTTCTCATGTAAAAAACTCAAGTGCCAGATGGTCTAGAGTTGGTACAGCAGCTCTAAGAGAGTACCAAAGACCTAGCTCATAACTTCTCTCTAATTAGCATCTCTTCACAACTCTCATCCTTGAAATTACTTCAGGTCCATTTAGGTGAGTCGGCTTCTCTTTAACAGCTTTCATGAAGTTCTGGACAATGGCCACTGATAACTGTTACCACAAATGTGGTCACTAACCCTAACTTTAAAGGAGGATAGGCAATGCAGTCTTTCATTCTAGGTGCCAGTGTGCCCAGCTCAAAAAGCAGAGTACTGTTACCAAGGAAGAAAGTGAGAATGGATCTTGGGAAAGGAATATAATTATCTCTGCTAAAAATATCTGCAAATTTTGCAACCTCACCATGCTATATATTACATCCCCAGAATGCAGACTGCATTTTAAAAAATTTATATCTTATCAAAAATCTGACATTAAAGTTCCTCTTTGAAGTATTTATATGCAGTAAAACCTTAAATAATGGGAAAAAATCAAATGGGAGGTCATGCTTAATTTAATTCTTGGTTTTAGGATTTACCAACAACCATTTTTGTGTCAGCCCTTAAAAATATAGCATTGATTATTGCTTCAGTATATAGATTCTAGTGAACATGATCAATATCACTCATGGAGTTCTCTGAAGTGCTGATGGCAGTCACTTTAGTTATCATTGATTCATATACATTGCTCTGGATTTGTTTGATAAACAGCTTTTTAAAAAGTACTGCTTGAAGCAGAACTAGATGCTCAGAAGAGATTAAAAGAAAATAAAGCATTTTCTGTCATTGCAAGGGACTTAAAGTCTAGAAAATTATACATTTTTAATTATGATCTCAAATTACAAGAGTTGTAAGTATAGTAGGAATAATATTTGCCCTGATATTTTGAAAGTAAGTTTTTTAACAAGATGCTCTAATGCCTCTGCTTACTTTGTGTGTATTTCCTTAAAAAATAACATTCTATGTAATTGTAACAAAACCATTAAAATCAGAATATTATATATTGTAATATTATCAAAGAATCCTTATATCCCATTATAGTTTCATAAATTATACCAATACTGTCTTTACTATCAACATAATCCAGCTCAGAATTATATTTTTGATGCAGTTTTCATGCTGCTCTTCTTCAACCTTTCCAGTTTTCCCGTGATTTTAAGGAGCTTGATAATTTTGACAATAACAGGCCACTCATTCTGTAGCACTTTCATCATCTTGGGTTCATCATTTCCTCATAATTAGATTCAAGTAATTTGATTATTGCTGGCAGGCTGGAACATAAGAGCAGTGATGCTGAGTGACTCCTATCAAGTGGCACATAGGTTTGATTTGAACCATTACTGGTGTGTTCTTTAATTTCTTGATTAGGGTAGTATTTGCCACACTTCTTTACTGTAAAGTTATATTTTTTCCCTGTGTAATTAGTAAATATTTTGGGAGGAGATATCTTATATATATCTTAATATGCCTCATGAAAGTTTCAGTGTATGAATCATGTATGTCTATATGAATATAGACTCATAGAGTTCTATTTAATTAAATGGGTTCCCATCCAGTACAATCATTTTTTTTTATTCTGTTGTTCACGTTGTCCCAAATTTGGTCAATGAGAGCCCATTTTAACTGGCCTCTGTATCCTTTTGACATAACTCCATCATTCCTTAGACATTTCTTTCTTTTTTGTTGTTAATCCTCACACAGGGACATTTTATCCATTTATTTTTAGACAGAATGGAAGAGAGGGAAAAGGGGTGGAGAGAAACATCAATGTGAGAGAGAGCCATCAATTGGTTGCCTCCCCCATGTACCCTGACCAGGGCCAGGAAATGAACCTGGAACCCATGTACTTGCCCTTGGCCTGGAATCCACCTATTGTAAGTCTCCTCTATTCTTTCAGCGGGATAGAAAGGATCTCTAAATGTGTTTTCTATGTTTGGTCTCCATGCAGCACCCCATTAAAAGCCTTGTCTGACTTTAAAATGGTAGGAAAACTTATAAAACAACATTTTGCTTATCTTAATCACTTCCTTTGGCCTTTACTATAATCAAGGCAAATTCTGGAAATACTCAAGGATTCTTTTAGAAATATAAGCACTCTTCAGCACAACACAGATTGCTCGAACTGCAATCTAATTTAATATTGTATCTAGTCATACATATCATTTCATAATATTTTATATAGTTAATAGGCTCATTCTTTCATACAAAGGCTAAATTGCAAAATAGCTCATTCTTTCTAATACAAACCTGATATTTTAGAAATGAATTCACTGTACAAGCTAAATCATAACAAACATTTGGAGCCATAACTTTTTTTTTTTTTTTTTACCACTAAGCAGTTGAAGTACAGTGATATATACCTATGTAGATTTCATATCACATTAATTTAAAAAATATTTATCATGTGCCTTCTTTATGTTCACCAAAAAAAAAATATGTAGTCTGACTGTAAGGAAGTTGCTCATACTTTTTTTCAGAGAGAAAAATAGAGAAAGAAAGAAAGACAGAAAGAAAGGAAGAAAATAATTCAATACTGCCAGTACAAGCATAAAGATGAGAGAGAGAGACTACTGTGGAGCACAGAGAAGGGGCGGATAGGCCAGTCTACAGGTTTTAGAAAAGGGTTTGTGTAGGAGGTGAGGTTTGAGGTGCAAAGCTTATTTCCACTGGTTATCTCAACTGCTCTTAGATGGGACCAGGATGAACTTCATCATGGGAATTTCTATGTGAAGCTCATTTGCTGCTTCGGCTCTAATGCAGGGTACAGCAAATGAGCTTAGGTGTATTTGTTAGTAGTAACAATCTCTATGCCTTCTTAAATAGGTGTGAGTAGGCAGGCTTTGAAGCATGACATCATTCCTTCTTCCACACCTCATCTAATAGACATTAATGGTTTTGTTTTTGTTTTTGTACATTTTAATGCCTTCTTGTTGGAAATATTTAAGAAGTAGCCTGCCATGGGGCAAGGTATACAAGAGTCAAAGCTAGATAATCAAGGTATTGAGAACTGGATCCACCACTTGTTAGTAATATGTTGGGCAATTCAGTTTTTATAGTTACTTTGTTTGTAAAATTGGTGAGAACCTATTACCCAGATTCTTATGTTTGATGAATTAAGCAATGTAAGATCATATCTTTGTTATGGCTAATATAGTATTCCATAGACGTGAAAACATTCAGATGATAAGATGTATCCTTTCATCACTTTCAAATAATGGATTTGGACCTCCCCACCCCACAAGATGACAAAGCTGATAGGTACTAGTGATAATACAATATGTACTTCCTGGCAAATAGTAAATGGCCCGTCTGTGTAAGTTTTATCTACAAAAGTAGTGCAAATCTACTAGTATGCTTCAAATATAAAATGAGTGTGAGAAATTGACCAATATAGGTAAATCAATTAACATTTCTGAGTTTGAAAAATATGTCAATCATTTCACAGTTTAAGAAAGAGATAAACACATTTTTGGTTGTTGACAAATTCTCATGGAACATGATTAATAGATGGAGTAGATGCATAAGTGGATCATTATGTCCTCTTCATGAATAGACTAATTTTTCATTATGATATTTTCCTATTTATTCCCATTAATATTTCTCATTCTGATATTAATATAGCCACTCTGGCTTTCTCTTGATTAATGTTTTCATGGTATATATTTTTTATCCTTGTATATTTATTCTAAGTCTATCTTTATATTTGAAATTTGGTTCTTATAAATGGCATGCAATTGCTTCTCTTTTTTAATCAAATTTGAAAATCTCTGACTCAGTCTCCTTTAATTGAGATGTTTAGAACATTAATAATTAATATAATTATCATTATGTTAGATTTAAATTGACCAACTTTCTATTTGTTTCCTACTTGACTGCCTGTTTTTTGTTTGTTTGTTTTTTTTTGCTTTTTTTCCTCTTCTTATCTCAGAATAATCAGGCAATTTTTAAGTTTTCATTTTATCTCTACTATTAGTTCTTTAACTATAACTTTTGTTTCTTTTCTTTAGAAACTGTCATATGAATTATGATAAATATTTTTAATAATATAAAAATCAAAGAAAGTATTTGGTAGTATACTGTTATAAGGTTCTTATATGTTGAGTAGAAAAATATTATATAAAGGCTGATTATGATAAAGATAGGTATTATAAGCCTTAGAGCTACCATTAAGAAAGAGCATTGCATGTACTATTTTAGTCATAGAGCTTATTTAGTGTACTCCTGTTTAGCCATTCTGAAGCCAGCACTGTTGTGCTGTCCCACTAATGAAAATTATGTTACTTTATTTTGTTTTCCTTTATTGCTGCTATGGGCTGAATTATCCTACAACATTTACATGTTGAAGCCCTAACCACCAATGTTATGGAATTTGAAGATAGGCCTTTGGAGACATACCTTTGGGAGGTAATTAAGGTTAGATGAGGTCATGATAGTGAGACCCTCATGACGGAATTTACCCTTATAAGAAGAGGGAGATCTCTCTCTCTCTCTCTCTCTCTCTCTCTCTCTCTCTCTCTCTCTCTCACACACACACACACACACACACACTCTCACACACACACAATACAAGGAAGAGATCATGTGAGCACACAGTAAGATGGAAGTTATCTACAAGCTAAGAAAAGAGTCCCAGGAATTAAAGCTACTTTGCCAACACCTTGATCTTGGACTTCCCAGCCTCCAGAATCATGGAAAATAAATGTCTGTTTTTCAAGTCACCCAGTCTATAGTATTTTTTAATGGCAGCCCAAGAAGACTAATACTGGTAGGTGTTAACAGAAGTTTCCTTAAATGGATATAATTGGACTTTCCAAGAAATCTCTTCATGTTACAATAAGATTGGATATAGATAAATTTAAGGACCCTCCTATGTAATCCAGCAGAACCAATAGAGAATAGTGTTAAGAATGATAATACTGGTAATTTTGACAATGACAAAATATTTACAAAGTATTAAAATGAGAAAGGAAGCAATGTAAGGTCATATCCCACTGGTTATCCTATTCCCACTGGTGTAAACCAGTAGTGTTCAAATTTAGGGGTATGAAAGTAAACGTGGCTATAGGAATTGCATGTACAATTTGCCCTGAAACCCTGTGTCTGAGAGAATGTAGAAAGTCCAATATTGGAACTTCATTTTGATACTTTAGAAGGGCAGCATTTTACATTTTACATTTTTATTTATGTTGCCTACAGTATTCTACATATTTTATCCACTCATTAGTATTTGTTGATTCTGTTTTATTTTATTTATTTTGATTATGCACCCATTTCCCCTTCTAACCTTTTTAAAAGGCAAATCATTTCATTTAATACAGTGAATTATAATAGCAGAACCATGGAACAATAAAATGAGCACAAACTTAAGAGACCTTGAGTCTCTTAATATTCTCTTCCAAGGTAGAGAATATTAACAAGTTATTTTACCTCTTTGGAGCCCAATTTCATCCGAATTGAACCTGGAACCCCTCAGTCCACAGGATAACAAGGTTGGTCAAGGTGATCCTATAAAGTTGATTCATTCATTAAAACAACATCATTTTTAAAGCACCTAATATATTACAGGCACCGAAGTAGGCACTGTATATTTGTCCCTGCCTTCATGAAACTAGCTCTATTTAATTATTTTTTTTCCATTCCATTGCCTCATCAGAAATCTCATTCCCTTGCAATGTAATGTCTGCTGGCATAAAAGAGCCATGGTGAATAGCATACAGTAGGTTGATCCTTCAACATCTATCTCAATTACCATCTATTATTACAGAGGCAGGAAGCTGAAAACCACATTTTCCAGATTCCCTTGAAGCTGAGCTTCTGCATATGTTTATGTTTCACCAATCAGATGCACACGCATGAAACATGCATTTATGTTGGGTTAAGTGAAGAGAAAAGCCAGGGTGAGGCATTTGTCTGGCTGGTGTGGATCACGGAAAGCAGCATGGTGTGAAATCAGGGAGCAGCAGCCGCTCCTCGGTGTAGCAAGTGAATTCCTAATCTTGACGGGAGTACCAGTGCTGCACTTCGACATGCAGTTCTGGGGGGCAGCTTTAGGAGTCGGTTTTGCCTAACATCTGTCATTTCATTTCTTCCCCAAACTCTGTAAGTCATTTAACACACACCAGTACATTTCTTTCTACTTTAGTACTCCACAACCAAATGCTGACCGACAGAATTGATGAACTAGAGGGAATGCCTGAGAAGCATTATGAAAATCAGCTAAGTCAGGCATTTCCCAGACTGATCAGAAAATGTTAGTGATCTGAGAGATGTTTAAATAAGGGTTTCAGTAAAATAGAATTCTTTTCAGTAGGACTTCTAAAAAACAACAACACTCTAAATAGTTAATTTGTGTGGTAAATCACACGGCGCAGCATTTCCCAATGCATCTGATCAGGAAACTAATTACTCATTTCAGGGGAAATCTTATTATCAGCTTGAGAAACCCAGACAGACTATGTGAAACAGGGGTTGGAAAAGGGAAACTAGAAGTCTGAGCCAACAAACAGCCCTTGCTTTTATTCCAAGTCTGTTTGTTCCAATCCATCTGGTTAGACTTCTTGTTTCCATATACCTTGTTGTCATGCTGTCGTAGTCAGTTTTCTGGACAGGGCCATCAATAACCAACCAGTATAAAAAGTTTATAATCCTATATTATAAGCCAGTGACATCAGTTATTTGGACAAAGTAATTTCATTTCAGTTTGGATAGAGTAATGAAATCCAGATGTAAGAGAAAGCCCTATTTACTTAATGATCCCAAAGATATCAAAATGAAAACAATAATATAAATATCTGTCATTTCCCAGTGTTTGTGTGGCTCTAAATGAATTCAATGGGTACGACCTTCACAAGAGTAATAAGAAAGAACTCTGAGTATTTTTGTGGTGAGAAGGTATTTAAATACCATAGCATCCTAGGCTGGGGATCAGCATCAGCTTTACAGCATTAATGACATTCTAGTACGACGTGATGAGCATTGTCATTTTCTTTCTTTTTAAAATATATTTTATTTATTTTTTTTACAGAGAGGAAGGAGAGAGATAGTTAGAAACATCAATGAGAGAGAAGCATGGATCAGCTGCCTCCTGCACACCTCCTACTGGGGATGTGCCTTCAACCAAGGTACATACCCTAGACCCGAATCGAACCTGGAACCCCTCAGTCCGCAGGCTGAAACTCTATCCACTGAGCCAAACCGGTTTTGGCACATTGTCATTTTCTAGAGTAAAGGGAGAAATTAATTCAACCTAAAGTGACAAGGAAAGACATCATAGTAGATGTGCTGCTCCATATCTAGAGGGCTTGTTAGAGCAGGAGCTGGCTAGGCTAGACTGGAATATAATAAGAGGGTTGAGGATGAATCAGTGTAATTACAGACCCTGGCTGCAACTTCTGCTGGTTCAATGAATTCTGAAAATCCTAATCTGGGCTCAGAACGTGGCCATATATTATAATGCAAATTAAGTGATTAGAAAAAGGAGATCACAAAATTAGAGCGTCTTTCCTATGATTAATTATCAAGCATACACTTCATGCCTCAGTCTTAGGCAGGCCCGGGAAGCCTGGCCCCGGAGGAAGCCTGGCCTCTTCAGCATCTTTGCTCCCCTCTCCGCATGGTTCTTTTTCTATCTGTATCTGACTTGGGCAGGAAAGAGTTTCCTACCCATCTCCCACTAAGAGCTGACCTCTGTTTTGTATCAGTTCAAGAAACTGGGTCCAGGACTTTTTTTTTTCTTTTTTTTTTTCACTTTCCTCACAGGCAGGGGTCTTTTAATTCTATTCTCCCACAAGTGGATGTTTCTCCCTGGGTCCTGTGGACGGGAGGTTTTCCTACCCTCCCTCAGAAGCAGATACCTTTTACATGATCACTTTCCCATAAGCAGGTCTTTTCCTGGGCCCAGGTATGAGAGGGGTTGCTGCCCCTCGCTCAGTAGCTTAAGAATTTGTTTTATATCAGACATGGATCCAGGGAAATGAGTGGTAACTTGCCACATTCCTCTAACAGCCTCCAATTATTATCTGAACACTAGTGCCACTGAGGGGTCTGAGGGCTGCCTTCAGCCCTGTGGCCAGTCCTACACAGGAACACCTTTGGAGGCCCATGGAAAAGGATGTATGAGTTAGGGTGAGCTCCACTTGTGTCTAAGTTCTCAAAATCATTCTAAGCCAGTGGTTCCCAACATGGAAAATTTAATTTTTAAGGGGGAGAGGCAATTCCAGAATGTTATTAACAGTGAATTTTTTGCATTTCTTATCGTTCTAGGGGCCTCATATACACATGAAACTTTATTTGTGATTTTTTTATATCACTTCATACTATTGAAACTTTATTTGCAATTTTTTCATATCACTTCATATCATTATTATAATTTTAATAGTTTTTTAGTGATTTTTTCCTCAGTACTTCAACTGTCATTTCCTTCTTTTATTTTTCTCTTTCATGGATGCCATGTTCTTTGGAAGTTTGTTTAGATCAAGTTAATGGCCTTTTAGGCTTGGTCCACGTGAATAGGACTTCACTTTTTAAATAACAAGAATTATATGTCATATGGGGGTAGGGGCGGGGAGGTCAGGATTTTAGAGATGCTTATGTGGGGCATGGCCAAAAATGGTTTGGGAAGCCCTGTTCTAAAGTAATAAAATAGTCCGCCCATTTATTTAAAGAATTTGGTAACATTGTAGCTGGTTTCCTCTTATCTGCTCTGATGACAACAGTATTTTTCACTCGTATTTTATCAAAGATTAAATAGTTTTTAGTCCTGTTTCTTCTCAGAGATATGCCATTCATTGGAATGCAGGCCGTTTGCCATGCAACCTCAGCTCTCTTTTGGTTTCAAAAAATTTTTGGATTTTGGAGATATCTAACTTTTTCTCTTTATTAAGACAATAGTAACTTTCTATATCCTAGGCAGAAATGAGAATACCAATCTAATAGTATTAGCACCAATGGATCATTCTTGCCTGAAATAGTTATTACTATTGTGTTCACAAGTTTTTCTGATTTCGTCATTCTTTCCACACATATTAATTGACATTCACTTGAGAGCTTATGTTTTGAAAAAAGACAGATAGAAAGAGCTGTGGGGATGTCAGTGAGAAACAAGAAGGGCAGCCTACAGTAATTTCTGAGATGTACGAACTGTGAATAAACCGAGAACAGTCCAGAGAAATAGCTTCCATAGTATTCTGATAATTTATCTGTTATCATCCTGGAATTAAAATCTACAATGACTTTTTAGGATTTGCTAAGTAATAGGCATTGAATTAGTCATTATGCTAAATTCTACAGAAAAATAACAAGGACCTTTTGTCCTCAAAACAGTTACTCTTTGTTCAGCATTTACCATGTCCCAAGAACTCTTCTTAACCAATAGTTGTCAGTGAATAAATGTAGTGGAATTCCCTGCCCCAGCCACACTTTTCTCATTCCAAATTTGTTGATTGCACTGGTTAAAGTTTGTTGTTGACTACATAGCAAATAAACTTCTACAGACACCAAATATGGAAAACATCATGTATTTACTCACTAAGATCATTACTAGCCAGCCCAGGTCCCTGTGCTATATAGCTATTTTATCTCCACAGATATGAAATCAGGAGAGATGTGAGTCTCCCATTTTCACAAACAAAAATGAAGTGTCAGAGGGAAGGTACGGATGCGTTAAAGGGAAAACTATGAGTGGATCAGATCTTTCTCTTTTTTTTTTTTTTAAATTGAATTTATTGGGGTGACACTGGTTTGCAAAATCAGACAGATTTCAAGTGTACAACTCAAACTGCACCACCTGCACACTGCATGTGTGCCCATTGCCCCAGGCAAAGTCTCTCTCCATCCCCATTCTTACCCCTTTTGCCCACCTCCACCTCGCCTCCACCCCTCTTGCCCTCTGGCTATCACCACACTGTTGCCTGAGTCTGTGTGTTATGTATATATATGTTTTTTGGCTAAATCTTTCACCTTTTTTCATCTAGTCCCCCTCATGCCCCCCCGACCCCCCCCCACCTCTAATAACTGTCAGTTTGTTCAGTGTACCCATGCCTCTGTTACTATTTTAGATTCCACAGATATAAGTGAGATCATAAGGTATTTGTCTTTCTCTGACCGGCTTATTTCACTTTGCCAGGTCCATCAATGTTATTGCAAAAGATAAAATTTTCTTCTTTTTTTATGACCACATAACATTCCATTGTGTAAAATTGTTTACTTGATACTAGTGGCCCAGTGCATGGACTTGTGCACATTGACAGGGAAATATTTAGAAGAAATATTTTAATATTGTTATTTGCCCTTTCTCCCTCAGCGCCTAGGAGCCAGGCAGTGCTCCCTTTCACTGCTGCCACCACGGGTCACCATCTGTAGGGCAATGGTAGTGGGGGGGCGGGGTGTGATCGACCCCTGCTTGCACCTGCCTTGGCCTGGTGCGACCCGCTCACCTGCTCTACCATCCTGCCACAGTACCATTCTCATTGGGGCCCATTGGGACAGGCAGCACTTCCACTGCTGCCGGCACCATGTCACCGACACCCGCCGTGTTCTATGTTGCCTCCTAGTGGTCAGTGCACTTCATAATGAGCAGTTGAACTCCTGGTCTTCCAGTGGAATTCCAGGTTGAACCGCCCAAGGAGACAATTTGCATATGAGGCTTTTATTTTGTAGAATATTGCATAGGAGTTTTCTTGCTTCTTGACATTGGCCTGTAACGATGTGGAATTTCCTTTAGGACTGCCTTCTCTCTGTCCCATAGATTTTTGGGTTGTTGTGTGTTCATTTTAATTTGTTTCCAAGTATTTTATTTTTTTTTCAGGCTGGGAAATTCTTTATTCTGGTTGAAGCAGCTTATGATGCAGGTGCAGCCAAACACAAGCTTCAGGACACACTGGACACAGACTTGACAACCTGGGCTTTGAGTTTCAAGCATGGAACAAAAACTCTATAGGGAACTGATAGAAACTCAGCACAAAACAGAGTGGGCCTGGAAACTCACGTGTCAGTCATGCCTCCTCGAGTGTTCTCCTCTGTACAGACCAATCAGAAGAAGATTCAGAACTCTGTGGTTAAGTAAATTATACACTCTGTAGATACTATATTGACTTTAAAGTTACACATAGACCAGGAAATATCCATCAGTTCATTCGGATCAATATACCCTCTGGCCAGGCTGCTGAAGACCAGCCAGGCATGCAGAGGAAATCTGACTGCGCCAGGCTCTGGTGAGCATTCTGCAGGCCTGGGCTGTGGTAGCTGCTGCTCTCCTTATCAGAGCTGTTGTAGGCTTTGTGCCTCTGCCCACCTCTTGAGCCCTGAGTGCTATTGAGTTCTTGAAGCTCCACCACTTCTGTGTCTCTGATGATGTTCGGGACTTCCAGTCTGGATGGCAGAAGGGTCTTCTAGTTCAGAAAGCTTGTCGGGGCTGACCCAGTTGTTCTCAGGAAACTACACGTCAAACTTTATGCACAGTCACCCTTTTTGAAGGGGTTAGGATACTGTGGCATCCCTTCACCTCTAATCACTCGGATGCACCCCAGCTCGATGACTTTTTCGGGCAGATACTTCGCCACGATCTGGCAGGCATCAAGGTACGTGAATGTGAACAGGAAGCTGCAGAGGCCGCCACAAGGCCTATTTTGTACATCATGTGCAGATCAATGCCATCCTGCTGGAACTCCTCCTGTTCTTTCTCTTGTAGCAAAAGAATGATGTCTCCCGGCTCCACTCCGGGGGCCTGGTCTGCTTCTCTAGAGAATGTGATCCTCTAGCCATGATTCATGCCTTTGTCCATGTGGACTTCGAGAATCTTGACTTCTTTAATCACCTTCTTCCCTTCACACTTTTTACAGTGCTTCTTTTCCTTAATGACTGTTCTTTCTCCATTGCAGTCTGAGCACACAGACTACATCCTGTTGCACCATCTCTGGGGCCAGCTGTTGGATCATAATGCAGTCACTGCCATCCTGACAGGCACTGCACTTCTGAACAGCCTCTGACTTTCCATCTTGGCCACTGTATGCACTGCACAGCACATTCTTGCTAAGCTGTAGTTTGATGGTGTTGCCATTATACAGATCTTCTAAAGACGCTTTGAGTGGATACATCCTATCTTCCCTTATTCTGCCATTTTGACTTCTACTCGGATTGCCCATGAAGCTAAACAGCACCCCACCAAAAATGTGAGAAAAGATATTATTCATGCCACTGCCTCTGCCTCTGCCTTCCCTGCCTCTGCCTTGCCTTGTTCTCCATATCAGTCATATAACTCTCGTTTCCCAGGATTTGATAGTACTTCATACACAAAACTTATTTCTTTGAATTTATCACCAGCATTTGGATTCTTATCAGGGTGATATTCCTTGGCTAATTTTCTGTATGCCTTCTTCAGCTCATTCTCGCTGGTGCCAGATGGCATGCCCAGGATGTCACACAGCTTTGTGTGGACCATGTTTCCCAGGCCGGGCAGCCGGGCAGCACTCATGCAGGAAAGCAGCAGAGTGGTGAAGCAGCTGTGCAGGCCAAGGAGCTTCAGGTAATTTTTTATTTCTTTCTTGATCTCATTGTTCACCCATCATCCTATATAATAAAGAGGTAATATGCAAATTAATCCTCATGCACTCATAAGATGGGCTGCCTCTGACCAGGCTGGCAGGGGGGTTAGTGAGGGATGACCAAAAGACTGAAGAGCAGGCTGCGTGGGGCAACCAGGCCAGCGGGGTGCCATGAGGGGCGACCAGGCTGGCAAGGGGGACTGTTGGGGGAGACCAGGCCAGTGGGGGTGTGTGTGGGGGCAGTTAGGAGTGACCAGGCAAGCAGGGAGGAGGCAGTTGGGGGCAACCTGGCCAGCAGCAAGAGGCAATTAGGGGTGACCAGGACAGCAGGGGGGGGCAGTTAGGGGTGATCAGGCCAGCACACCAGAGGCAGTGAGGTCCGATGAGGCTGGCAGGGGCCAATTAGGAGCAACCAGGCAGGCAGGCAGGTGAGTGATTAGGAGCCTGCAGTCCAGGATTGTGAGAGGGATGTCCGCGGGTCCCAGATTGGAGAGGGGGCAGGCTGGGCTGAGGGGACTGCCCTCCCCCCCCCCCAACCCCCCGTGCACAAATTTAGTGCACCAGGCCTCTGGTTATTTAATATGCTAACTTATCCTCCATATGTTTGAATGTTTTCAGGGTTTTTTTTTATTGTAGTTGATTTATAGTTTCATACCATTGTGGACAGAGAAGATGTCAATCTTCTTGAATTTGTTAAGACTTATTTTGTGTCCTAAGCTGTGGTCTATTTTTGAGTGTTCCATGTGCACTTGAGAATAATTTATCTTCTGTTGCTTCAGAATGAAATGTTCTGTTAATGTCAATTAACTCCACCCTATACAGTGTCATTTAAGGTTGCTGTTTCATTGTTGATTTCTTTTTGTCTGGAAGATCTATCGATTGATGACATTGGGAGTGTTAAAATCCCCTATTATGACTGTGTTGCTGCTGATCTCTCCCTTAAGGTTCACCAAAATTTTATTTATATATTTAGGTGCTCCTGTGTTGGGTGTATATATGTTTACAAGGGTTAGATCCTCTTGTTGGATTTATCACTTTAATATTATGTAGTGACTCTCTTTGTCTCTTTTATGGCCCTTGTTTTGAATCCATTTTGTCAATATAAGTATTGTTAAACCCAGCTTTTTATTTTTTCATTTCCATTTGCATAAAAAAAATTTTCTCATTTTTTTTTTTTTTACTTTCAGTCTGTGTATATCTTTGGTTCTGAAGTGGGTCTCTTATAAACAGCATATACTATATACAGATCATGGGGTGTTTGTTGTGTTGGTTTTTGTTTTGTTTTAGGAAGGGCCCTTGGAGCTTGGGCGTGAGGAAGGTAAAGGTGATTGACCTGCCTGGGGGATTCAGAGAAAGGTGAGGGCCTGACTCCAGGAGGGAGAGTGTCTGTTTTCTTATTCATTCAGCTACTCTATGTCTTTTGGTTAGAGCATTTAAAGTTATTATTGATAGGTACTTATTTATTGCCATATATATATATTTCTATTTATTTCTTCTTCTTAAAGCAGGCCTTTAACATTTCTTGTAATACTGCTCTGGTGGTAATGAAATTCATTAACCTTTTTTTGTCTGGGAAGCTCTTTATATTGACTTCAATTTTAAATGATAGCCTTGGTCTTGGTTGCAGGTCTTTGTTCTTCATCACTTTGAATATTTTATACCAATCCCTTCTGGCCTGAAGTGTTTCTGTTGAGAAATCAGCTTGAATCAGCTCTTTTAATGCTTCTTTTTAAGTAGACTCCGGAGAAATAGGTGGGTCCCATAATTTATCTATTATGCAGTGGTTGCACATGCCTCCCTGGGCCTTAGAGCTAAAAAGATAATACTTCACTTATTCCTTAGAATTACATGGCTCTTGTATAAGAAAAGAGCATAGTTACAGCTTTAACAAAACAGACTTCTGAAGATACCATAAGGGGTAGGAAATTAATTAAAAATTAATGTTAGGATTGAGTTTAAAAACTAATGGAAATAAATGTCTTTGTCATGATGTGTGTATATATAATGGTAGCAAAACACTGAACTACTATACTGAAGGGCCTGTTCTCTTCATCTCTAAGAATGGATTTATAAAATGTATCGATTTCCTCATGATTCCTTGTTTAAGGAGGCTGTAACCAAACATGATAAATATACTCCAACTCCTGAATGGGAAAAGTTTTAATAAATACTTTTGCTTTTGAACTCAGTGGACCTTTCATGTCCCAATCTTATTGTTTAATTAATGTCATACATTGCTAACTAAACATCTTTTGTTTTCCCAAGAAAAATGTACCTTGTACAAAACATTATGCTAGACCTCCTTTAGGGAAGGAGCGATAGAAATATATCAAATATAAACTGTGTGAAATATATATTTTGTGAGAGAAAAAACAGATAAAGTGCCATCCTACCTAATAAAAGAGTAATATGCAAATTAATCATCACTCCACTACTCCCACAAGATATGTCCACCAGTCACACCCACCAGCAATCAGAGCAAGTATGAAAATAAACCCCACCAAGATGACTATGGCCACAGAGAGCAGGAGGGAAGCTTGGATTTCCCAGGCAACGGAAGAAGCCAAGCTTTCTGCTTGCCCTAGCTGGCCTAGGCGTCCACTCAAGGCTACAAAGGTTCAATTATAGAAGGTAAACAAATCCAAATAGAAATGGCAGCAGCCACTGAGCAAGCAGGAGGCTTGGCTACACTCCAGGCTACAAAATTTCAATTGTAGAAGGTAAATAAATTCCAGATACCAGGGCCTCCTACCTCAGGCTTCCCCATGCCCCAAGTAAACCCCCACCCTGATCTGAGACACCCTTCAGGGCAAACCACCTGGCCCCCACCTGTGCACCAGGCCTCTATTCTATCTAATAAAAGAGTAATATGCAGATTGACCATCACTCCAACACACAATAGCTGCCCCCATGTGGACACAAGATGGCCACCACAAGATGGCCAGCAGGGGAGGGCAGTTAGGGGTGACCAGGTCAGCAGAGGAGGGAAGTTGGGGGCAAATAGGCTGGCAGGGGAACAGTTAGGCATTGATCAGGTTGACAGGGAAGTGGTTAGGTGGTGATCAGGCTGGCAGTCAGAAGTGGTTAAGGGCAATCAGGAAGGCAGGCAGGTGAGCAGTTGGGAGCCAGCAGTCCTGGATTGTGAGAGGGATACCAGATTGGAGAGGGTGTAGGATGGGCTGAGGGACACCACCACCCCATACCCCTCACTCTGTGCACAAATTTCATGCACTGGGCCTCTAGTAGAAATGATAAAGAAGAAGACATTGCTGCCATGGAATTGAATAAGGAAAACCCTCAGGATTTGAATTTCCTCTTGAAAGATGTTTAAGATTTGAATATGAAGGAGATGGTACATTCCAACCAGAGAGAAAATTATGAATAAAGGCATGGCTTATGGGGCTGAGGCATATATTTGGAGGGAAATATTAAAAGACAAATTTTGAAAAGTAAATTGGAATATCAAACAAAGGAATATTCCAAGGAATATTGAGCAAATCTTAGAATTTAGCTGCCACCGAAACCGGTTTGGCTCAATGGATAGAGTGTTGGCCTGTGGACTGAAAGATCCCGGGTTTGATTCTGGTCAAGGGCATGTACCTTGGTTGCAGGCACATCCCCAGTTGGGAGTGTGTAAGAGGCAGCTGATCAATGATTCTCTCTCATCGATGTTTCTAACTCTCTATCCCTGTAAAAAATCAATTAAAAAAAATAAAAAGAATTTAGCTGCTAATGAGAACTGTAGTTATCTTCATCTATACTAATAAAAAGGTAATATGCTAATTAGACTAGATAGACTGGATGTCATTCCAGATGTCTTTTCTGATAAAGCCGGGGGCCCAGCAAAGCTGCCTGGGATTCTGGGTGCCTGTTGATGGCCAGAGGAGGGAAGCTCAGGTCCCGGGTGCTGGAGGGAAGCTGGTGCCAGCTGCCAGGGAAAGGAAGGCCTAATCTTGCATGAATTTTCGTGCATGGGGCCTCTAGTTTTATTATAATTTGGTTCTATAAGACATACTCTCTACTTATTCAGGATCTACTTTTCCGAATTTAGTTCGCTTTGTCTGAAATTCTTCCCTATCTTCTCATCTTCCCATTTCCCCACTATCCCTAACCACATTTTTCTACTTAATTCCTACCCACTCTTTGGATATCTGCCTAAATATTACTTCCTCAAGGAAATATTTCTTAACTTATCTGATGAAATTAGAGTCCCTTCTTATAAGCATTCATAATACCCTGTAATTTTGCTGCATAGCAGATATCAAATTTTTAATTATATAATATTTTATATAATATTTATCTTTTCTGCTGGATACTAAAGCTTCATAAGAATAGGAATAATTTTTATCTCATTTACTTCTGTATCTATCCCCAAGACTTATTAAACTATTGGGTTCATAATGAGTATTTAATAAATTTCTCTGTAGCAAATAAAAAATAAATGAAGATATAAAGACAATGACCAATATCTAAAATTAGGGAAGATAAAAACTTTTAGGATTCATAAAAATAAAGGTGAGTAATATGGTAGTACTTTTTTCAACCAGGGTGTGGTCTTCAAAAAGTGTGCTATGGCCGGGACCGGTTTGGCTCAATGGATAGAGCGTCGGCTTGGGGACTGAAGAGTCCCGGGTTCGATTCCGGTCAAGGGCATGTACCTTGGTTGCGGGCATATCCCCAGTAGGGGGTGTGCAAGAGGCAGCTGATCGATGACTCTCTCTCTCATCGATGTTTCTAACTCTGTATCTCTCTCCCTTCCTCTCTGTACAAAATCAATAAAATATATTAAAAAAAAAAAAAAGTGTGCTATGAAGAATTTGCTAATTCAAGCAACAACAATTAAATATCAAATCTATAATATACGTTTGAGGAAACACTATGAATATAAACAAAATAATAGCACCTTATATCAATGGCTTACTGTTTTCCAGGTTATATCATGCATAGTCTCATACAGAGATGAATTAGACATAATACCAGTCTGAGGAACTCATCATTGAAAGGGAAAAATGGTAATGAGTAATGCAAATAATTATCTCTAATTAAATGTGCAAACATTATCTCTAATTTAGCATAGAGGTAATTATAGAGAGTTTCGGAAAACAGAGAGCATGGGTGAGATTAGTTCTGCCTAGGGGCATCAGGGAGAGATTCAAAGAAGTGACATTAAGGCAGGCCTTGAGTTTAGTGATAGATAAGTACAATGAGGTCTAATTAAGGATACTATTAAGAAAAATTGCTTGAATAAAGAAATGAAGGTTTGTGCCAAAACCGGTTTGGCTCAGCGATAGAGCATCGGTCTGTGGACTGAAAGGTCCCAGGTTGATTCTGGCCAAGGGCATGTACGTTGGTTGTAGGCACATCCCCGTTGCGGGGTGTGCAAGAGGCAGCTGGTCGATGTTTCTCTCTCCTTGACGTTTCTAGCTCTCTATCTCTCTCCCTTCCTCTCTGTAAAAAATCAATAAAATATATTTAAAAAAAAAAAAAAAGAAAGAAATGAAGATTTGTGACTGGTTAGCATATCCTATATAATAAAAAGGTAATATTTCCAAATCTAGCATATACTTCTATAAATACACAATTGCTTTGTATGAATATATCACAATTTATTTAACTTGTTTGTTACCAATGAATATTTTACTGCATCTCTATTAATTAATGTTGTAGGCAGTGGGAACAGCACCAGGTGTCTGACCGTTTGGGTCAGACCAGACCTGAGTTCAGCAACCTCAGTAGTTAAATTCCAAACTGTAAGAGAATATTTATTTATTAAGTTATAGAGGTAGAAAAAGTAATTCCTAGAAGAAATGGGCTTAACACCAAGTTATGGAGGTAAAGGAAGGGTCCTTGAAGCTTGGGAGTGAGGAAGCTGATGGTAAGGTACTTGGAGATAGGGGAGAGAGAAGGGGAAAGGGAAAGGCCTGCTCCTGAGAGGGAGAGTGCTCTGGATCCTCCATTCTAAGGGTATAAGAATGGAGGATCCAGAGCAGAGCTTTCAGGGAAGATCTTAATAGAATATTAAGTAGTTTTCCAGGTGTGTCCATTCAGGGTGTGGTCTCCACTGATTGATTGGCCAGCACCATGGCAGGAGGTCATTATTCCGTGTAACTGGTCCTGATGTCAGTAGTGATTGATTTTGTTGCTTATCTGGGCCTGGAGCTGAAATACAACTGAGGACTACATGTTATCCTTAGCAGGAAAAGTCAGGGAGTTCAAACCTCAAGACCAGATATGCTAGGGGAGGAAAAGTCATGCCGGAGGCAAGGTCCCAACCTATAATTGATTGTCCATTGCTAGGCACCTGGGGCTTTCCAAGCTGGTGACCTTCTGTACCTGGCCCATCATCCTTGCTCTGCTCGTGTCTATCTAACTGCCTACAGCAATTAACTCTTAAAAATTTATGCAATAAATATTATTTGACTATTTTGCACACTTTCAGGTATGCATTCTAGTACTTATATTTATTACTCTCAACATTGTTTAGTCAAAATGTATTTGTTGTTTAAATTTTTATTTTCCCAAATCATTCACCAAAAAAATAAAAAGTATATGAATTTATATTACCTATAAAGGTTTAATATACTGCCTGTGTTTTCAACCTATGTTGTCTAACATGTGAACTACTAGTCACATGTAGTTGCTTAAATTTAAATTAAACTGAATTAAAATTTTAATTCTCAGTCACACTGGTCATATTTTAAGTGATCAGTAACCACTTGTGGTTAGTGGCTACCATGTAGGACACCACAGATATAAAACATTTCCATCATCACAGGAAATTCTATTGGACAGTGCCACATCTACAGCCAATATTGGATTCTATGGATCTTTTATATGTGGGGCAATACGATAAATGTAACAAGATCTCGTTTTAATTTTTGTGTTTTTTATTCAAACTGTAAGCATTTTTCAAGTATCACTAATCACATTTATTTTAATGTTAATGGGCTGTTCCTAGTCTTTCAATATTTCTAAGGGATTGTTTGGCTTTTCTTATTAACATGCAAGCTAGTTATTGAATGATTCACTATATATATGAGCTAAGAGAGAAAAATATAATTTAAATAATATTACCATGGCATTATTTAACCCATACAAAGATTTTTGAACTGTTAATAAGCATTTTCTTGCAAAAATGCTTTATAGTAAATTATATATATATATACTCATCAAAATAATTTCCCAAAGATCCTAGACTGTCTACATTTGAGTACAGTAATAAATTTGTGATAATGAATAGAAATTAATTAAATGGTTTTTTGGGGGTAAAGAATCAAGTACTTCTGATTCATCTGAAATAAGCCCAACTTTATCTCCAGTTTTGCACATCTAGGGAGGCCTAACTGAATTGAAAGGCCTTAAATGTCTGGAAAAGGAATCTATGATAAAGATAATATTGTGAAACCCTCTTGTTTTGAGCTGGTTTCATCTACCAATAACCAATGTTGTGTTTGGATCTGCTCTTGTGGTTCTTATGATTGCAAGATGCCCTTCAGCTATAACAAGTGGGAAACTTTGAAAAAATTCAGGTTTATTACTTACAGGACCTGGGTTACATAGCACACCTGGGGCCACACAGAAAGAGAGATAAAGAAAAAAGTGGGAAGGCCTGGGGTTTGAGGGTGAAGACTGGGGGTTTTCCATCTCACTATTGGTGAATTTAAAACAGAAGAGCAGGAATTTACAGTAGAGCGTGGGAAGGGGGAGGAGGGGAGAGGAAGTAGCCCAAATCATTTGTTATAGAAATCAACCAAAATCTTTCAAACAAGGGAGCCTGTGTGAGAGAGTGTGTGAATGGGGATAGAAGGGGGTGGGGAGGGGGAGGGTGGAGGTGAACAGCCTGACTTTTGAATCTGGTGGTTGGCAGTCAGTGTCTTCATTCCAGATAGCTGGTCTAGGTCACAGGGGTCTTCAAACTACGGCCCGCGGGCCACATGCAACCCCCAGAGGAGTCTGATCCGGCCCGCCAGGTTTTTTGGGCAGTGAGCGCAGCCGAGGTGTTACAGTAGGGATTAGTAGTTTATATAGTCCGGCCCTCCAGCTCTCTGAGGGACCGTGATCTGGCCCCCACTTTAAAAAGTTTGAGGACCCCTGGTAGGAAGTGGATACTTCTTGGAAATTGTAGCCAGGGCTTACTGTATGCCTCTCCATTAAAATATAAGTAAAAGTATACCTCTGGTTTAGATGCAAAAGTGTAGAGGAAACCAAAATGTGAATGAGATGTTTAACTTTATTTTTTTTAGAAATGGGAACACTAAGGATATATTCATTGTATTCTCACATTGTACTTTACATGAGCATCTCAGTTAATCCTCCCAACAACCCTATGTGGGAATTTCTATTCGTTTTCCCTATCTTACATAGAAGAAGACTGACTCTCGGAGAGATGAAGTGCATTGTCCAAAGTCATGTAACTGAATAGTAGTAACACCAAGATTTGAGCCTATGCATGTTGGTCTCCTTCACCTAAACTCTTGGAAGCTTTTAGCTGCGATATATATTTTTTGTGATGATTGAAGAAACACTACCTAATTCATGCTTCGACCAAATTGAAACATTAATCTTTAATTAAATTTTTGTAGCAACCAAGGGAGTGCACTGCTCCATTCTCCCGTTATTTTTTCCTCCTTCAAACCTTTTTTTTAATGTATCTTTATTGTTGAAAGTATTAGAGATGCCTCCCTTTTATCTCCAAATAATGCTTTAGTTTTGATGATTAGTACATTGTGTAAAGAATTACTAACAGTTGGCCTAAAGATGGAAACAATAATTTCAACATTTCTATATAGCACTTCATAATTTCCAAAGAATTTTCACATAAATCATGCTTGAGCCAGAATAAAAAAGACAACGATTAGTCCTCTAACTGGGACCTGGAGCCCAGACTGTTTCTGGTGCTGGCTTGGCTGCGAGAAGGCATCCACATTTGCTACCTGAGACTGTGGAGCCACACCCTCAGAGCCCAGCCCCCTAGCTCCCAACATTCAGAGCACACACTGCAGGCCCCTGGCTGTGCTCGCACAGCCCAGCCATCGCTCCCCGACCTGCTCCCCAGAGAAGGGAAAATGAGCGAGTCGAACTAGAAGTCCAGCCAGCCCTTGGCTTCCAAGCAGGAAAAGGAAGCACTGAGAAGCAAGGGTGGGGCGAGCCTGGCAAGCAGCCTCCAAAGGAACCCAGTGAAGTGCCAACACCCAAGAGACAGGACAGAACAAAAGGGAGCAAAAACAAGGGCACTGCCAAGCCCTGAAAAACCATCACGATGCCAAGGAGGAAACCAAGGGACAGACCCCCCCAAAAAACGGAGAAGGAGGAAGAAGAGTGCATCTCTCAGGAGTCCTCAGAGGAGGAGCAGACCCCGCAGTGCCCATGCTTCCTCCCCGAGGAGCAGTTTCCTTCTGGGACTGGACAGCTCCGCTCCTACCATCCCTGCCCCTTCCCAAGGCCCATAGTCAACACCACCCACTAGGCCCGCCTGCACCAACTCAATACACAGCAAACCAGCTGCTGCCGCTCCCTCAGTGGCAGGGACATTGCCAACTGGGCTTCTGGGGGAGGGGGGCTCCTTTCCCACTTTTCCCTCTGCCTGCTCATTAAGGGTCCTGGGAGGGCTCCCCTGGCCTTAAAGGAATTTGAGCCCCATCTCATTCTGACATGCCCACTCCCCTGTACTGGCAGCAGCAGACACCTCAAGGAAGCAGGTTTGAATTCTCTTTGGTAGAGAGAGAAAAAAACAACAACAGAGATTCTGCAGAAAAGCAGGAAAAATACCACACATTCTAGACTATGGCCTCTGAGAGAGAAACCCTAAGTTTATCCTCACTCTCTTCACTAACCTTTACATTGCCACCCACCTATTTGCCTTTATCCCTCTTCTCTCAGATACCTCAGCAGCTGGTCCTGTGTTCTTTACATCCCTCTGATTTCTAGCAAAATGGAAAGGGAAACTCAGGGACATATGATGGAGGATGACTTGATCCTACCTAAGAAAAATGGATGATGTTGTGGTAATAATAGTCAAGGAAAACTTGCAACAGAGAGATCCTCCCATATGAATGGAGCCCACCAATGCTGATGCTCTGTATGTATCAGCCCTTTGCCTTCATTATGAAGATGGTCTTGAGAAGGTGGTTCAGTGTTTCATGCAGTCTCTCAGGATGACTCCTGGACATGAGAAGGCCTGTGTTGCTTGCAGAGATGCTAAAGCATTTAAACAAAATAAAGAAGATGGGAATAAAGCCCTTAAAGAAGGAAATTATAAGTTAGCATATGAACTGCCCACAGAAGTCCTGGGGATAAACCCCAACAATAATATAAAAACAAATGCTAAACTCTGTTGTAATCAGGGTAGGGTTACTCCCAAGCCTAGGAAACTGGATGATGCAATGGAAGACTGCACAAATGTAGTGAAGCTCAATGACACATCCTCAAAAGCCTACCTGAGAAGAACTCAGGGTTACACGGACACAGAACAGTAGGAAGAAGCAGAGCTGGAACATGAAAAAGTATAAGATGGGGAAAACAGAAGAACACAACTCAAAAGATGCACAGTTGGAACTGAAGAAGAATAAGAGGAAAGATTACTACAAGATTCTGGGAGTGGACAAGAGTGCCGCTGAGGATGAGATTAAGAAAACTTACTGGAAAAGGGCCTTGATGCACCACCCAGATGGGCATAGTGGAGCCAGTGCCCAAATTTAGGAGAAAAAGTTCAAGGAAGTGGGAGATGCTTTTACCATCCTCTCTGATTGCAGGAAAGAGTCTTGCTATGGCAATGGAAAGGACCGAGATGAGGGGAGCATGCATATGGGTAATTTTGGTGCAGATAATATCTTCAGGATAATCTTCAATGATCCCCTGGATTTCAGCTTTGAAGCTTCTGGCCCAGGGAATTTCTTCTTTCAATTTGTCTAATGAAAGGAAACAATCCATAACCCAGAACATGCAGACTTGCTCAGTTTCACCCTGAGTGTGGACACAGTTCACCACCTCCCTTCATCATGTCTCCATGTGCTTCCAGCAGTTCATTTTCTCAGCTGGATGTGAATGGGATGAAGGAAAGGGAGCAAGTGACAAGACTGCAGGTAGGAGAGGGAAGTGTGGGGAGGAAGGGTTGGAAGAAGGCAGCTTGTGAATTTTTGTTTTATTGTTTATTTTTATTTAAAAAGAAAAAAAAGCAGAACAAAATATTTAGACCTTTTTGGCAAAAACAAAAACACAAAAATTAAAATTAAAATTAAAACCCCACCAAATATCCAGTTATCTCATATAATTTATTTCTTTGCACATATAAACCTGAAATTACAGATAATTTTTACCAGGGAACTTGTTTTTATATTATGCATTATAGCCATCTTTCCATGTCTGTATTTAAAGTTATATGTTAGTATTTTTTAAAAACCTCCAAAATATCTTACAGTATGGATTTTCCTAAATTTACTTAATTAGCCCTTATTAATAAACATTTTACCCTGATGAGCAATCCTATAATGAACCAATAACCCATACAGTTGCAGAGTTAAAGCACAGGTTCTTAAAAATTTTATTGATATGCTCAAAGTGCTATTTAAAGGGGCTATTTCCATTGTTGTACCTACTTACCCACATTTTCACCCAAGTGCATATACTCAAACTAATTTTTATCCATCTTGTAGGCAAAATAGTCGCATTTTAATATGCATTTGAGTTAATTGGAAAGAATAAAAATATTTTTACTTCACTTAAGCTGTTAATTCATGTCTCTGGGTCATTTTCCTATTGCATTTTCTGTCCTTTTAATGAAGAATATATATTTATTCAAAAGAGATTGACAGAGCTGGCAAAAAAAAAAAAAAAAAAAAAGGAAGATTGAAATGCAGTCAGTGATGAGCCTGTTAAATTTGAGTCTTTTCCCTAAATTTAAGCATTTCCCTGGGAGAAATAAATTATTTACAACTGTGTAGAGAAGAAAAGCCCTGAAGGGAGAGGAAAGAGTGAGAATCAAACTTGACAATTACAGCAAGAGCTAGCTTTGCCCTGATTCCTTTCCCATAAGCAGAGAAAGCCTTCAGCTCCTGAAAACAGGTATCTTAGCCAAAAAGCAGCAAGGAGGGTGAGGCAGGGCCCTCAGATTTCCAGAGGAAAAGCTGCTGCTAATACTTTGGATACTTCAGCTTGAGATGTCAGGTCATCCATTTAGCAAGTAATAAGTTGCCCTGACAGAGCTTACAGTAAAGCTGGAGAGAAAGGCAGTTTGAAGTCTTCTCCTTTTGTGTGTTAAGCAGAGGTTAAGGAATAAGGGCAGGTAAGTAATGAGAGCAAAGGCGGACAAGAATGATTATACTAACTGATCACTTTTGAGAAACTCTTGTTGTCAGAATGGGTAGATAGTGAGGGAGGGCTAGAGAATGTGTGTTTGGTGATTACTTTTCAAACATTTTAAAAAAAATCCTCACCCAAAGATATATCCTATCTAATAAAGAGGAAATATGCTAATTGACTCTCTTGCCCTCACAAGATGGTGGCACCCACAGCCACAAGATGGAGGCACCCAGTCCCTTCAGCCCCACCTCATCCAACTGGAGTTCCTAGTCTCCTCAGGCCTGTAGGGGAAGGCAATTGGAGATGATCAGTCCAGCAGGGGAGGGCAGTTGGAGGTGATCAGGTTGGCAGGAGAGGGCAGTTGGGGATGATCATGCTGGCAGGTGAGAAGTTAGGCATCAATCAGGCCAGCAGGGGAGCAATTTGGTGGCTCTCAGGCTTGCAGGCAGAGTGCTTAGGGGCAATCAGGCAGGCAAGTGGTTAGGAACCTGCAGTCCCAGATTGAGTTCCACTACCTGTTTAGGCAAGATCCCTGCAGTTGGACAAACCCCAAGGGGTCCCAGATTAGAGAGGGTGCAGGCTGGGTTGAGGGACACCTCCCTCCCCCCGCCATGCACAAATTTCATGCACTCCACCTGATTGGAGGCAAGGCCAGCCAACCACCCATGGGCCCCCCTGCAGCTGGCCCCATCCCCAATCAGCCCCCCCCAAAGAAAAAAATCAGGGGTGGGGCCAGACAACCTTCTGCAGCCCTCTTCCCCAGCCAGCCTGGCCCCTTTCAGGGTTGCAGCCAGCTGGCCAACCTTCTGCATTCTCTTCCTACCACTGGCCTGGCCTATTCAGCCCCTATCAGGGCGGACCATCTGGACTCCACCCATGCACAAATTTGTATTTCTATTATATGTATAATTTTAGAGAGAGAGGAAGGGAGAGAAACATTGATGTAACATTGATTGGTTCCCTCCTCACCCTGTACTCACTCTGACCAGAATTGAATAGGCAACCCAGGTATGTGCCCTAACCAGTAATTGAGCCCATGAAACACTCCAACCAACCAAGCCAACCAGCCAGGACTATTAAACATTTTTTTATGAAGCCTAATAACTTAATATTCTTTGACCTATTCTTTAAAAAAAAAAAAAAAAAAAAAAAAAATATATATATATATATATATATATATATATATATATATATATATATATATATATATATATATATATATATTGTTGCCGAAACCAGTTTGGCTCAATGGATAGAGCATCAGTCTGCAGACTGAAGGGTCCTAGGTTCGATTCCAGTCAAGGGCATGTACCTTGGTTGCGGGCACATTTCTGGTAGGGGGTGTGCAGGAGGCAGCTGATCGATGATTCTCTCCTATCGATGTTTCTGACTCTCTATCCCTCTCTCTTCCTCTCTGTAAAAAATATATTTTAATATATTTATTTGTAAAAATAAATATATTAAAAATAAATATATATTGTAAAAATCAAAATATATATATATATATATATATATATTAATATTTTTATTGATTTTTTACAGAGAGGAAGAGAGAGGGATAGAGTCAGAAGCATTAATGAGAGAGAAACATTGATCAGCTGTCTCCTGCACACCTTCCACCGGGGATGTGCCCGCAACCAAGATACATGCCCTTGACCAGAATCAAACCTGGGACCCTTCAGTCCACAGACCGACGCTCTATCCACTGAACCAAACCGGTTTTGGCAATTCTTTATAATTAGTGTCTCAGTGCATGGATTTGTGCACATTGAAAGGAAACTAATTAGAAGAAATATTTTAATATTGCTACTCACATTTTGCTAATGAAAAGAAAATAGGATTCTATCGAGTCTCCTATCTACCTACTCCATGACTTCTGTGAGGATAAAATGAGATGAGGCACAAGAAAATGCTTAACAAACATTTGGTTAAACTGTAAAATGTTTGCACCTGGCTATAAAGCAAGCTGGGCTGAAGAAACTCTAGGGAGGCTAGTTGCTAGGGAGAGGAAGCTGGGTGTTGCTATGTGATGTCAATATCCAGCGCCCACAACCACCATTTCGGGCTGAGCTGTGGGCTGCATTTTGCACCGTAGGGTCTTGGCAACATTGGCTGCAACTCAGTGGGGTGTCCCTCCAGGGTGGTGGTGGGGCCTGTGTCCCACTTGGGGGAAGCCGACTGTTGGTTTTTCAGCACCAGGCCCGTGGTGCCATTTATTTTTAAATGGCCAGTGCACATCATGACAGCTTCTGTGTTGAGCGTCTGCCCCCTGGTGGTCAGTATGCATCATAGCTACTGGTGGGAAGGATGGACACATATCTTTATATTATTTATAAGATTATTTAGCAAAGTTAAAACAAAACAAAACAAAAAAACAGTTCCTGGGGTTCTTGGAGTAAATCTCCCTTGGTCACCTCACCCCATTTCAGAGAAGCTGATGGTTTTATTCAAGGAATAGACAATTCTTATAACAACATTAGTCTACTTAGCTTTTTTAACTTGTCAGAAAAGCCAGTAGATCCTTGGTGTTTTCCATGTTTGAAGAAATAGCCTATTTCTGCCTATCCCTAAAAATGTGAAATGTTTTATAAATCCCAACCTAAAATAAATTTCTAAATTTAAGATTTAAAACTGTGGTTTTAGCATATCACAACTAAAAAAACAAACAATCCAATTCCTCACTTTAGGAGAAAACTAATCAAGATTCAAATGACTTAAAATCCTTTCCCCTATACATTCTACTCCTTTCATTCAAAACTCTTTATTTGTGTAAGAAAAGATGAAGCTGGAGAGAAAGATAAGTAAAAAAGAAATTAGTACTGCGTTGGGTGGCCTATTTATTCTGACTGTGCAAGTGAGAGTTAACAGCTATAGAACCATTTCCTCTTTTCTTAGGGCCACTGCATGTCAGTCAGTTTACTATTCTCCTGAATCATTTACTACCCCACCTTCCAGACCTTCTCACATCCCCAGTACACCTCCCTTTCCCCCTCGAGAGACATGGGATCTATATGGGTGGTAGTTGCTCTTATTTTGAAACAAAGGAAGTTAAAAACAACTCTGCTCCCCAAGAGGCGAATCTTTTCTTGTGGTTTTGTGAGCTCTGCCAAACTATTTGGCTTCCTGATTTCCAAGTGAAAGAGATGATCCATTTCTTTCTCTAATGAAAGAGATGTAGTTGCTCAATATATTATAAATGCTGCCTGGACTGTTAGTTTTGCAAGGGATGATTTGTAGAGGGAAGTAGATGCTCATGATAATGTTCGATTTTTCAAGTCATGGTAAACAGCAATCTTTCCCTTTATTTTTATACAGTAAAAAGTTGGGTCCATGAGGCATGTACCATCGTGCAAGAAAGTGTGGGGACTGAATACTGACCTACACTGAACCCTGACACCATTACTTAGAAGCTGTGGGCTATCTGCAAGATGATAAACTGCAGGTTATTCTTAGGTTCATATCTTAGTTTTTTTGAGGATTTTTGAAAGTAAAGTATTTGCAGAAGTAATACAAAATACCCGCAATAGGAGTGGGTGCTTTCCTCTTTGTGTTGAAATTCAAATAACCAAATTTCAGATGGCTGGGATTTGGGTAACTCCTCATGCAATAGAATTATCGTTCCTAAATCTAATTCAAAGACTTTAGTGTTTGTAAAATACTCTTTCTTGCATGTTTGTTCTAAGCCACATTTGGTTAACCATGAAGAATTAAGTCAAGGCAGACCCAATGCAGCAGAGTGATTTGTCACAGCTACATAGTAGTTACATTCTAATTCTATATAATAAAAGGATAAATATGCAAATTAACCATCACTCTGTCACAAATATGGTGGTGCCCATAGCCACAGGATGGTGGTACCCAGTCCTCTCAGCCCCACCGGAGTCTCCCAGTCTCGGGGGGGGGAGGGTGGAAGAGGGGGAAGTGAGGGGGCAGCTGCTGAGAGCAGACAGCCTGAGCAGCCTGGCGGAATGTGTGCTTTGTTGCCGTGGCGATGAGGCAAGCATGAGCACCCGCTGCAGATGGGCCTCTGGGCTGTGGAGAGCCTCTGGGCAGTGGGCGTGGAGCAGCCAGGCCCCACAGAGAGCTACTGGCACACAGATTTGTGCACAGGGCTACTAGTATAAAATAACCACTTTAAATAATTTCTAAATGTCACTGACAACCTCCATTTCCCCTCTTCTTAGCACTGCCTTTAGAGTTAGTTGCCAAGGAACATGCATGAATAAATATTTCTGTACATTTCTTCACACAAATATGTTATATTAATCACAACAGACTCTAATAATACATATATGGAAAAGAGCCATGTACATGATTGAGACAAATTATCTATTTATATTTGTTTTGATGTATTTTGCTCCTTATATTCCATAAAACATCTTTTTGTGTTCTATATTTAGAAATCCTGGATGTACAGTTATTCAATTTCTCTTCTCTTCTCTTCTCTTCTCTTCTCTTCTCTTCTCTTCTCTTCTCTTCTCTTCTCTTCTTAGAACTGTGAGTTTCTTGAACTCAGGGAGGGCGGTTCTCAGCCAAAGATTGATGTTTACATTGTTTCAGTTCCCCTTTTCTCTTTCCTAACTCAGGAAACCTCCCACACTTAAGGGCCCTCATGCTATGATGGTCCCTCTGGGCTTTCTCCAAATCTGAATCCCTCTTTCACACTGTTTTCTAGCATCATTAACAGGTTGTGTAGGAGAAAAATAATCTTAACCAATTATGCAGCAAGAAGTGATTTTTAAACTTTATTGATGGGAGGTCATGACTTAGGCATATTTTGTTATTGCTCTCAGATGTGTTTGCATTGTAACCGGGGCAATTCAATTCAATAACCATTTATGGAAACGTATTTCAGACCTGTAGAATACTAGTCATAGTGAAACCAAAATGTGGGGTTTGAATCTGAGTTTGTTATCTTGAAAAATCTAAGAACGAAGTGGCGGACAAAAGTGGTTATTGGAACTAAAGTTTACTGAGAGAAGCCAGTTCTGGAAAACATACAGCTGGGGTTCAGGCCAGTGTCCAAAGCTTCTGTTCCACATTGTAGCTGTGTGTAGTTCAGCATCCAAGCTAATTAAAGTCCATTAGGCTATGTGTAGAGTCCACATGGCAACATAGGTACAGGGCACATCACCCAGCACAGGGACCAGGGACCTAGCTGGCTGGGGAGAAAAAGAAGAGAAGCAGCACAATTTTTTTAATCTAGGGGGGTAGCTACAACCTTGCTAGCTCCTGATTGGTCCTTTCAAATAATTCTGCCATAGCAACGTTCTTGGGATTGGTTTATACGCCTTGTCACCTTGTGATTGGTTATCTGCAAGCTTCCCTTCTAAGCAACAATTCATGCATTTCAAAGTGTGTCTCTTGTGCATGCTCTTCTTTCCATGCCCAGCTGGGTTGTCCTAGTAACTCTACCTAGCTGGATTCCTCAGTTCTACTATCTCCTCCCATGGTCTGTCTACTTAGCTTCCTTCGGTCTCCTCAATAGAACATCTATTACCCCTTGCCCACCCTAGGAAAATCCTATGGGACAGGGACACAGACAAATAAATGAATTAAATGAACTCAGTGACTTGTATGGTGATAGAAGCAGGTATATTATAAAGCAAATATACAGAAGAAGGAATAAATTATTAAGTATCTATATATATAAAAGCCTAAGCAACTGGCTGACTGGCCAACTAGCCAGTAGCTATAATGTGCACTGACCACCAGGGGGCAGATGCTCAATGCAGGAGTGGAAACCACAGGCATGAAAACATGGAATAGACTGATGAATCTCAGAGGGAAGGAGTGTGGGGGGGGAGAGCAGGAAGAGATTAATCAAAGATCTTATATGTATACTAAAGGCCAGGTGCACAGATTTGTGTGCCAGTGGGATCCTCAGCCTGACCTATGGGGATGAGGCCAAAACCAACTTTCCGACATCCCCTGAGGGGGGGTTCCCAGATTGTGAGAGGGAGCAGGCCACGCCAAAGGACCCCACGAGTGCATGAATCCATGCACCAGGCCTCTAGAAGTTGGTATAATTGGGAGGCCTTAGACTACAAGGGAAATAAAAATAACATTTCAGAACATCAGTGATAACTGAGTATGGAAATTGCTACCAAAAAGTTAAACTGTTTTTGTATTTTTTGTCACATTGAAACTTTTTGCAAACAAAATAAAAAATTCCATGCCTCTTCATTTAACTTTTCTCTCTGAGTATACCACCTAAGTGTCTCTCTCTCCCTCTCTTCCTCTCTCTTTCCCCTCCTCTCTCTCTCCCTCTCCTTCTCTCTTCCTCTCTTCCTCCCTCTCCCTCCTTCTCTCTCCCTCATATATATAACCTGCCACCAGCTAGAACCTCACATCTACTGATTCAAGTCCCTTCCTTACATTTAGGAGAATTAATGGATCCTCCCTTTAGGCTTTCCTCACACATTGCTGATCAGGTAATTGTGTATATTAGTGCCATTCCACCTACTGTAATAGTAACAAACCTTCACATTTTTATTGTAGATCTCATAGTTTACAAAGAACTTTCATATATTTATCACATGTGACCTTAATAGCAGTTCTTTAAGGTAAAAATTGTCTCTGTTTTACAATAAGCATATCTTAAACTAGAAAATTCCCCAAGTAAATAGATGCTAATGTTTGGTCTTTAACACTAGTGCTCTTTACACAATAGAACAATGAGAGCATGTTCTTTGTATAATATCTTAAAACTTGAGAAAATAATATTGGATCTCAAATGGAAAGTAATAAGCTGCATATATTTTTTTTAACTAATTTCCTAGCCTATGTTTACATGTTTATGTATCTGTCTCTAAAACTTCACAGCTATGTTTCTGTTTTAGAACTTGTCTATGGAATTAGCATGTACATAAAAAAAAGGCTAATTGAATTTCATTTTTAAATCTATTTATAGAGGTCTTTGGTATAGAGCTATATACTAGATTACTTGACTTGATTAACTTAACTATGTACTATTGAGATTATAACTGGACAGGTTCTTTCAAATACAGTGATTTGAATTTGTTTTTGTTCACTAATTTGTGGGGTGTATTTCCTCTTACATGTAGAATAATAAAGTTTTAGATTTAAAGTAGACTTAACCAGCAGTCGTCGAATGGTGGTCCACGGACCACTAGTCCATGAGGTCCAAAAGGTTGTCGACCGCTGGTTTAGACAACCAACTAGTCTTGGAATGACACTTAATAGAAACTAGGAAAAAAGAATAATAGAAACCAGAGCCCAGATAAGTTGTTATAGCTAATTAGTGACAGAAACTTCCCTACACTGGCTAACACTTAAAAGGAGGTAGCCAACTTTCCATTACCACAAAAAGAGTGCATATCATATGCCCATTATAATAATCTCTGTAAACCAATTTTAATAATTATTAGCATGAGTAGTAAGAATAATACAAAACAAAAATAAAAGTAGAGGCGGGGGTAGGGGGTGGAGCAGGGACAATTCTCTATGTCATTCCTACACATCTTGTGTTAGATAGACTATCTTTTCAAGATTGTTCCTATTGCTAAAAGCCTTGAAAGCTAGAATTAGTGTCTTCCTACAGGTCAAAGGATAGATCGCTGATCAAGATAGTAAAGGTGAGATTTCCCTCTTCTTCCTGGAGATATTCCAAGGCAATAAAGATAATATCTTTCTCCAAAGGGTAAGGCCAGGGCCAGGGTGAGGCTGATTTGCCAATAATTTCTGTAAGAGACCAGGATATCTCATCTGAGAGTCAGATCAGGGTATCCTGACCTGATAGTTCCTCAGTTGTGATCCAGGCCCTTGGTTTGAGCAGTATTTGCCTGGGCCTGCATTGCCTCTGGCTTCTTTTAGTGTTACAAAACAATAACACAAATGTTTTCTCACACTACCACGAACTCTTCAGAAACAAACTTTTATTAGCTGTGATATGTCATAATTTGCATACACAGTGTTGTTGTTTTTTTCTCATTCTGTATAGTTATTTATTTTCTGAATTTTCTCTATTACAAATATACTTTAATATATTTTTTTTCTTAAAGGTTTTTTAGGTATCTCATATGCTTTTCAGTAGGATAGATATTCAGTCAAAGGCTCAATATTTGAGTGAGAGGCTAGAAATATTTTTGAGGTTCTTATTTCATATTACCAAAATACTTTCCAAAAAAATATGTACCAATTTACATTCTCACTAGCCATGTCACAATGTGTTTTCATAACTACTGTCTTTCTTTCTTCCCCATCTCTCATCACATTGGCTTTTTTGAGCTCTTTACAGTTCCTCAAATTCCTCCAGCCTTTGCATAAGTTCTTCCTTAGAATGTTCTTGATATACAGGACTCTTACCCTGCAGTTCTCAGTTTAAATGTCACTTCCTCAGAGCATTCTTCCCTGACTTCCCAAACTACTGTGCATTACCATCACCTTTGTGATACTCACCCATGTATACGTGTTTAATATTTTTATTCCTGACTTAAATTTAAGATCCACAAAAACAGAGATCACATTTGGCATGCTCTTCAATGACTACCTGGTGCTAGAACAGAGCTTGACAAAGAGTAAACACTCCATTTCTTGAGTGAATTGTATCTTTTCAAAATTACAACAATCTAGTGAGTTTGATAGGGCAATTAGATATTCCTAATAATGACAAGGTAAGAATTATGGAGGTAGTTTCAATTTATTTCCTCAAGGTCATCAAGTGAGTCTGTGACAAAGATATAATCATAATCCAGCTTTCCTGGTTCCTAACAGATGCTTTTTCTAGTACATTCAATGATTCAGGAGGGAAAAAATGTGTTTAGATATAGATATAGATATAGATATAGATATAGATATAGATATAGATATAGATATAGATATAGATATAGATATATATTTCTATTGACTCCAGAGAGAAAGGAAGAGAGAGACAGAGAAACATCCATGATGAAAGAAAATCATCAATCAGCTCCTGACTGCACACCTCCCCACTGGGGATTGAGCCTGCAACCTGGGCATATGCCCTTAAAAAAATCAAACAGTGACCTCCTGGTTCATATGTCAATGCTCAACCACTGAACCATGCCAGGTGGGCAATGCTTCAGTAAATTTTAAAATATTTTTATCATTAAAGGTAGCATACCTTCATGCAAATCGGAATCTAAATTGGGGATAATAATATTCTCTAAATGTATTATTTTCTCTGTAGAGGGATATATCATAATACTTCTGAATCGGTTATTTTCTGTTAATGTATTTAGTTGAACCAAATCAAGGATTACAATAAAATTTTTCTCTTGGTCGTCTAGGGAGCCATATTAACTTAATAATGTGCAGGAAATGAGATTATACTTTTGTTTTGACTTTCAGATATGTCATGTGAATCATGTGCAGATGACTTTTTTTCATTAGCTCTCACTATTATGCAATAGTTCTGTTACTTGCAACATAAGATTTCAAAGAAAAGTCAATAAGGAAATTCAAACATAGCACAATAATTCCTATTTATTTAGGTTGTAAGCAACTAGAAAGTTTAAACTGTGGTAATGTATCTGTATTCTTTTATAAAGAGAGGCCAGTGATAAATAAGTGAATATGAGAAATTTGTTTTTGAAAGAAACTCTCAGTAAGTGCCACACTGTGGTATAAAGGTATAATGGAATTAAGTTGGTTCAAAATGCTACTCAATCTATATCATAGAATCACATAGTATGAACCAATGCTAACAGTAATGTCCATCAAGTGTGGCCAAGGCTGCAGTTTAGGTAGCCCTCAGTTCTCCAGAGGATTTCAAAACTGTCTCCTCCATGTTTCTGAACAGTTTCCCAAAGAACTGGGAGTCGTTGTCCTAAACCAAATAAATAGGACACTAATTTGGCATTTGTTCTGGAAGAGGAAGCCAAAGTTGGTCAGGACTTAGTGATAGTTGAAGCAAAAATTCAGTCATTAAATTTTAGACTCAAAATTTCTTCTTCCTGGTTTTCACAATTTCATTGTCTTTCTTGGTTCTCATTATGAATTCTCTTTCTTAATTTCTCCATCATGAACATCCTTTCTTAACTTATCTATTAAATTGTAGTGATTGTAAGGTGCCCTCAACCCTTTTCCCCCATCTTTCTTGCCTGAATTCTATGAGCTAGCTTGGGGTGTTTTTCTCTACCCCTATTATGTCAACTCTCATTTATTTGGTGGTGACTAAAAAAATAAGTAAATAAATGAAATAAATGTATTCAGCCAATACCTAAGGCAGTCTGGGCACCTTGCAGCTATTCTCATTGCCTGTCTAGGTCTTGAACAAGTAGATGCCCAGTAAACATCTGTTGAATTACTGAGTGAACCCTCCCCCGAATCTTACACCAATATTTCCAGCTTATTACTAGACATCTCCATTTTAATATCCCATAGGTATTTCATAGACATGTCTCCATTTGTTTTTATTTTCTTTCAAACACTCTACTATCATTTCCTCTTGCTTAGAGAGTGCAACACTAGTGAAATAAAATAATATAAACATAATATGCTAGTAATATGCCAATTAGACCAGATGTCTTTCCGGATGACCTTTCTGATAAAGCCGGGTCTTTGAGGGAAGCCTAGTTCCCAGGTGCCTGTTGGCAGCCAGAGGGAAGCCCGGGTCCTAGGTGCCAGAGGGAAGCTGGTGCTGGCAGCCCAAGGAAGGAAGCCCTTCTCTTGCATGAATTCCATGCATTAGGCTTCTAGTCTGTTAAATAAATATTTATCAATAAATACAGTTTTGTGATTAAAGAAGCATTATACTTCCTTTATTATCAATGGACGGCCATTTATTCAAAATATCTGCCTGAGGCTGCAGGATTAGATAGAATTTTCAGAGGAAAGGGCTATTGTGGGAAATACATGTTTCAAAGGAGATGCACTATACTTACATGGGAATGCACCAAATAATACTGCAATTAAATTGCTAAGAACAAATAATTAAATAACCAAGAAGCTGATTAGAATGAAGTTACATGGAGATATTTTAATTACTTTTTCAGAAGTAAAAGATGTAATAGACTTACTTCAATCACAGTGAGTATATATCAAAGATCTCTTGAGCAGAGAAAATGTAATTTTAAATGTTTGTTTTATCAAACTGAACCATAAATTTTACCACAAAAAAAAAAAAAAAAGATTGCCCTGGCCAGTTTGGCTCAGTGGATGGAGCATTGACCTGCATTTTGAAGGGTCCTGGGTTCGATTCTGGTCAAGGGCACATGCCCAGTTGCAGGCTCAATCCTCAGTAGGAGGCAACATGCAGAAGGCAGCCAATCAATGATTCTCTCTCATCATTGATGTTTCTATCTCTCTCACCTTCTCCCTTTCTCTCTGAAATTAATAAAAGGTGACTAACCCTAGCTAGTTTGGCTCAGTGGATATAGTGTTGGCCTGCAGACTGAAGGGTACCTGTTCAATTCTGGTCAAGGGTACATGCCTGGGGTTGTGGGTTCGATCCCTAGTAGGGAGCATGCAGGAGACATCAATCAATGGTTTTTTTTCTCATCATTTATTTTCCAATCTCTCTCTCCTTCTCCCTTCCTCTCTGAAATCAATAAAAATATATTTTTAAAAAAGGTAACTGGATAAAGAAGATGAAGGAAATAGCTAAAGAATATATATGGATACTCCATGAGCATGCACAATAATTTATTTGATAAAAGCCAAGGAAAGGGGAAGGAGGGAAGTAGGGAGGACTTCTATAATAATGTCAGCTGATATTTTACAGTCCATATTCTTAGAACATAATTTAATAAAGTATAAATATTTATATACTGTCAATATAAGAAACATTCAAACCTGTACAAAGAATTTTTGTGAATTTATTTGAATCAAATTGACAAAAATTGTCAGGAAACAAAGTCCTAACAGATTGAGAAAATGATCCAAAGAATGGCAGTTTTGCCTAGAGAGTTGAGGGGGGCTGGTGGATTGTGAAGGGCTGGGAGCAGAGACGTGGTGGGAGAGGAGAGTTGACTGGACCTGGTGAGAGAGAGGTTATCTTTATTAGGGCATAGGTTGAAATTGAAGAGTATTTCCTCCTTTTGGGAGAAATCAATATGTGTGTGCTAAGATTCTAAGAAATCTCTGCCTAATGGTTATATGGGAGCAAATGGTGTCTGTAAGGGGTCTAGTTGAAAAGTAATAGGTTGAGATTTTGAAAACTTTTGCAGGTTGGTTGGTTCTTAACTCCAACCATTTGAATAGTTTCAGAACTCTGGGGAAAAGATATAGAAAGGCTGTTGGAGATTAAGGACTGAGAGGGTGACCTCAGTGTCAGTGAAAACTTTGACTAAATAAGTCCCTAATTTTAAAGTCTACTAGCCTAGGTGATGAGCTCCTAAAAGGGGAAAAGTCCCCATTGAATCCCTGGAACATCTCATCCCTTATCTTGTTTATTATAGTAACTTTGGATCAGACTGCCTTATCCAGATTCAATTGGAGTCATCACTTATATTTGAGGCAATCCCTTTTAAAATGTCCAGGTTTTTACTTGTATACATGCATATAAGTACAACAAATGGACACAAAACTCTGGGGAGGGAGGGGATGTGTAGGAGGGAGGGAGGGGGTCAAAAAAAAATCAATAAAATATATTTAAAAAAATAAAAATAAAAAAATAAAGTGAAAAAAAAATAAAAAAAATAATAAAATGTCCAGGTTTTTGCAAAAGAAACAAGAGGCAGGGTTTTGATCTGGTGCCTGGCGAGAAGTGGAGGTAGGAGAATTATTTAATTGTTGAAGTTACAAGGCCATTAGTTTAGCCATTTCCCCCTGCAAGTCTAAGGTCCCGGTATTTTGAGTTTCTTTGTCTTTTTCAGTAGTCTTCCCTAGTGGTTAGCTAGTGAGGCAATTTCATGGGGTCTTTTTGTCTTCCCAAATGAGTTTATGTTGTTTTTAAAAAAAAAAAAAGTACCAAGGGCCTCATAAAGACCCACAATAAAGTTGGGATTGAATAAGTTCGTAGTTTAGTCATTAAGGTTCTTTGGTTCCAGAATCTTGCTGGAAAGTTTGCTCAAAATAATTGAAATAACCTAAGATGGATTCATCCTTCCCTAGTATGCCTTGATGAACAGCTTTCCAATTTATTATATTTCCCTGGTGGAAATTTGGAGAATGGCTTTAAATAAATTTTGTGACTGTTTCTGTAAAACACTTAAGCCTGTGGCACCCAGGAGTTTAAATTCTTGCATGGAGTGGCTCCACCCTATGGCACTCATCCATTCTCTAGCACTAATGATGAGACAAAATGGGTGTTTGAACTTAAAGGGATTAGTTTTGGGGTTTGGGAAATCCTTAACGATGGTTAAAAGTTCTCCTATTGTCCCAAGAGTCAAAGAGACAGTTTCAACTCCTTGGAAGTTATCTAAAACTTTAAAATTATTTTCTGAAGAATAGGAAGAGAGTTCAGGAGAGAGGGATAGGTAGGGAAAGTCTAAAAAGGAACTGAGGGACTGTGAAATTTCAGAGGATTCTGAAAGTAAAGAAGGAGGATCTTTTGCACAAGGCTTTTCTTCTTTCTAGAGACATTTATTAAGTTTAACATTATTTTCTTGGAGAGCAGCAATAATTGACCCCTGGTTTCATTTGTAGGCCTTGAAACTTCAATTAAAGAAAGCCTCCCCATTGTCTTTGTGGGTTCGAAAACCTTAGCAATAGAGCTGAGATAGACAAGCTAATTTGAAAATTTCAAAGGCCAAGAAAATGTTAAGTCATTCTGTGTAATTGTTGACCAGGGATTAAGCCAATTGCGACTATAATGGATCATAAGTTTTAACCAAGAGTTTTGACCAAGAACCTGGCATCCGCAACCCTGGTTTGGTGATTGAATGACCACCTGATGCAGTATTGGAGATATAACTCATTGAAATTGTTATTGGTGGGGTGCTATCCTTGTCCCCACCTGTTGCTAGTAGACGTGGGCTTCTTGGGATGACACAAGAAAAGGAATTTTCTGAGACTCACATGGGGAAATGAATGACAGGGCTTTTGGGGTGCCACAGAGAAAATAATTTCCCTGAGGCCCCTCCAGGACAATGAGGTAATGTAGAAAGCTTCATTTCTGTGGAATTCAACCCCTGAGTCTCTGAGGTCCCATTTCCCTCCCTCCCGCCAAGGAAAAAGTCCAGTTGTGTCTTCAGCAGACTAGAACTAAAGCTATTGCCAGGAGTCACCACTTTATATTTGCACCGTCCACTCTAGCATCAGGCTAGCTTCGCTTGTGTTCCCAGCTGTAGTCCATTGCATGTGGGAGCTGCATGGTCACAGGCGATGCTGCTTCTAGGCCCACATGGCTATGGAGGGAATACGGGTGAATGCGAGAAAGCAGGAGCAAAGCCAGAGGAACAAGGCATAGAGAATTCCTTTGCGGGTTTTAAACTTCTAAAATTTTACATACTTGCAGGGAATGGAGTGCTGGTTCCCTGGGCAGTGTGAAATTGCAGCTTACTGGTGTAGCTGCCCAGGTGACTGGGTTTATAATGTTTGACCCTTCCTTCTTCTTTTTTAAATTATTAATATTAATAACTAGCTAATTGCAATTCTAACAAAATCATTTCTGTTATCAGAGGAAGGTACCTGCCACTTTTATATTTTATTTTACTTTTTAAAATTTTATTTATTTATTTTTTAATATGTTTTTATTGATTTCAGAGAGGAAGGGAAAGGGAGAGACAGACAGAAACATGAATGATGAGAGAGAGTCATTGATGACCTGTGTTCTGCACAGCCCCACACTGGGGATTGAGCCTGCAACCCAGGCATGTGCCCTGACTGGGAATTGAACCATGACCTCCTGCTTCATAGGTCAACGCTCAACCACTGAGTAACACCGGCCACACTACATTTAGTAATTTTAAAATTAAATGTGTAAGTAGCTTATTGTATGTGAATTTCATTTCAGAATAGTAAACAGTTTCTTAAAAGTGTTCTGAGACCCAATTTCCAACGTAAGTGGGGCATTCTTCCATACCAACTAGTAGTTTCTTGGACACCAGCAGAGTGTCTGAGAATTCAACTCAATTTTGACATCATCTAACAATACAGAGTCTGATTCCATAGGTAAAAGGCTCAGTCCCATAAGAACACCCTCCACTTTAGTTTTAGTGGTGGAAAGACTTATGATTAATAACATAGAACCCATATCACCTTTAGGGCTCTGAAGCTTTTTCAGGAACTGAGAAGAGATCAAATAGTCTAATAAAAGGTGCTTCTATTGCTGTCATTGCTCAGGAGATTTCAGTGGTTTGGGGAATTATGAGACAAGAACTGTGAATGAGCCAAAAACCGGTTTGGCTCAGTGGATAGAGTGTCGGCCTGCTGACTAAAAGGTTCCAGGTTCGATTCCGGTCAAGGGCATGTACCTTGGTTGCGGGAACAGCCCCAGTAGTAGGTGTGCAAGAGGCAGCTGATCGATGATTCTCTTTCATTGATGTTTCTGGCTCTCTATCCCTCTCTCTTCCTCTCTGTAAAATATCAAATATATATATATATATATATATATATATATATATATATATTTTTTTTTTTTTAAAGAACTGTGAATGAAAACCAAACATATCTGAGAAATATAATTTGGTCATCTGAATGATCAATGATGCACAATATTGAAGCCTGTATAAAATATTCATTATAAAAAATAAAACTTTGGATATGAGCAATTTTAGAATCACTAATTTATTCCCCCTCCTTGATGGAAAAAGGGCTAGTATTTTATTCTTAGAGAGACTACTTTGCTAATTAATATAATAGTTAGAAATAAACTGATTTAAAAATCAAGGCACATGAGTTTTATTCTTGAGTCTCAGTAACTGGCTGTGTGATATTCATCAAATCATTGTTATCTCTCTGCAAAAGGCAGTTAGACAAACGTGAGCAGAGCAAATGTTAGGGGCAGAAATAGAATATGGGGGCTGGATACAATTATAAGAAATATTAACCATGCTCTGCAAACTGTCATTGTTCTGTCCTGATTAAAGAAAGCACATTCTAACCTGGCTGAGAGTTGTATGCCCTGGCACACTGACTGCAGAATGCAGTCCATCCTCTTTTCCCTGAGAACTGCCTTCCATTATGGGAAGATTTACAGCTTTGTGGCTGAAACAATCTAGTCCTGAGGCTCCCGCCCTTTGCAGCCCCAGCCCCTAATGCCTGTAATCTGGTCGGGAAGATGAGTAGAGGCACCTGCCCTCTGCGACCCCCTGCCCACATCGCCTGAACCTGTGACCATTATACCTTGCTTATGTTCTCATGCCTATAATTCTTAGTTTCCCACATATTCTTTATCCTTCTACCCAATAAAACCTGCTGGCTTATGGGGAGGAGCAGAACGGAATTTTGCTGATGACCTGATGCTTTCCCATACTGCGGGCATTATTGGAATAAACACTCAATCCTTCTCTGCTTCATGGGCTCAAGTAGCAACAGGCAGCCCAGGACTATTGGTTGTCCAGTTACACTGGACAGTGGGTCCAGTTACAGAAGGTCACCAGGATGGAGAGCCCCTGGTGCTTAGCAAAGGGCAAAACTGGACTTGGCCCTTAGGTTTAGCTGGTCATGTAGTTTGGACCCTCTGACCTTTCATATCACTGGTCATGCAGTTTAGATCCCGACTTTTCCTCCCTAATGATAACATCTAGGCCTCAGTTGTCTTTTAGCAGCCTATGCCAGACAAGTGACACTACAGCTGCCTCACTTATCTGGTTTTGCACCAGAAAAGCAGCAAAACTGGACAAGTGATGACATGGCTGCATTAAAGAATGATCCCCTGACCTTCGGAGACCACTAACCTGAGAGAGCACACCTGAAAAGCTGGTGAATATTCTACTGAAACCCTTCCCAGAGACATCCCCTGTGATTCCCCACCTGCAAGAGATAAATAAAAACCCTTAGGATGGAGGACCCAGTGGTATGCTCTCCCCCTGGGGAGCATGCCCATCATTCCCTCCCCTGTCTCCTTTCCCCACAGGCATGCATCCCCTACACTCTACGGGACCTCATGGGACTTACAACCAGGGAGCAGTGGCAGTGGCAGCTCATTCCAGGCTAACCCCCTGAATCTGTCTCCAATGCAGCCTTTTCTCTGATCTCCCAGGAGCCAAAGCAGATTAGTCTAGGCCCTCCTGTTGCTTCTGCTATGCTAATCCCTTCTTTATTTCCCTTCCCAGAGTGTGACCCATACATTCTTGCTTGCTATGCTGTTCTTTGTCTCTTGACTGAAATCTTTCCTTCAAGAAGGCAAGAACTGAGATCTCATGGTGGTCTCTCGCTGGTAACATCTCAATCTCTATTTTCTTTTCTTTTTAAAAAAATATGTTTTATTGATTTATTACAGAGAAGAAGGGAGAGGGATAGAGAGTTAGAAACACTGATGAAAGAGAAACATTGATCAGCTGACTCCTGCACACCCGCTACTGGGGATGTGCCCGCAACCAAGCTACATGCCCTTGCCTGGAATAGAACCTGGGACCCTTCAGTCCGCAGGCTGACGCTCTATCCACTGACCCAAACCAATCAAGGCTTGATCTCTATTTTCTGATGTTAAATGAATCCATTAGACTAATAGGTCTTCTGACATCACTTTTTTACTTACCACTCACTGAATAAAGACTATTTTAAACTTCCCTCAAAGTTAATTATGCTAATTTGGTTTACTCATAAATTTTCAACTTCACTATCCAGCATATATATATATATATATATATATATATATATATATATATAATTTCAAACGTATTCTTATTGATTTCAGAGAGGAAGAGAGAGACAGAAACATCAGTGATGGAGGGAATCATTGATTGGCTGCCTCCTGCATGGTGAGGACAGAGCCTGCAACCTGGGCATGTGATCTTTACTGGAATTGAACCCAGGACCTTTCAGTCCACAGGCCCACACTCTATCCACTGAGCCAAACCAGTTAGGGCCAGCTCTTCAATATTGATGATCTAGTAAAAGTTTTAATGTTTGAACAACCAATGACACACTTTCTCAGGGACTCAGGAAGGCAATGCTACACTGTCAGTATATCTCTAAACTGTAAGTACTGTATATTAATTTTATGATGACAACTTTTTACCCTGAGTAAAAGGCAATAAAACTTAAAAATAGGGTGTTGTGTCTCTCTCCCCTTGCCTTGTGCCCACATTAGAAAGCATGTTCATTTCTGAGCTTTCAAGAGCAATTTCTCTTGCCAAATGGAATTTGGCTTTCAGGCCTAAAAAACAAGATAATGTTGAGTGCACTTAACACCCCAGAATGCTTCCTGAGTGCTTTCAAGCCAGAATCTCAGGAGACAGTGGTGAATAATGTAAACTTGCTCTCTTTGAATGCTTGTCATCTGGTGGGAAAGGTGGACATGCAAATACTTATTTTAAGCAATGTAATGAGGGCAAAATGCATGAGCCCTAGAAGTCAGGGACACAGGAAAGTCTGTCTGGCTCATCACTTCTCCTTGATGCTGGTTCAGGGCCTGACACCTGATAAGCTCTTTGCAGGAAAAAGCCCCAACTTCCAACAAAAGCTAATAAAGTCAGAGGAATCACAGAAAAGGATGATATTTAAACGAAGTGAGGAGAAACAATAAACAGAAAATCAACGGAGCAAGGAGGCACCGGGAAATAACATGTAGGGGAAGAAGACAGTTTCTAACCCTCACGGTGATAAGGGAATTTTGGATGGAACATGTGGTGTTACCCTGGGCAGGATGGCTTCCCAGATTCTTGATCCCTGGGAGCAGTGTTTCCCAAAGTGTGGTACACGTACCCCCCCAGGGATACGGGAAGAGTTTGGTGGGTGTACACGTTGCACCAGAGATTGGTGGGGATATGAATTGCACCGTGCTTAGCTGCGCCTAATTCTACGTTCTCATGAGTACAAGGGGTACTCAGCGTTATGAAAATTATAGAAGGGGTACACATATGTCAAAAGTTTGGGAAACACTGCCTTGGAGTCAAAGAATGAAACTAGGGATGGAAGATGGTATAGTAGAGATGGAAATTTATTGAAGAACAAGTACAGACTCCCATGTGGGGTGGGGGAAAGAATCTCACAGCACAGACTCTCAGGTGGAGAGAGGGAGAGTCTCACTGAGTTCCTTACCCCCTTCTCCTCTCCTCCCCCAGCCTCTTTATAAATTCTTCAGTTTTTTTGTGCCTCAATATCCCCTCTGATTGGCCACTAGTCCCCTTTGGTTTGGTCACTATAGCAACTCCTGAGCTTAAAGGTCAAACCTCACCTGGGACAGGTGAGGCCCTCCTCCTCATTGTTCTCCCATTCCCTCTCTTCTTCCTCCCTCTTTGAAAGAGGGGCTGCCTTCCCTTTATTTTGTCAATAAGTATCTTTTGTTACTCCCAGTTTCCTTATCTTATGGAAATATAACTGCTGCCTCTTCCAACTCCCTTGTCTTATGGAAATGTATCCTTTTGGAACTCTGTGTGTTTTTTCCATGGACCCCCAATTCTAAAAATTCCGTAAACCTGCCTATTTCACCCCTAAAAATCCCTATTTCAAAGAATCTTTCCTAAAGTAATAATCAAATAGATATTGGATAGAGAAACAAAAGAATATATATATATATATATATATATATATATATATATATATATCCTATAAGGAAAGGTTCAGACAGAAAGGTAAAATGGGTACATATGACAGTATGACATTCTGAGCTAGGGATAAGGTAAGGTGACTACAAAGCTTCAAAGGGTCATTGCAAGCAGATAAGAATAGATGTTTAGTAATAAAAGTTTGCCCTGCCTCTAGATAGGGCAAAAGAGGTTATGTCTGATCTCTCTTTATGGGCTAGCCTCCCTCAATTCAAGGCTTTTAGGTAGTTAATGGAGGGGCAGATGTTTCTTTTGAGCCTACAGCTAAATTGCCTTTAGCTCAAAAAAAAAATAAAAATCTGCATTTCACTGAGGCATATATTGGGGTGGATCTTTCTGAACCCCCACAGGTGCTCCCTAATAATCACGGGCCATCAGACTGGCTCATTGGGATGCTGCTCATAAGACCAGCCTTCTACCAGCTGCCTTCCTCACCCTGGACAAGTTACTTCCTCTGTCTGGGCCTCATGCTTCTCAGCAGTAAAAGGAGAAGGGGTTGAGCAATATAGTCTCTGAGCTTTTGTGCGTGTGCGCGCACTCCAGTGTGCACTAAATCCCATAAAGTTGGCAGGGAAAACAAAGACAGCCAGGACACAAAATCTGCAAGCTTGCACTACAACTGAATCCTCTTATGGGCCATAAGCAAATAACATGAACAGGAAGCCAAACAAAACCGAGCCAAAAGAAGGTAGTGAAAGTTTTGGGAAATGGAAGGAAGAGCAGTTCTCAAACAGCTGAGGCGGCTGGGGTAGCAAGTGAAATATTCTGAGGAAAAAAAAAAAAACCAACAACCCCCCCCCCCCCCCCAACAAAGCCCACAACCTTGAGTTGGGGAGGACAAAATGAAGAAAACAAATAGCACTCCACTTACTAGATCTTTCCTTCTCTGGGACTTTCTCACCTCTGTCTCTGTCTGACCTTTGTCCCTGCCACCTCAGTTTTTCTTGTGCGTCTGTCTTTCTCTCTTCCTTCCCTCCCGCCGCACCCCCCCCCCCCCCTCCCCTCTCTCCTCTCCTTCTCTCTGGTGTGTTCTGCTTCTCAAGGAGGAAGTCTGGGTCGCGTGCGGACCCACTGTGGCTCCTAACTCCTATTTTGAGTCGTCCCCTTGGCAGTTAACCTTGTCCCAGCCTTGCCCCGGCTCACCCCGAGCTCAGGGTGCCCACGAGCGGTGCGCTGGCTCCCAGCTCCGGTCCAGGTGCCAGCCGCCCCTCCCCCGCCCCCTCCTCCTGAGACCCAGACCCCGCCCCGCCCGCCCGCGGAGGTTCCGCCCTCCGGTTATTTTAAGGCCGGCGGTCGGTCGGGTCGCCTGATTGCTCCCCGCTTCCCTCCTGCTCCCTGGCCACGCGGCCGCCTGCAGCATGGGTCCCCGGCCCCGCTCCGCGCTCGCCGCCCTCCTGCTGCTGCTCTGCGGACTGGGCACCGCGCACGGCGACACCCCTGCCAACTGCACCTACCCCGACCTGCTGGGCACCTGGGTCTTCCAGGTGGGCCCCGCGGGCGCCCAGAGCCAGGTCAACTGCTCCGTGATGGGTAAGCGGCAGCGCGCCCGGACTCCTGCCCCTGCGCCCCTCTCCGCACAGCGCCCCGCCGAGGGGCACACCTGCCCGCGGCCGGGCCGCCCTGGCTGGACCGGGCCCGTGGGATGCCCGCTCCTGCCAGGGTCGCCAAGGCCAAGTTGAGCTGCTGAGAACTTCTAACTTCATCTTTTCTTGGTTATTCCCAGGGCTAATATACTTTCTAAGACACTTTCTTTTTACTCCCCTTAATTGCCCTTTTCTGTTTTTTGTTTGTTTGTTTTTCGGTTTGTTTGGTTTGGAAGAGTTCAGACCTTGCAATCTTATTATCTCCCATCCAACCTGTAGGATTGTGTGTGTGTGTGTGTGTGTGTGTGTGTGTGTGAGCTCAAACACTCAATAATACTATATAGCAAGAAAACTTTTCTCCTTTTGTTAGCTTGTGGGAAAGAGTCTTTATATCCAGTGATTTTTTACTTAGATGTGTGTTGATGCTACTAGTCTGAGTAAACTTCTGCACTGTCTTACGTATATCGTAGGGGTGTATATACATTTGTTTTGTTATTTTAATAACCCTTTAGCAATTAATTACACTTGGAAATGCCTGGAGCCAAGCGCAATGCCTGGCGCAGGGAAGGCACTCAGTAAATGTGTAGGGTGTGAACACACTGGGATAGTCCATATGCCCTCCGATGACATGCTTACATCAATGACGAGGAATTTAGTGGAGGGGGAAAACACTGTCTTGGTCAGCAGTGGCACGTTGGTTCTGCCCGAGCCCTTACCAGCCTGTGATGAGTGAAGCTGCCAGCTGCACTTTCCTTGTCAGCAGGGACAAGAAGTGCCAGGTGGTTTGTCACTAAAACAGATCCCAACTGTTCAACTTCCGGTGGCTGTGGCATTGCCTAATCCTGGGCATTTTAACCGTCTGCTCTTTTAAAAAGTTGCTGTTGGAGAGTTGAAGCAGAAGAGAGGTGAGGATCTGCACCATTTGGGCACATGCCACCTCCCATGTCAGAGCATTAAAACCAACCACGGAAAAAGAAAAACTGTCTAAAGTGTGAAAACCTGTGGGGGGTACCACAGAGCCCCGTCCAGGCAAGCCTCTGTCTGTACACTCTGCCTTGGACTTTACTAGAATAATTGAAGGCACTCGCGTGTCTGAGCCCCCATCTTCCGAAGTTTAAAAGTTTGGTTCCTATCAGCACACACGAGCTTCATGGGATAGAGCCCTCGAGTCTGCCGCATCCTTTGGAAGGATGCAGATTCTGAAGTTCTCCTGGTGGAGAAAGAAGCCGCATTTCTTCGTTGAAAAGACCATTTCCTTTGTCCTTCTTTTGACTTGGTGGCAGGTCTTTTGTATATGTTTATGTTTCCAGTTTTTGACGACAGTACTGTTTTGTCTTCCCTTCATTTCCACCTGTCATTTTCAACACCCCCCATTTTTCCTTCTCTTCAGCGGAAGGCTTTCTTCCGTCTCTGGGTGCTCTGGCAAGTTCAAGGCTGTACTTTAGGGGGTCTTTCTGCCTGCTGGCCTGTTTCCATCTTTTGAGCCCTCACTTCACAGACATGACTGAAACCCCCTCTGGAACCATACAGAGGGGGGCAAACAAGGTGGGGAGTCTTGGTGACTTCACAAGCCAGATGGGCTCAAATCAGGTGGCCTGTTTTGAAAGGAAAGCAGTTTAAAAATTGTGGGAGTGATGGGAGATTTTTCCTGCCATGGAAGTACAGATAATTTTCCATTCCTGTGCATTTTCTTTCCTTTAGGACCACCAGAGAAGAAAGTCGTGGTGCACCTTAAGAAGCTGGATACAGCCTATGATGACTTTGGCAATTCTGGCCATTTCACCATCATTTACAATCAAGGCTTTGAGATTGTGTTGAATGACTACAAGTGGTTTGCCTTTTTTAAGGTTAGTTTTGTTGGAAAATGCATTCATAGTTTCAATTATTTAATATCAGTAGACCTTCAGAATTTTCATTTAAGATAAAGAAGATAACCAGAATCGATGCCACTTTTCCCAAGAGAAATTAGGAAGTGTAATTTTGCCAGTTTATTTAAAATTATGATTTTAGTAGGTTAAAAAACCTGATCTATATTTGAATACGTACAATCCATCTATATTTAAATGTGAATGTAGTTTTAATCATTTGGCTTTATACTGAATCTCCAGGAAAGATATGGATATTATAAAAAAAAAATTTCGAGTAATTATGTATTTTATCATTGTTTGTTGGTTCTGAGAAATTGACTTAAGTAACTCTTTGAAGTAATATGATATACTAAGTATATTGTGAATAATTTATTTGACTAAACTAAGACAGAGATAGAGAATATCGAGTTACTCCTTTGGCTAATTAAAATAAAAAGTTGTCTACTAAAAAAGTTCTCTCAGTAGGAAGAACTTTTTTTAATCTGCACCCAAAGATATATTTATTTCTTTTCTTTTTTAGAGAGAGAAAGAGAAAGGTGGGGTGATGACATCGATTGGTTGCCTCTTGTAAGCTCCCTGACTGGGGTTCCCTGACCAGGAATTGAACCGGCAACCTTTCGGTGTATGGGACGATTTTCCAACCAACTGAGCAACCCAGCCGGGGCTATATGCTAACACATTGCTTCCAGGTGCAGGCATACTCCAGGGTAAACTGGGTTAGCATGGATTGTAGTCCATCCCCGCTATCCTGCTGCACTGCACTTGGAAATTTTCCTGTTGGCAGATTATGAAATGGTTTAAGTAAATTGAAACCACAAGGCTGAGGCTAGCTGTTTCTCATCTTAAATTGAATATAAATAAAGACAGACTTTCTCATGGGATAGGGTTTACAACCTTTGGAACATCTGGTAAGAATTAGTCAGTTTCAGGAATTCATGGGAAAGTGGGAGAATGATTCTGTTAATGGCGATAAAACACAAAGTACCAACAAAAGACTAACTTTTAAGTGTATTGTGATTTCTCTCAGGTTGTGATTTAATCCCTAGGATATGTTGTTAACATCTGAGCCAACTCTTTCTTTGAATAATAACTCTCTAAATATATTTTATTGATTTTTTACAGAGAGGAAGAGAGAGGGATAGAGAGTTGCCTACTACACACACCCTGCTGGGGATGTGCCTGCAACCAAGGTACATGCCCTTGACTGGAATCGAACCTGGGACCTTTCAGTCCGCAGGCCGACGCTCTATCCAGCCTGTGATGAGCCAAACCAGTTTTGGCTCTCTCTCTTTTAATAGTAAAAAAGAAAATAGGAAAAAATTGTCTCTCCTCACCTGGATTGACTGGTGCGATACTCAGCTGGCAGGAACCGTCTATCTATGTTGGCTATTGAGGGCCGAAAGTCCATTTTTATTAGTTGAAGTCCATGGTCAACTAGTTATTAAATATTACCTATGGATACTATGTATTCTTTTTTAAATCATAACAGTATTTATATGAAAAATTTAAAATATATTTTTTATTTATTAAGGGAGGAGAGAGAGAGAGAGATAGAAATATCAATGATGAGAGATAGTCATTGATCAGCTGCCTCTTGCACACCCCCTATTGAGGATCAAGCCTGCAACCCTGAGCATATGCCCTTGACCGGACTTGAACCTGGGATGCTCCAGTCCGCAGGACGATGCTCTGTTTACTGAGCCAAACTAGCTAGGGTTTATATGATTTTTAAAAATAGTATATATGTGATAAATATAATTCAATCTGATTATAATTCTTGGTTTTTATATTCCTGAGCCTGGGGCTCTGCAGACTTCTTATAGATATTCTATCACAGCCCTTCAATATGTTTTGCTTCCAGGTTGAAAATTCCTATGGAATTGATGCACAAGGAAAGAGATAGTCAAGACAGTTGTTACTGTGTATCCTTCTCCCCTTCTTTCCCTCCCCTTCCTTCTCCTTCCCCTTTCCCTCCCCCCTCCTTTTTTTCTTGCTTGATACATAATAGACACTTAGTTCATATTTATTTTAAAAAATGAACTGAAGTGGAATTCAGCTGAGAAAAAGGTTGAATAAATTATATAAGTGCAAGCTGGAGAGCAGTATATAAATAGATGAGTAAGTAGTTTTACCCATTGGGCTTTGAAAAGTTTTCATTCTTTACTTCTGTAGAATTGGAGAAATTGGTGGGAAAACTTCTAAAGTCAGCATTTCATTGCTTGACTCCTAATCTGAAATAGACAAGGGCAGTTTCCCTCCATTAATATTTTCCCATCAGTTTGCTCTCAGCTTCAATAGTTAGGGGCTGGTGGGGGCTTAGGGAACAGCTGGTGCCTGAAGGAGGACTCAGAACACATCTTTGCATTTCTTTTTAAGTCACCGTTTAAGCAGATTTGGTCTTTTCCCATAGCCTCAGACATGAGTACAGGTCAAGAGAAAAAACACTTGTTAACATCAAATCTATCTATATAAAAGCCTAAGTAACTGTCTCAACCGAAACAACTGAAGAAATGACCGAACAGGCTGCGTGGGGTGATAGGGCTGGTGGGGGGGGGGGAGTTAAGGAGGGGCAGTTGTGGGTAAACAGGCTGGCAGTGGGGGGCAATTGGGCCAGGAGGCAGAGGCAGTTAGAGGTGATCAGGCTGGCAGAAGGAGAGTGTGAGGGGCGATCAGGCCAGCAGGCAGAGGTGATTAGGGGCAGGCAGGCAGGCAGGTGGGCGGTTAGGAGCCAGCGGACCAGGATTGTGAGAGGAATGTTCGGCTGTCAGTTTAGGGATTGGGCCTAAAGCAGCAGTTGGGCATCCCAGGGGGGCCCTAGATTGGAGAGGGTGAAGGCTGGGCTGAGGGGACCCGGTCCCCCCGACTCCCTATGCGTGAATGTTGTGCACCGGGCCTCTAGTAATGTTTTAAGTGTTCTCAGCCATAAGTGGGAAGAGCCAATACAGGGTGGGGCAAAAGTAGGTTTACATTTGTGAATATGCAATAGTTTATTCTTGTATTACGTATTAATTATTGTTATTCTCCATATGAACAACTGCAAATCTCAACTGTAAACCTACTTTTGCCTTACTGTAGGACAGAAATCTAAAATTATCTTCTTCTATATGGTATTCTCTTATTAGGAATAAAAGTAGGGAGACTGTTCTTCTACTGATTTCAATATATACTTTTCTTTAAATGCACATTTGACCATTATCAGGGACATGTTTTCTGTTCCTGCTGAAAAATCAACCCCTCTGATAGATCAGTAGTTAGGACCGGTCTTAAGGATGGTAATATCAGTAAGCTGAGTAGAATATACATTGATACTAGTTTTTAAAAATTCTAACATAAGCAGTTACCAGATAAATATACTTTGCAGAGTGGTCAAAGCTTATCCTTTTTGCAAATCTACCTGAAAAATGGGGAGCAGAGTTTTAAACCTTTCAAGAAAAATGATCGAGTGGGATTCATTTTAGGTAGTGGGAAAGTCACTCACTTTTGGTGACACCGGTGAACACAGAAAGCTGGCTGGGTTTCACCATTAAGCACCAGGGTTTTTCCTACTGTGGTGCTGGGGAAACCTGGCTGGGTGGGTCACTCAAGGCCAGCACAAACGATTTAATGAATGAAGCACATGAGACTTTCCCCTACGGACAATCCCAAATAAAGATTGATTTATTTTTTTTTAAATGAAACAGCAGTCAAAACATAACCAGAATTTTGTTCAAGTTTAAGCATCTCGTGGAAAAATACAGCACACGGCCACAGAAGTATCTGGCAAGAGTTAGCCCAGTATAGCTGCTGTCGTTATTCTCTGCATTGCTACTCTACAAAACAGTTGGATTTCCAGATCTCTCCCCTGACTCATACCAGACCCTACCACATGTTTCCTTTTGCCCTCTTCAGATGTGCTTCCATCAGATTGTGTCTTACTGTTCCTGCTAGCGTACGCTGAGCTCCTGGGGCATGCAGGGCCTCCTGTGAGGCTCCTGCTCCCCTAGGACTTCCTGCAGCTCAGGTTTCCAGCTTGGAAGCAATTGCAATACCACTTCTATTGCTAGGAACTCCCTTCAATAAGTTCTCCTTCCGGCCTCACTTGGGAGATGAACGTTTTGCATGACTTTTGAGGTTCCTGTGCCTTTTTGACTGTGGTTTTTATCTGCTTGGTAATCTATTTTTTTCCCCCCCCCATGTGATTTCAAGCTAGATTCACTTGGCAGGAAGTGAACCTTGACATTGTCAGTTTGTGCATAGTTTGAGTCAGGCAGAAAGCAGGAGGTAGAAAATGTTCTTATAAAAGATACTTTTCCCTTCTCAAGTTCCTGTAGACTTGCAGTTATCTGAGCACTTTAGGGGGGTTACAACTTCAAATGCATCTAGGGCCCACCCAGGCAGGTACCTCAGCATCTGAAACAATCATATGCAATGCAATAAGAAGTAATTAGACCTATGGCAAAATAGAAACATTCTTAGAGGGCTTCTTTTCAAAGAATATGCTGCCTAGTTTCATGTTCTTTGAATATATAATACTGTCTGCAGGCCAGTTTCTAAGACTATCAGAGTTTAATAGCATCTGACATTGGTTTATAGTGGGCACACTTTAAAAAAAAAAAAAAAATATATATATATATATATATATATATATATATATATATATATATTTTTTTTTTTTTTTTTTAATGATTTTTTTTACAGAGAGGAAGAGAGAGGGATAGAGAGTTAGAAACATCCATGAGAGAATCATCGATCAGCTGCCTCTTGCACATCCCCTACTGGGGATGTGCCTGCAACCAAGGTACATGCCCTTGACTGGAATCGAACCTGGGACCTTTCAGTTTGCAGGCTGACACTCTATCCACTGAGCCAAGCTAGTTTCAGCATATAGTGGGCACACTTTTAAGGGTTCAAATAAGTTTGAACCCTTAAAAGCAGCCAACTTCTTATAAAATTACAACATAGCAAAACAAAAAAATGTAAAGGACATTTAATTATGGTTGGCTTTATGTGAAGGATGGATGGATAAGTCACACTTTTTTTCTTTATGCTTTATGTTCATTTTTTTATGATTGCATAAAGCTTCTCTATGCACTATCCCATCCACCAAATTGCCCAATGGAAGGAAGCCGGATGAAACGAACCAAACTCCAAAGGATATCCTCAAGTTGAATAGGTTTCTAAACTTTTACTGTTTCTCATTTCACTTTCTCTGAGGCTCAAATTTTATTTTGAAGATTAAACTATTCAAGGGTTGAAGAAGGTGTCTAGAAAGGAAACTAGACTCATCGTGGCTGGAAATTTTATTTGGTGATAGTCAAGCAAACTTCATTGATTTCTAATTGAGTTTTCGCTTTGGGCCCACCAGCCTTCATAGAACTGTAAGCTAAAAAAGACTACCATAGTGGTTCTTAAGCAGGTTGCTACTTAGAACAGGAGAACTTGAAAATCTTGGGTTGTTTTGGAAATGGTTGGTGAAATCCGCACCAGAAGATTTATTTGCCCATTTTGTGTGCCAGTGACTTGTAAGTTTTAAGTTTGTCACAATAGCCAGAAACGTCAACAATGTGTTTCCATGTAAAGTATTTGAGAATCATGTACCATTTTTATCATTGTGCCTTTTGAGTTCATTTTAAAGATGTAACAATTTAGCTTTTAGAATACTTGTTATTAGGATAGGTTTACTTATTTCAATGTAGAGTCAATACACAAAATTGGGTTTTTTTTTTAAAGCATCTTGGAATTTACTTTTTTTAAAATTTATTTTATTTTTTTATTTCAGAGAAGAAGGGAGAAGGAGAGGGAGATAGAAACATCGATGGTGAGAGAAAATCATTGATTAGCTGCCCTCCTGCATTCCCCCTACTGGGCTCGAGTCAGCACCCTAGGCATGTGCCCTTGACCAGAATCAAACCCAGGACCCTTCAGTCTGCAGGCCAACTCTCTATCCAATGAGCCACACTGGCTAGGGCATGGATTTTACTTTTAAGTATTATTTCAATTCTGGGAAGGAATCAGAAGTTTAACACTTAATGCGTGCACAATTATGTATTTTTGTTTTCTTTCATGATGATGTTTAATCTCAACATAATGATTCAGTTTCCTATTGTAAACTCTTCGTAGGATGTCACTGACTTTATCAGTCAGTTGTTCATGCAGCTGGGAACTGTGGGAATATATGATTTACCATATCAGAGGAACAAACTGGGTGAGCGCCACTGAACTGTTTTTAATTTTTCTTTCTAAAAGCAAGCTTCCCTTCTCCTGGTGGCTTACGCACATTGATCTGTCTCTGTTCATCAGGGAGATGGAGAGGAGACTGGAAAGAGGATGGTTTTCTTGTAGATTTCTTGCTTGAGCCTGCTTCCTTGCTGCCTTTTACATGCCTGCATTATTTTGTGTGAGTTTTGACTTTGACATGTTCTGTTTGCACACATCAGATGAGCTCTTCCAGGAATGATGCTTACAACATAAATAGACATGAACCCGAAAAGGTCAAGACCCAATTAAGAAAAGATTGACTTTAAATTCTGTTCAAATCCTTGAAGTAGCAGTGCTCCCTCGAGTTGTTCATTTTTTTCCTTCTTAAAAAAGACTCACGAGGGAACCGTGCGAGGCCAAGGCACCTGAAGGCTGTCTTCAATTAGAGCAGGTGGCTCTTCCAGAGACATTGACGTGCTCATCCCTTATTCCTGTGAGACGTCACCCATCTTTTAAAAAATTGCTCCTTCTCAGAACATAAACTGTGCACTGGAGGAAGGGGATATTTTTCACTCTTTACATTCTCACACTTGCAGACTGGATGTTTAAATCTTTACTCATGCTGGGCCCATTCATTTACATGTCCAGAATTTTGTTGGAAAAATGGGCGGTTAGAGAGTCAAGTTGATAGGGACTTACCCTTCCTTGAATTTTAACAACATCCCCTCCCCCACCCCCTTTCCCTTCCTCCTTTACTTAGCTCTGAAGTACCAGAAGCGAGGTATGAAAGATGGAACTGGCTAAAGCCTCATCTTAGGACAGCATAATGGCCCCACAGTGGTCCGCACATCTGCCAGAGAGGATTGCTCCTTGGGTATAACATTTCATCTTGGTTGCACTTTAGGGGTCATTCCAGGCAGCCACCAATACAGATCAAAGTGAAAACGAGAGCTGAAACCAAGCGGCTGGTTCTCACGAGTTCTTTTTGGTCATTGAATAATTTTCTTTATTTCAGAACTCCTCAGAATCTTTCCTGTAATATATGGTGATAGTGTAGGAGAAAGATATAATAGAAAATAGGAAGATATCATGGGAAATTTTCTGTTTGTTTTAAAAAAAGTAAAGTATTCTTGGAATGCAGTTTATGCACTTCTGGCTTCAAACTCTCACTCTTCCCCCTCATGATGGAGACAGCAGTGAAAAGCACAGTCCCTCTTATTTGCTCTTAAATGAATGATAAATAGCCCTGTACCTGGAATATGGGTCCAAGCGGCAGGCAGTAAGCCTGCATTTAGCATGTGTAAGGCATACATGCTAATAATGTACCTAGGTTGCCATATTAGCCTGTTTCTTTTCTTTTCTTTTTTTAAAATATATTTTATAGATTTTTTTACAGAGAGGAATGGAAAAGGAGAGGATTAGAGAGTTAGAAACACAAATGAGAGAGAAACATCGATTCAGCTGCCTCCTACACACTCCCTACTAGGGATGTGCCCACAACCAAGGTGCATGCTCTTGACAGGAATTGAACCTGGGACCCTTCAGCCTGCAGGCTAATTCTCTATCCACTGAGCCAAACCAGTTAGGGCTAGCCTGTTTCTTAAGTATATTTCCAAAGTGTATTTGGCTTGTACAGTGGCCGTTCATTTCAGATGCATCTGCATGTGCTTCTTAAGCCTGTTGACTGCATGGGCAATGCCTGTTGCTTCAGCTTTCAGCTTTTGAGAATGGCAGCTTTTGGTGAATGTCATAAGCAGCATTAAAAAAGCACACACACACACACAAAAAACCAGCGTCGGGTATTTTTTTTTTTTTTTACTTAAAGAAATTATGGTTAAACATTGTGAAGAGACAGTATTAACTCCAGTTTTTGTTGTCTTGTAGTTATTACGTAGAGCATCTGTTGAGGGGCTCTTTTAAAACCACAGCCCCAAGCAGGCTTTGGGGCTGAGAGGCAGAGCAGCATGCCGCACTGGACCACCTACCTCTAACCGCTAGCGGAGGCCCCCGGCCGCCACAGAGCCCTCCGGAGTCTGTCTGTGCATGTAGAATGCAGAGGAGGCCTGGGGACCTACCTCCACGGCAGCTGCCCTCCTGAACATGTCCGTGGGAAGCAGCCACCGCCATTCTGGAACGGGAACCGCCAGAAATCACAATGAACTCTAGCTCTGAGACTGCGCAGGAGAAAGAAAAAACTTTTCTGGAAGTCTTAGGTGGCTTCACCATGCAGCCTTTGAGTAAAAGGAACAATATGCAACCTAAGTTTTATTCTCTTTTGAACACTCTTCTCCTGAGGGGCCCAGCACCCGTGGTAAGGAGAAAATAAGGCCTCCAGATATCTTGGATGCTGAGCTATGTTATTGGTGTGGAGACGGTCCCATGGAAGAGGCTTTTCTGAGAGAAGCAAGCTGGTGAAGGGTATCTTTTTGTAGATCATTAGCCCTGGCCAGAAAGATGAAAACATTTTATGTTTATTTTATGTTTTCTTTGGGTGCCAGCCTTGTGCCAAGAACTTGAGGTACTTTACCTTTCAAAAACCCTATATAGTACACATCACTAGCTTCCTTTCATAGTTTTGTTACAGAAAACCTAAGAAGAACAAAGCAATACTTAGAGAGATAGAGTTACATTTATTACGCATGGGTCCAGAGGAAAATGTATCTCAAATTCTGGGCCCCAACATGCAGGAATTCTCCCTGTTTATATGACTTTACCTTCTTTGTCTCCCAAATATGGAGTGTTTCCGGCCCCCTTTTGCAAGTTCTTAAAGAGCCAGTGTGTACTGGGGCCTTGAGACCTCAACCAGAGGCCTGCCCTGGCTCCAGCACTGATGACCTTGTCTGGGGAAGGTTAAATCCACAGAAGCCAAATAGCAGGGTTAAAAGTTTCAAACAGCAGTTTTCATACAAGATGGATGCTTCAGTTTGGCATAGTCTCATGTAGTTCCTAAGCTCACACAGCTTAAGAGTTAAACAATAAGAGCTAGTCTTGCAAACCTAAGAAGCATTTCCTTGTTTGGTACTCTGAACATTTATTTTGATTATGGAAGAAGAGGCGATTGGGTGGGTGTGAAATGGCAAATATATGCAAAAAAAAAGAAAGCCCTTCACATGTACTTGGAGTCACATTTGGGTAGATTTTCTGGTGAGCCCCCGTCTGTAAACATCACAAACATGAGTTTAATGGGATAGAATGTCCACTGCATTGGCTCCTGTTGAGATTTTAGAAGAAGAATTGGCTCCAAACTCAGGTTTCCTTTCCAAACGAGGCGACTCACTTTCTTTCCCAAGCCAGGGTCCTGTCATCCGAGACAAAAAAAATTACCTTCTCCTTCCCCTTTGTAGTCCCTCAAAGTGGAAGGAGAGTTTTGTAATCTTCAAATTAAGTACAACTTAAGTACCTTTGCCAAGTTCACTCTTAATACCGCTATTGTGCACACCGATTGCTATCATTCCGCTCTTTCCTGCTAAACAATGGACTAGTTTCCTCCTCAGTTGTTCGGAGCTGATTAATATCAGCCCTGCTACACTGAACATGTGGGGCTCCACTTAATTCATCTTGTCTAGGAGGCCTTCCCTCCCACATCCCAGCTTGAATGGAGGAGTCTTTCCCTAGGTAGCAGGTTGCCATCATTGCATCATGAGCTCAGAGAACTCCTTTAGCACCTGAGAGGTCCTGGTCAGCAGCTCTGGGAAGGTGATAGTTTATAAAGGAGAAGTAACGGCACAGCCGACTACTACCTGGATACTTTCTTCCATCCTACCTCTGGACCTGATCATCTGTCTTCACTCAGGGCCTCCATGCCACCTTTGTGAAACTCTCCCCAGCTCTTTCTGCTGGTGTGAGAAATGCCATTATTTTGGTTCTCATTGTGCTACGCAGGTACCTCCGCTCAGGTAGTACTAACCCTGCTGGATTGGAATGATGTGATAGCATGTCTTCATCTTTTTTCCAGACTGAACTTATTTCCCTGGATATCTTAAGCACTATGCCCATAGAAATAGGGGCCTCGGAGATTAACCATGCTTCTCTTGTCCTTTCAAAGATTTCTCACAAGATAATTAATTCTATAGAGTACAAATCAGGGATGGTACTATGTTTATATTTTTGGTTCTCTGCTCTAAGATAGATATATCAGGCTATCTGTCTCCAGAGTCTTGAGAGAGTTGTATGTTTTCAAACTGATTTTCGTGATGTAAATTGTGACAAAGCAACCAATATGTGTAAAGATGTATTATGGAATTTGAAATCACCTCTAAAGTAATTTGTTTGTTTCTCTGAGAGTAACTGCATCTGAACCAGGGGTGGAGAACATCTGGCCTGTGGCCTTATAAGGGCAGCAAAATCATTTGGTCTGGCCCTGCCAAGGCATTAGGGTGAGTTCATGAAATGTTTGCCCAGATATAGCAGGCCAATTTTTAAGTTGATAATTTTGAATGACCCTCAAATGATGTTATAAATATCCAAATGGTCTTGGCAGAAGAAAAAGTTCTTTACTGCTAACCTAAATGTTGGTTTTGATTATGGAAGAAGAGAAAATTTTGTGAGTATGAAACTGAAAATATATGTGTTAAAAGGGCCAGCTAACATGGCTCAGTGGTTGAGCATTGAGCTATGAATCAGAAGATTATGGTTCAATTCCTGGTCAGGGCATATACCCGGGTTGTTGGCTCGATCCCCAGTATGGGGCATGCAGGAGGCAGCCAATCAATGATTCTTTCTCATCATTGATGTTTCCATCTCTGTCTCCCTCTCCATGCTTCTCTGCAATCAATAAAAATATATTTAAAAAAGAGAGAGAGAGAGCGAGCGCACATGGCAATGTACTACTTAGCATTCTCTGTTGTAATTGCCTGTTTGTCATCTCCCCAGTCTTTAAACTCCATGATGGCAGAGGTCAACTCTGTATTACTGACCATTTTATTCCCTCTGTATAGCACAATATATGGAAATAATAGAGCTTCAATAAATACATATTTGTAAAATCAAGAGAATTGAATGATATGTCATTGTGTTGTCCTGTTTTATGGATATTTCTGGACATATTGTTGCCTTTGAGTCCTCTGAGCCTGTGGTGGACCCTCAGGTCTTATTTGTAGAATGACTTTAGAAAACAGATGAGGTTACTGACATTTTATTCTGTTTATTTATTTATGTTTTAACTTTTGGGTGAAACTACAGAGGTCAAGGTAGGACTCAAAGTTAAAAAGAGTGAACTTTCAGAAGGACTGAAAACTAAATTAGCTGTCAGGGGAAATAGCTCTCTGACTGCAGTGGTTCTCCAAACCCTGGAGAATCAACTAGCCTGGGAAGCTGTAGGTTGTGCTGCATTCCTGTTACAGACGGCCAGCTAAAAGTCAGATTAAAGCTAACATTTCTTTCAACCTCATAGTTTTAAGGATTTATGAGTGAGGGATGTAAAGTACAACATAAGGAATATAGTCTATAATACTGTAATAACTATGAATGATGTTAGATGAGTACTAACTTTTGAGATGACTGGAAACTAATATATTACTGTATGTCAACTTTAATTGAAAAATAAATTTAAAATAAAAAGTGTTTATGAGCAAGTAAGTGATGAATGAGCCAGTGATTTTGGCTACTTTGCTGAGTGGTAAATTGCTCTGTCTTCTTTTTAACTATAATAGTTTAGATCATATATTTTGGCTCTAACTGACTGTCTTTTTCAGTACTGGAAATAAATTTATGACCCTCCGTTTTTCCAATGTAAATCTAGCTCCTAATTTCTTCAGTTAAGTGCTGGAAGTTATTTGGTTACAATGTGAACAGTTTCGTAATTCATTAAAATTCAACAAAAACAATGGTTAAGTCTATTTAGTAAGCAAAAAACTAGAGCAAATCCTTGAAACTAACATAGGGAAGTTTGTTTCTTTAGAAGAAAGATGTACTTTTGCTTGGCCAGAGCGACTCAGTTGAGTGTCATCCCATGCACTGAAAGGCTGCAGGTTCGATTCCTGGTCAGGGCACATACCTGGGTTGCAGTTTGATCCCCCGGTCAAGGAGCATAGGAAAACAACCCATTGCTCTTTCTGTCTTCCTCCCTGCCCCTCTCTTTCTTTTATATCCTCCAGTGAAGATAAAAAAAAAACAAACAAAAAAACAAAAACTGTACTCTTGGGTGGGTTTGGTAAAATATCAATTTGGTAAAATGTGCCTTGCTCTCTCTTGTTGTCATCTAACAGCTTTACTCACCTCTAGACTAAGTGATTAATATGGAAATATTACAATAATCAATACATAAGAATTAACTCACAAACCTACTTTGCCCAACTCATTATATATACATTAGAACAAGGGCAAAAATTGGATAAACATTCTTTATCTTGAAGTAATGCCAGAATGTAATCTCTCTTCATATGTGGTTTACCATTAAATAATTTCTCTTTTCTGAAATGGTGAATGATCTGGATAGAATATATCTAGATGTCCAAATTTGTATCCCCATTGTTACAGATGGTAGTGTTTATATTGTTACTTGTTTAGTACTTTTTAAACACTTCAAATTTCAATGTCACCTTTATCCTTTATAGGAATCCAATGAAATAGTTAATCCCATTTTCACATGAAGAAATCAAGGATCCCTAGTTATGACTTGCTCATGAATAATTGGCAGAACAAGGAATTATAGGTCAAAGTCCTTTTCAATAAACTGCATTTGTTTCATAGTCAGTACATTACATTTCAAATATTTGCTAAGTATATTATTTATGAGAGAAACAGTGGAACAAGGTGTGATTTTTCTCCCCTCTGTGTGTCAATAAGCAGTTGAGAAAGAAATGCCTGCTAAATAAGTTATAAAATAGGGCAATCTATTTTGTTTTTTTAATTGGTTAATATTTCTTAGTAGAGCTAATTGAATAGTGGATAGGATAAGTGGGAAGTAGAAGAAGGATTTTTTTTATTTTATTGATTTTTTACAGAGAAGGGAGAGAGACAATTAGAAACATCAATGAGAGAGAAAAACATCGATCAGCTGCCTCCTGCACACCCCCTATTTGGGGGTGTGCCCGCAACCAAGGTACATGTCCTTGACCGGAATCGAACCTGGGACCCTTCAGTCCGCAGGCTGGCACTCTGAAGAAGGATTTTTTTTTTTTTTTTTTTTTTTATGAACGCTTGGCAACCCAGTAGTAATTTTGAAGAAGCAAATGGATAGTTATTGAATCCTAGTAGTTTTCTAAACTTAAGTGTAAGGGTTTGGAGGTTCTTCAAATTTTATGAGATTATCTACTTTGCTGCAATAGAAATTGGCATAAGTGAATAGAAACTTAAATAACCCCATCTGTGCAAAACAGTATTCGGAGACGGATGTTAATACAAAAGAAATAAAACGCTTAGAAGAAAAATTTTGGCTACATTTCATTCAAGATTTCAGCTTCTTAATTGGTAATAATGTCAGAAACCACATAAGTATTTCAAAATAGTAAGAAAACTGACAGATACCCTGGAAACATTCAAACCAAAAAGATAACGGGTACTATGTGTGGTCCTCTCAAATTAAGGTACTGTGTACTTGGCTTCTGGAGGGTAAGTGTCTCATTCCTTCTAAGTTGAAGCTGTCTTGCATAGCAGTGTTCCAGCCCTGTCCTACCTTTTATAAGGTAATTTCAGATTCTTAAAAAATATACCAAAAAACCCCAACAAATTATTTTAAATGGGGAAAAACTGCAGAATCCTATCTAATATGCAAATTGCCATTACTGCAACTCACTAGATGGCCACCACCATGTGGTCAAAGATGGCTGCCCCATGTGGTCACAAGATGGCCACCATGAGATGGCCTGCAGGGGAGGGCAGTTAGGGGTGACTGGGTTAGCAGAGGAGGGCAGTTGGGGATGACTGGGCTGGTAGAGGAAGGGAGTTGGGGGGGACCAGGCCTGAAGGGGAGGGGGTTGGGGAGGACCAGGCCTGCAGGGGAGGGCAGTTGTGGAGTTATGGGCGATTAGGCCAGCAGAGGAGGGCAGTTAGGGGCATCCAGGCTGGCAGGAGAGGGCAGTTAGGGCCGACCAGGCCTGCAGGGGAGGGCATTTGGGGGCAACGAGGCCTATAGGGTAGGGCAGTTAGGGGTGACCAGGCCAGCAGTGGTGGGCAGTTAGGGGCAATTGGGTTGGCAGGGGAGTGATTAGGGGGTGATCAGGCTGGCAGGCAGAAGCAGTTAGAGGCAATCAGGCAGGCAGGCAGGCAAGCAGTTGGGAGCCAGCAGTCCTGGATTGTGAGAGGGCAGTCAGACATCCCTCAAGGGGTCCTAGATTAGAGAGGGTACAGGCTGGGCTGAGGGACACCCCCAACCCCCTGTGCATGAATGTCATGCACCAGGCCTCTAGTAATATAAAATAACATTTATTTATTTTTTTAGAGTTAAAATTATATTTCTTCTCATAAAAAGCTATATATCAACAATGAAGATTTTTTTCATTTTATTTTTAACTGAGAATTTTGGCACAAAGCCAAGAAAGAATGTGCTTTATGAAAAACACAATGCTGACTTTTCCATAACTTGGCTCTCTCAAGTAGAAAGTTATTTTCTAGTAATGAAAATACAATATTATTTACATTTGAATAATAATCATATTTGAATTAGTCACATCATTGTTGTGATAGGAATTATCCCTCTCAAAAGTGGAAATGGGAAGTAGTGATTATGAAAACAATTTTCAAGGACCTCTTAGTTCCCCCAGTATGCAAATGAGATGATAACATGCAAATTTCAAAACATCCTAATCAGTCCTTTAAAAATAAATCATTTCTGGCTCCTACCAATGGAATGCATTCTCAGGAAAGATCTGGGAGCCAACATTTGATCCTCCCCAATAAGATCAGGGCCTTTCTGTTGCACTTGCATTCTACTGATGGGAAACTTCAAACTTGGACTCTATCTTTTAAAACCTTCTTCGCTGATTGTAGCTACATCTTGCTCTTCCTTGTTTGTTTTTCTGGGCTCTCACCTCCAGCGTCTCACTCACACCAAAAAGTTTCTTCAAGAAGGGAATCTAGCCGAAATCGGTTTGGCTCAGTGGTAGAGCATCAGTCTGCGGACTGAAAGGTCCCAGGTTCAATTCCGGTCAAGGGCATGTACATTGGTTGCGGGCACATCCCCAGTAAGGAGTGTGCAAGAGGCAGCTGGTCGATGTTTCTCTCTCATCGACGTTTCTAGCTCTCTAGCTCTCTCCCTTCCTCTCTGTAAAAAATCAATAAAATATATATATATATATATATATATATATATATATATATATATATATATATTTTTTTTTTTTTTTTTTTTTTTTTTTTTTTTTAAAAGAAGGGAATCTATGTCCATCCAGAATGGCTCAAGTTGGTGAGAGCATTGTCCAGTTCACTGATGGGTTGTTGTTGGTTCAATTCCTGGTCAGGGCACATACTGGGGTTTGGGTTTGATCCCTGGTCGATGTTTTTCTCTCTCCCTTCCTCTCTCTAAACATGTCCTTGAGTGAGGCGTTTGTTTTGTTTTGTTTAGCTGTGATAAAATTGTTTTGTTTTTATTCCCCTCATTTTTTATTAAGGTATTATATGTGTACATATCTTACCTTTGGCCCCCCCCCCTTTCCAATTCCCTCACCCCCCCAGAGTTTTGCGTCCATTGGTTATGTTTATATGCATGCTTACAAGTCCTTCGGTTGATCTCTTATCTCCCCCAGCTCTCCCTAACCTTCCCGCTGTAATTTGACAATCTGTTTGATGCTTTACTGCCTTGGTATCTATCTTTTTGTTCATCAGTTTAAAATGTTCTTTATTATCCATGAGTGAGTGAGATCATTTTCTTTCATTGACTGGTTTATTTCACTTAGCATAATGTTCTCCAGTTCCATCCAGGTTGCTGCAAATAGTAAGAATTCCTTCTTTTTTATGGCAGCATAGTATTCCATTGTATAGATGTACCATAGTTTTCTGATCCAGTTATCTGCTGATGGGCACTTAGGCTGTTTCCAAATATTAGCTATTGTAAATTGTGCTGCTATGAACATAGGGGTGCATATATCCTTTCTGATTGATGTTTCTAGTTTCTTAGGCTATATTCCTAACAGTGGGATTACTGGGTCAAATGGGAGTTCCATTTTTAGTTTTTTGAGGAAACTCCATACTGTTCTCCACAGTGGCTGCACCAGTCTGCATCTCCACCAGCAGTGCACAAGGGATCCTTTTTCTGCATTTTAAAATGGAAAATAACTCCATCCATTTAATGTATCAAAAATGGTACACAAATGGATAGCTTCTTTTATACAATTGTTTAAGCTAAAACAACAAAAAACACTTACAGTTTTTTGTTTTGTTTTGTTTTGTTTTAGGATTATTTCAGATTCCTAAGACATATAAATACTCTAAGTACTTAAATAAGGAGTGTATCTAAACTAAGCATTACTTGCCTAGCTTTATAAATAGTAAATAAAAACTCACAGATATAAGGAGTGCAATTAGGAAGCTTGAAGAGATATGTTGGAACTTCCAAGCTAAAATTGCTTTTTCAGGGAAATAGGTTTGGAGAGGAAAAGTGACTTCTGGAGTAACATTGTGAGTCAGACTTCGGTCTCTGATCATGGCAGGACCACACTTCTGTTCATTTTAAACTTTGTGTTTTTTCTGAGGTTCCATGTTATTGTTGAAATAAGACTTGGCATTTGTTCTAACTGCCTCTTAGTGCCAGACAGTATCCTACTTAATGAATCAACAAAATCCTGTTCTCCTGGTGTGTGTGTGTGTGTGTGTGTGTGTGAGTGTGAGTCTGTGTGTGCGCAAAGAGCAACCTCATAGGCTGCTGTGA